>NC_073744.1:35416763-35730994 GCF_029784135.1 Toxorhynchites rutilus septentrionalis | reverse complement strand
GCGGAATTTCCATTTAAAGCAGATTCTGCTATTAACGCGGTTTTTTTACTCGGATTTTCCTATCAACGTGGGTTTTTACAATCCCACACGTTTTTCTACTTATTTTCGAAATTGAATAAATTTATTTTTATTTACCTCTGAAATTGAAAACGGCTTATCATAATAATGCAAAACTTAAAAATAGCCAATATGAAAGTAATCGTGCAGTTAGTTCTCTAATGGGACTAGAACTAAATATAGATAAGCCTAAAGGTGAGATGTCCCAGAGGTAAAAGCCTCGATAATTTGATAATCCGCGTAAGAACGCGTTAATTGGAAGATCCGCATAAAAAAATTAAGCCAGTTTCTTTTTCTACTTATTTTCGAAATTGAAAAAAAATATTTTTATTTACCTCTGAAATTAAGAACGACTTATCAAAGCAATGCAAAACTTTAAAATAGCCAATATGGAAGCAATCGTGCCGTTAGTTCTCTAATGGCACTAGAACTAAATATAAAGAAGTCTAAAGGTGAGATATCTCAGAGGTAAAAGCCTCGATAATTTAATAATCCGCGTAAAAAACGCGTTAATTGGAAGATCCGCATCAAAAATAAAAATAAATAAAAAATAAAGCCAGTTCTGTTTTCTACTTATTTTTGAAATTGAAGAAATTTATGTTTATTTACCTCTGAAAGTAAGAACGACTTGTCAAAGCAATGCAAAGCTTTAAAATTACCATATAGGCCATATAGGTTAGTACTTATAAAACCAGATGGATTCGGTTAAACCATTTCTCTACAAAATATCCAATCGTTAGAATGAACTAAATGAAACAGTTTTACCGAAAAGAAACCTCTCTCTCAATCATAACAGTTACTAATTTATATTATTTTCCTTTCTCTCTTCATTACTTTTCATGCGTGCCGACTCATCCACTGCCCCATCCGTTGGACACAGGACTCGCTAAGAAAAAAGCAGCAACCGCCAGTCAGTAGCACACCAGTATCTTCCAATGGGCCCCCGCCTCCGTCGGCCGCCGCTTCCTCCACCAACATAGGCACAGTTATCACATCGCAGAGCTTCACCAGCACAGCGGTAGCAGCCGCTACAGCCTCTGCCGTCGCCACCGCCACCTCAATCTCATCGGCAACAGTGACAAACACAGCACAACCCACAGTCCATAGTGCGCTCTTTAGTTCCGAAAATAAGGACGTAAGTTTTTTTTGTCTCCTGCGTCTCACTAAAGATCGTTTTGTTGTAGGATTTCTGTTGTTTTTCTTTTCTCTCAACGGGGTAAATCGATAGGTGCTAAAAATATAGTATTATGTTCAATCCACCCCACGCAGGATGAAGGTTCTGAAGGTACAGAAAGTGCAAATGAGTGGGAAGATGTTTGCACGGAAGAAGATTTGCCTAGCGAAGATAAGAATAAAGGTGGGCCGTCGTCAGCGGCTTTCCATTCGAGCGATGAATCTTCAGCCCAACCAGATTCCTCTGAAGATGCTAAAGACGTTGAAGACGCTGATGACTATGATGATGATATTGAGGAAGAGGAGAAATATGGAACTGATGAATCGAAAAAAAAGAGTATGGTTGTAATTTCACAGCCGTGTGCGAAATTCTTGTCATATTGCAACCAACAAGATCGTTTCTGTTGTTGTACATCATGAATGATGTACAAACTTGCAATACAGTGTATCAATTGATTTTACACTCACTGTGCACACCTAGCTGATCAAAATTGTCAAAATTGTGAATAAAAACATAAGTCACCTGAAAAGTTCAATGTAAATTTTCTTCTGCAGAAAATAAGGTTCTCATTGCTAACAAGTTTTTTTTTTGATGTTTTTCGTTACGTGAGTGTTTTAGATTCACTTTCCTTCCATTTCCTCGAATCAGCGGTAAATTTTCTTATTTTTACTCCAGAAATATTGATGTTAAAAGAATACTAATCAAGTCGGGTCAGACGGACACTTCACCGAATTAAAGGGCGAACATTTTGTTTTCAAAACAGTTTGTTTAAATCCTCCTTTTTTAACAGATGCCTATGTTTGCAAGAGCAACCAGATATCAGCAGAGCGGTTTTCAGAACGTAATCCGAATCTGTCACTCCGAATGCCGGAAGCTATTTTAGGCCTATTTGAACATCTTCAAAACATCTCGAGTACATAAACTTGAATTTTCAGTTAATGTCCATCTTTCCCTTCAAGTATCCGTTTTCCCCGACTCTTTTTCATTTTTTCAAAGATGCCGGACACATTAATTTTGCAAAATTTCTGCCTCAAAAGCAATTTTTGTTATGAGAAGAAACCTAGACTATCGAAAAACATTTTCGAAATTGAATTCATTTTTCTCAAAAACGTATTTGTCTCCTCTTCCAATGTATGGGTGAATTGTATAGCTATTCATAATTTTTTTGTTCAAAATTTATACACTAGGTCCACGGACGTTTCCTATATATCTATCTCTACGAACACGCGTCAATTTGACGTCAATAAAATGTGTAATTTGTTGCTCACAATAACATAATAATTGATACTGATTCAAAAAATATTTTAGTATTTCATTTTTCAATACTCGAACTAAGCAACTGAAATTTTCAAAATCTCTTCGCACTCTGACATCAATTGATATTCTGTGTTTGCAACAGTTGTTTATCGCTTGTTTCATTTGAGATAACGATATCGGATAACGAAGATAACGGATCGAACCATTGTCGGTACATTCCTATTTGTTATTGTTGTGATGTTTGCAAAATTTTGTTTACATTACGATCGCGTCAAAATGACGCATATCCGTAGAGATGGGTATACCACATAGTTTCAATATTTCAACGCTTTTGAAGAAAATAGACATCAATATTCACCTCGATCAATGCATAAAAGTCATTACTAGAGATGGAATAAAAATGCAGACGATTTTGAAATTTTACTCATAAAATTCGAAATGCGCAAAAACAACGTGACCCGAAAACCTAGTGTTAAAGAAACATTGTTTTGAGAAAAGTGAATTTTAATTTTCAAAGTATTTTTTTTCAATGTAACTCTTCAATTTTTTTTATTTTTAAATGAAAACATAACTAATTGTTTACATTTCATTCTTCAACCAAAAGGGGTTTTGAGTTGAAATTTTTCCGAAAAAACAAAAATTTCAAAAAAAACACTCAAAAACTATACCTACAAATCTTAGGTCAGAGAATGAAAAGAATGAATATGTTTAGGTCTTCTTTAAAAAATATCGAACAATATGAAAAAAACCGTTCAAAGAAAAAAGTAAATTAAAATTCATTTTTCTTAAAACGTATTTTTTAAATTCTGAAAAAAAATATTTGAATAGTCTATGAAAATATTAGCAAGTCAATAATCGGGTTACTTTTTTATGTTTTGTTTGAAATATTACCGCTAATGTTCAACTCGTAACATTTTTGTGTGTAAATTGTCGCGATTGACATGTTCTGCCAACTTTTTTGCTATTTAGAAACATACTAGACACATGTCAAACGCGAAAATTTTCACACAAAGATGTTACCAGTAAAACATTATTCTTTCGGAATTCTCCATACTCAAATGTCATAGATTCTAGAAACTATTAAAGGGGTGTAGAGACACGAATTTCGGACGCTTTTTCGAGCTCCGTAAAAATAAAACAAAGAGTATTTTTACGATCCCTTATATCATTATTTGTTCATCTATTTTTTAACCATAAAACAAACATTGAACGGAGAAAAAATATTCATAACTAAAATAGTTAAGAGTTGATGAAGTGAGAGGATTCACACAAAAGTGGTGCCATGGCGTACACGATTCCAACCCTTCTGGTCATCTAGAACAAAAAAAATCGGAGATATTCTGAATCAGTAAAGATGCCGCTATCGCATGAACCTCGGACAAGTCGAAAACATCTTTTTTGACAAAAATAGCAGCCGTTTGAAAAACAAAATGCGGTTCAAAACCTTTTTTTCTCACGTTTCCTGATTCTTTAAAAATAGTAAAACTTAAAAAATATCATTTTTTAGAGGTTCATGCGATAGAGAGATGCCTGCAGATTGTATCCATATAAATTTGAATCGGTTCGGTAGAATTTGAGATATCGTGTACGCCAGTTTGAAAAAAAACTAGTTTCGAGAAAAACGCGTTTGAAGTTCATTGCTTCGGCCGTACCAGGTTAGATATCGCATCACAAAAATAGCTTTAACTCGGTAAATAATGGTATTTTCGATAAGTCCTTTCTATGGTATATTTTTCAATTCCTAAACTACAGAAATATGAAAAAAAAACATTTGATTTTTTCAAATTTCTAGACTAGAATACTGCCTTAAAGATAGAAAGTTTGATGTCTTCGACAAAAGCTCACATTTTAATGAAATCTAAAATTTTGTCAAATACACTACAAGCAAACCTTTTTTTGTGAGGGGGATAAGGATCGCACAAAAAGTCGCATTAAAAAAATCGTGCAAAACCTCACCAGCAGCATTAAAAAATCGTGTTCGGTACACATTTTGAAAAAAAAAACTTTTTTTGTGCATAAAAAAGTTCCCCCCAAAAAAATAACTTAAATCCACGCCATTCAACTTTCAATTTCCTTTTGTTTCCCTGCTTTGTGGTTGTGCGTGGCTGTTTTGTACTTTTAGTTGCATGTCGAAACGTGTTTCTGTTAGAAATCATGTTAAACAAAAACTTGGAAAAAATTAGAGCATTTGATGAGAGGAGGGGATAATTTCAGAAGTGGATAATTGAGACCCAAATATACTTTTTTCGCACTGAAATGCATATAAACCATCGAAAAAAACTAAATGGACGATAACTTCGTCGAATATGCTTCTTTTCATACACCACACAAAAAAAAAATCGCACAAAAACCGCGCAAAAAAAATTCGCCCAAAACAGGTTTTACTATATATCGCTACTTGACTTCAAACAAAATTAAGATTAGTTGTGATTGTTCCACAGAAAACATGAAGAAGTTGTTGTTAGAAAAACTTCTTCCCTGTAAAAGTGCGTATCTTCCGATGTATGGGTGAGAATTTTTATTTATTTTTCAGTGAATGAAATTTTCATTCTGCATCCAAATTTTCCACTCCGTAAATCATTTCCATCCTTCCGTCAAATGCAATATGTTGTTGTGTATAACATGATTCCCAATGGCAACCAGCCCCGGACACCAAGATGGTAGAGAAGCCCGTTCCGGAAAAATCCGTCGTCAACGCCGTTTCTACCAAGCCTGCTAAGAAGAAGCAACCGAAATTCCCGTGCTGGTTCTGCGGTGATTTACACTTTGTGAAGGAATGCCCCTATCAAGACCACAGCTGTAGCAAGTGCAAATGGAAGGGGCATAAAGAAGGTTACTGCTCATCCGTGGAATCAAAACCGAAGTCTGCAAAGAAATTCGAAAAACCGAAGTCCAAGGAATATGTGAAGTCCAAAGGAATTTCGGTGAAACGCATCGATCTCCAAGGGAAGAGGAAATACGTTACCGTCGGAATCAATGGCAACGATTCTGTTCTCCAGTTGGATTGCGTTTCCGATATCACGATCATTTCTACGCAAACCTGGAAGGCGATCGGAAAACCAGCCATCAGCGAAACCGAAATCACCGCCATCAGCGCTTCCGGAAATAAGATCGACATGACTGGTGAGTTCCTTGCTGAATTAACCATCCAAAGCGTGACGAAAGCAGGCATTGTCTACGTGTCATCAAGCTCCGACTTGGATGTCCTCGGAATTGAAACAATCGACCTATTCGATCTGTGGTCAATTCCATTCAGATCGCTGGTTAATGCTATCCATCATAGACCGGAAGACACTGAGCAAAAGCTGCGTGCGAAGTTTTCTGAAGTGTTCCAGAGTACACTAGGCCGGTGCACCAAAGCGAAGGTTAAACTCTACCTGAAGCCCGACGTCCGTCCAGTGTACTGTCCAAAGAGACCAGTTGCATACGCTGCCCTTCCAAAGGTGGATGCCGAACTTCAACGTCTTCAAGACAAGGGAATAATCTCACCAGTGAAGTTTTCCGACTGGGCAACCTCGATAGTCGTGGTCCGGAAGTCAGACAACGTTTACGATGCCCATCCGCTTCCGCATCCAGATGATGTTTTTTGCTGATCTGGTTGGTTGCGGTATTTCTCCCAACTCGATCTATCTGATGCGTACCTGCAAGTCGAGGTTGAGGAGGAATCTCAGAAGTATCTAACGATCAACACTCATCGTGGACTGTTCAAATACAACCGTCTGCCGCCTGGAATCAAGTCCGCTCCTGGTGCGTTCCAAAGGATTATCGATAATCGATATCGATATCGGCATGGTCGCTGGTATTCCTGGAGTGAAACCGAAGACTACCGCAATTTCGCAGATGCCAGCTCCAATGAACGTATCACAGCTTCGATCGTATCTTGGAGCTATCAATTATTATGGGCGTTTCGTCAAGCAGATGAAGGAGCTGAGAGCACCCATGGACTACTTGCTGAAACAAAACGTCAATTGGGAATGGACTGCAAGCTGCCAGAAGTCATTCGACAAGTTCAAAACGCTTCTCACTTCCGACTTGTTGCTGACGCACTTCGACCCGAACAAGGAAATCATCGTAGCAGGTGATGCATCCAAAGACGGCTTGGGCGCTGTTATTATGCATCGCTTCCCGGATGGATCAGTGAAGGCAATTTCGCACATTTCAAGATCACTGACTCCTGCAGAGAAAAATTACGGCCAGATCGAGAAAGAAGCTTTGGCGCTGATTTTTGCTGTGACACGATTTCATAAGATGTTGTTCGGCCGGAAATGTACCTTGCAGACTGATCACCAACCACTTCTCAAGGTGTTCGGAAGCAAAAAAGGAATTCCGGTATACACGGCCAACCGACTTCAACGCTGGGCGCTTACGCTGATGCTGTACGATTTCGACATCCAGTTCGTGCGCACTGAAGAATTTGGACACGCGGACCTCCTTTCAAGACTGATGAAATGCCATGCAACAGCCGATGAAGAATATGTCATTGCTTCTGTACAAATGGAAGCCGATATCAACGCCGTTCTCAGTGATTCTACATCTAGTCTTCCCGTGACGTCTGAAATTATCGCTGCTGAAACGTCAAGAGATCCTGTTCTCCAATCGGTGGTGTTCCATATCAATGAAGGATGGCCCAAGTATTCCAAGGAAATTGATGATCCAGTTGTTCAACAATTCTTCACTCGCCGAGACAGTCTGCAGATCGTTCAAGGTTGCATCATGTTCGGCGATAGAGTCGTTGTGCCAGACCGTTTTCGCAAACGCATTCTCCACCAACTGCATCGAGGCCATCCAGGAATGGAGCGGATGAAATCCCTAGTGAGGAGTTTCGTGTACTGGCCCAACATCGATGATGTCGTCGAAGACTACGTCCGCTGCTGTAGATCCTGTGCTGAAGCTGCTAAGTCACCACGCAAGACGGACCTGGAGTCGTGGCCCATTCCATCGAAGCCGTGGGAACGAGTCCATATTGATTATGCTGGCCCAATCAATGGATACTACTACTTTCTGGTAATCGACGCATATTCAAAATGGCCAGAAATCTATCGCACTCGAAGCACAAGTACAACAAAGACACTGGAGATACTAGACGAGATATTTGCAAGATGCGGCAATCCCAAAACTCTCGTCTCGGATAATGGATCGCAATTTGTTAGCGCCAGATTCAAGCAATTCTGTGAAGAAGCTGGAATCACCCACTTAACGATTGCGTTCTACCATCCACAGTCTAATGGACAGGCTGAGCGCTTTGTGGACACACTCAAGAGAGGACTCAAGAAGTTACGAGACGGAGGAAATCATCCAGCAACTTTCCGACATCTTCAAACTTTCCTTTCCGTTTATCGATCCACGCCCAATCGAAGTGCTCCTGATCATAAGTCTCCTGCAGAGCTTTTCCTTGGTAGACCCATCACTACTACTCTGGATCTGCTCAAACCCCGGAAGACACCGACACCAGCTGTAAACAGTAAGCAAAATAACCAGTTCAATCGACACCATGGCACCGTCAAGAGAGGGTTCTGCACTAATGATTTGGTGTATGCAGAGGTTCATCATCGCAATCCTGGCATCATCGCAGTCCTCCTGGCAAGGTGATCGAGAAGAAAGGTTCCGTCATGTATGCTGTCCTCCTGGAATCCGGTCGTCTTATCCGTTCTCAGACGAATCAGCTACGACAGCGTCATCTGGAATCCACTAGTGATGCTACTGAGACAAGTTTGCCATGGACTATGCTGCTTGAGGAATTTGGTATGCAAGATTTGTGTACCCCATGCCCCAATGAAACTGCCGATCCTGATTTGGAAAAAGCTTAACAACCACCCGAAGTACTGCCCGAGATGCCACCCTCAGGTCAACAACCACCTGAAGTACTACCTCCTACCGAACCAACATTGGATCAAGAAGAGGTTCCAGTCCCTGAAGCCGTTGTTGAAGTCATTGAACCATAGTGCTTCAATCAACCCGTTCGTAACCGAAGGCTTCCAGCATGGCTTGCACCGTACGATCTCTTTTAAGGGGTAGATGTTCCATAGAAACCACATTAGACGATCATCCTAGAAGCCCATGGATAATCAAGCTGGTTGACAGCATAATTTTCAGTATTAAGTATTGTTCCAACCTCCGAAGAATACAGACATACTATCAAATAAGTCTTTCCATTTGCTGGAGTCTGTAACAAATTCGAATCAGTAAGTTGTAATCAAAACCTGAAATCAATTTTATCGATCTGTCTCGGTGAATCTTCTATATTCTATATTCAAAATACTGAGTCTGCATTTGGACTTTGAAAAGCAGGTCTGAAATTAGTATCTGGAATCTGAAATCAGGAATCTGCTGTGAGAATATGGGATGTAAATCTATAAATCCGCGTAAGAAATTCAAAATTTGGAACATAAGGAAAAATTTAAAACGCTGTTAGAACTCGTCTCCGAATACAACGAAATTTTGAATAACGGTTGACTTCGCCGTTTTGGGATTCTTTCTCGTAAACCTGTGAAAAAGTTTTTTATAAAAATGATAATCAATTAAGTTTACTCAAGCGCAAGTTTATGTTTGTTTCAAATTATGCAATGATCTATGGTTTATACAGAGCAGTATCAGGAAACTGAGGTGTAGAAAACCGTGAAAAAAGTGGGGTGTTGTATGTTTCTCATAATAGAAAGGAATTCTAATTTGACTCTCAGTCCATTACTTGGATGAATAATAAACTCATGACGACAATTTTTGCTTGCAGAAAATCGACGATGATAGCAGTGGCTCCTCCAGCACTAACCCCGCGATAGCCGCCGATGGCAGCGACGACAAGGATGGCGATAAAGATAGCAAGAAGAAGAAGAACCGATGCGTAACCTGCCGCAAAAAAGTTGGACTGACAGGTAGGTTATGATTGTGTTGTGTTTAAATGTACTCTTATTTTGTTGATTTGCTTCAACGCGTTGTGCCTCATCGAACTTGAACTCTTGTTGTGTTCTTCTTCCTCCAGGCTTCGAGTGCCGATGTGGTGGTCTCTTCTGCGCGATACATCGATACAGCGATAAGCACGATTGCTCGTTCGACTATCGGGAGCTCGGCGCTGCGGAAATTAGACGTAATAATCCGGTCGTGGTTGGAGAGAAAATTCAAAAAATTTGAACACTCGTGCCATCTAATATCTATTAATATACATATATAATTCAATTTAATCTTAATGAAATATAAATAATAAAAGAGAAAAAAACACAAGAATGCAGATATGGTAAAACACAACAGAGAAAACCACACAGAGCAAGCAAAACAAGCAAGCGTTTAAGAACAGAATCCTTATACATATTATTACAATAATGGATAATTAGAGAACAACCACGCGAACGAAAGAGAGAGAGGAACGAAACAAACAAAAAAATTAAAGCTAGTAATTATTATTACTTTTCATAAATTTAGTGAAGTGAAAGGGGAATAAAGCTGGAAATATAATTTCGAGATGTTGATGGAAACAATAGAAACCACCTCACACAAACACGACGAAACACATGCAGCAGAGCAAACCCACACACACACACCCACCCACCCACATAAATAGGGATTTTGTTGATTGATTGCAAACCTGTTAGGGAAGTGGTCAAATGAATGTTCGTGTGTGTGTGTGTGTGTGTGTGTGCAGACGCTTAGCCATGTGTTCCTGCTTTAATCTGTGTGCGTGTGCGTGGACTGCTTATTGGAGGTAAACTAGTAGTGACAGTGTTTCTTTGTATTCTCTCCTATTTTGTAAACAGAAATCTATTGCATAACACCTCGTCTCGTCTCTGAGAGTTCAAACGTTTAGGATGATGGATGAAAACGTAAGAAACAAAATTCAAACAAGGCACAGCACGCTATTACTACCTATTGCTAATTATAGAATAAAAGTGAGCGCAGAAAGAGAAGCGAGTGGAACTTTTTTTAGTGAGTATTGAGTTGTACTAATGTGGCTCTAGCGGGTTAAGGTTTTTTTTTGCAGTAGGAAGGGAACATTATGCATGGTCGTTAAAATGATAAGTATAGGTAGAACGCAGGCAAATAATAAGTGAGTAAAATCAGTCCAGCCGGAAGGAACAGCGAGAGCATAAAACTAAACCTAAACTAGTAAGGAAGGAATCACTTGTGTTTCTGGACGTAGGACGCAAACAAAAAAGTATATTTTAGTAACAAAATGAAGAAAATCATGCAAAAAAAGAAAAACAAATGAGAGAAAGAATAAAGAAACATACACACACGAAAACTTCTGATGCGATGAAAAGTAAGTTCAGTTGTAAAAAGAGGATGAAAGAAACTAGGTATGAGAAATGATATTTTTTTCTTGAAATTAATTTAATTTTTTAAGTATGCTACACGGAATGGAATTTTATGAACCTTAAGGAAGTATAAAAATAGTGTGTAACCGCAGTTTTTTTCAGAATATTTTCTATATAAAGTCTTGGTAGGGCGCAGAGTTTGGATTGTGTTTATCCAAACCAAAGAAAAGATAGATTCGAAATAGATACGATGCAATCACTATTTCCTTCTTTATATTGATAGTAGAAGAAGGAAACAGACTTTATATGTCGTGTGAAACCTTCCGCTTCATATTAGAGGAAAATCGATACAAGTTTGCCATTTTCATAACTCATCTTCAAAACAGAGAAGTGTACAATACAGACTGGCCTTCGTATCTCTTCTATTGCCGGTTGAAGCAGAATAGACAAAATAATGCTACAAAAAATGCAACTTTTTCTAGTCCGTCGTTTAATGCAAACAAATTGGTTTCGGCATTTACATTCGTTTGTTACCACGAACACACGCACACAAACAATGATTTCAATCGAATTGTTTGCTAAAATGGTTAGAATACACATACACACAGCCTAAGTCACTTGGTCTTGATTTTACAAATTTTGAGTTCATTCAGAGAAGGGGGAAGGAGGTGCGGTCGAAGAAAGCAAAAATGAAATTTCAGTGCAATCATAATAAGTTTTACCCGCATTAGTGTTATTCTTTCGTGCTGCTCCTCCCAATTTTTACCATTCTGTCCGCTCCCCGGCTCGAGAGAGTGAGAGAGAATCCGATCTGTACTGTCCACATTTTCGTTTTCTAAAACCGTTTACGTAACAATCGTGGGTTCAAAAATACCCTTCACCCCATCGCAAACTCCATCACTGCTCCTCGTTCGTTCAACATATTGCAGCTCTTATTTCGCGCACTCCTGCGAGAGGACCTGAGAGGAGGTGTAGATGAAGCGCTTTGTACAGATATAAATATATTATTTAAATTAAAGAAAGAACAATAGGTCGAAGAGAAACAACTACTGCGAGTGTAACATGTATCCTTTTCACACATTAAAATACGGGCGGAAGGTAGAAACATGTTTTAAGTGTTTAACAATGCAAACCGTTTATTAAATGTGAGCTATACTACTAGAATTCGTGAAAACCTTAGAGAGAAAGAAAAAAAAAGATAGCTACGCGTGATGTTTTTGTTTTAATCTGTTCCACTATTATTTTGTTCGTTGTTTTCCTACACCCCTCGTTTAGATCATTGGAGATCCTGTTTGAAAGAAAAATGAAGCGATTGAAAATGTATATCCTGTTCGTACTTTTTTAGCTTTTAGTAGTTGGTGGCACCTCAGGTTCTTTATATATTTTTTTTTCTTTTCTAGAAGAGTTGATTTTTTAACATTCTTGTATAGTTGCAATTCTTGATTTTGTGCTGTTTAGTGGAAAAAAGAGTCATCCATGCACTCTTATATACACGTTAATAACATAAGTAAATCAAAATACATATGCTTTTTTCCGCTGCGGTGACACCTTTCCGGCAAAAAAAAAGAGTGTGAATAACAAATCCAACAAAAATCGACGCAAGAACACGTTTTCTCTTGATTGATTTTAATTATAGCTTTAAATTTCTGGATGTGGATTTTATTCCAATTATATTGATATATTATCACCAAGACGAAAGAAAGAGAAAATGAAACGAGATATAATGTGACTTTCAATTTATAACCTTATTACATTTAAACGCAAAAGGGTAAAACACAACTCTAGTAAGCTATATTTGCTAAAGAAAAAGAAAGTGAAAAAAAAACCAATTCATGTGTATAAACAAAACAAAACAAACGAATTACTATCTCTCTAAGCGAACAAAATGGAAAATGAAAACCCACACACACACATCCATTTTTGCGTGGAGCGGATGGGAGGAACAGATTGCGCGTACCTTAGCTCTGCAGCGGAGATGGAAATGAAAATAACCGGATTGGATTGCTATATTAATGTGTAGTCTTTTGCGTTTTCGTTGTTCCACAGGAAACACTAGAATCACACACACACACACACACACACACTCCCCGGTTGGTCTCGAAAAATGATTGGCAAACAAAAGCACAAAAAAGTAACATGTGTTGTGGTCTAATCACACACATACACACACAATCGGCTGCTGTTTGGAAACGGGCAAAATTCAAATGAAAAAGAAACAAAAAAACAATTGTAGTTCTGTAGTTGGAAGGCATCCTGTGTGAAAAATGCAAGTTTTTATTATATTAATCGAAGTCAGTCGCCAATCTGTGTGAAGTGGGGGGAATGAAATTAAGACAAGAGAGAAAAGAACAAGCTACTAATTAACACAACATATTTTGACAATGAAAGCGAGAGTTAAACAAGCAAACAAACAAAAATGAAAGGGAGAAAAGCAAACTACACTGTTGGAAAACACGAAGAAAGAACAGCAAACTTATAGCTATAATTTTCGTTCAATTACACGATTATTGTTTTTAAATCAATTGAATTTATTCAAATAAAAAATATACCCATACAATAAAAATAATCGGGTGTTGTGTGCAGTCATGTCTCGCTGAAGCATTCCGAAAACATCCAAGTAGCAAAACGGTTTTGTTTGGTTTTGTTTTCACAGAAAATTGTGTGGAAGGCTATCCTCTTCCAGTGGGAAGTCTCGATTGGAAGCCGCATGTGACTAGTGTCTCCATGCGGAACCCAACCCTCTTTGTCTGTTTCGAAAATTGCGAAACGAAGGTCACGGAGTGGTATGACCTTTGTTCCAACGACGTATAGATGATGCTTAAGAACTCTACCAATACGTCAGAGTTCCACCCAATCGAGAAATAATGGGTTTTCGCAAATAGAACCTGAAGAAAACCCAAAAAAATCCGCTAGAAGCGAGACGCTGTTCATTGGCATTCTGTGTCGAACTAAGTGGATGAGTTGGCTGTACAGAATCTGATGCCACATAACGCGAATAATGACCAACAAAAAACACAAACCATCAAACAGTCTTTGAATTTCTGGATAGGTTTACTTGCGACTTCTTTTCCTTCCTTCTTCCTAACGTGACCAGAGGGTAGTTCTTGGTCAGATACAAAAATCACTAAATCGGTGGAAATGGATAGTAACACCGACGCCTTCAAACATTTTCATGAATGAAACATTCCGGAGAATCCGTTTGAGAGAAGTTTTCCGATGTTTCCGTACTAGCAATCAAATTAGCAGCTGAAGCAGAATCTAGTGGCCAAAACATGCACCCAGAACGGAGTTTCAATGATGCTTGCTCAAGGACAACAAAATGTAAGTAAATATGAGTTTTGGGCAGTTTTCAGGCCGAAAAGTTTCAACCTATCCAATTGCCTCCATTACTTTCGAATTGAGAGATATTTGGCAATTGTCAAGCAATTCAAGAACGGTATTAGGGACAACTTTCAAGCCGGGGCGAGCTTGATCGGTCTGCTAGAATATTTCAAGGCCATCATAGCAGAAAAATACCGTCTTCACGAGATCAGATACTCGGACGGCTCAAAAGGACCATCGGGAGTTGGATTTGGGGTAAGCGATAATAATAATAGTCTGATTTCCAGCAAGAAACTCGCGGACATCTGCCAGGTCTTCTCGGCTGAAGTGGCCGGCATCTTCGAGGCAACTACAACTTCATCTTCCAAGCCGTTGTTGGTCGTCTCCGATTCGGCAAGCGCCATTGATGCCATCGGTGCGACCAGGTCCAAAAATCCATGGGCACAGGCCATCAGGAAGTACATATTGCCCGACACTGTGCTCATGTGGGTCCCCGGACACAACGGCATCGCAGGGAATGAAGCGGCCGACCGGTTTGCCGGATTCGGTCACACCAGACCGTTCTTCACTCGGGATGTGCCGCTTGACGATGTGAAGTTGTGGATCATCAACTCTTTCCGCACCTGTTGGAACGAAAGGTGGTTCGCAGAGAGGGGGCAGTTCCTCAGAAAAGTCAAGGGCACGTTTGCCAGGTTTGACGATGTTAAAGGAATGAGAGAACAACGAATCCTGTCCAGACTGTCCACCGGTCACTGCTCGGTCTCACACGGAATCAATAGAGGACCCTTCCATCTACTCTGCGACCTCTGCCAAATCCACAACTCCGTCGAGCACTTCTTGTGTGGTTGCCCGAAATTTGATGATCTGCGAAACCTTCATGGAATCAGCAGGAGTGTAATAGACATCTTGAGGGACGATCCAGCAAGAGTAGCAGCGCTTGTCTGCTACCTAAAAGATGCCGAACTATTTTTTAAGATCTAGCGTCTGAACAATGGATCAGACAAGAAGATCCTTGTTCCTTCGCCTCCACGATGAAGGGGAATAAGAACACTTCGGCGTCTTTCAACGGCACGGCTTCCTCTCCACTGGGCTGGAGCCATGGGTCAAGGACATCCTTGCCATCTTGTCCAAGAAGCGAACAGCAAGTTCCTCGTTAAGTTATGTTTCGCAAAAGGATTTATATGTGTTTAATTTTTACGTCCGATATTTATGTGATAATTTTATGTGCAATCTGTTCCCAACGAAATTAAAAATAAAAAAAATTTAAAAAAAAAAGTTAAGCAAAAGCGCTAAAAAAGTTAAAAAAAGTTGTGCCATAGCGTACGAGATTCCAACCCTTCTGATTATCCTGAACAAAAAAAGAAATCGAACAGATTCTAAATCAGTAAAGATGCATCATACGCTATCGTATGAACTTCGTACAAGTTAGAAATTTTTTTTTGAGAAAATGGTGGCCGTTTGAAAAAAAAACAAATTGCTATTTTGCATGTTGGCTCCTGGCCCCTGGCCCCTATTATATAAATCGAATCGAAAAGCCGATACAATCACTCGGCCTGATTCTGCGTAGCGTATGAGATGTGATGACAATTGTCATTTAGGTCACGATATTCTTCAAGGCATATATGTGCGAAACCTCACTTGAATGAACAAAAATGAACTCTCACTGTATCCCCACAGTATGCAGTGAGCATCGTTCGTAGAGAATAGATAGTTCTGGTACGGTATGTATTAATAAATTCAATTTATTTTCAAATTCCAGAGTGCATGTGACTAACTGCAAGTAGTTTGAACTTCTTGTGGCCCGGATGGAAGCACATCCTGCGGTGGCAAGGTGGATTAAGTTTTGTAAAGCCTCACGCCTAATCAAGGAGCGTTATGCGATAATTTGGAGGGATCTGCCCACCGGCTTGAATAGTCTCGGTCCTCCAATGCGGTCGATCCATGAATGGCAAAAAGTAAGCTGTCGAAAAGTAGTTAAGCACAAGTAGAAGAACTCTTAGTAATTAATCCATTTTTATTGGCATTTTGCAGTCTCGGACAAATTTCAAGCTGTCAGACCTTCAGGTGAAGCTCACCCATGATAAGCGCGAGAAAGAAGCGACTGGTGAAGGGCCCAACCAAACCATGCTTTTAACATCGATGGAACAAAACTCTAGAAGGCCTGCCCCCTTATTCCACGCGGCGAGTGACGTGAGATAGCAAAGTTTCTCGCTCCATTGTGGAAGCTACCTTGCTTTTCAACTTCCTTTCAATACCCGAGTCGATAACATATGAGGACACGACTTCAAATCTCACTTAATGACAAACTATAGTCACGCCATTCGCCTACGGGAACACAGTGACTTGAGCCATCTCACCTCATTCGCCGCGCGAAATAAAGGGGCTGGTGATCGAGCCAGTACCAGAACAGGAATTAAACGACATTGAGAATTTAGGGAGCAGCAACGACAGCCAAAACAAACGAAAACGTACATCACATCGTAATCTATAGGATGCAGACAACCGTCTTTATATGCTCGTAGAACCAACAAAGCTTCTGAGGCAAATGGCTTCAAATTCTGCAGAAATCGCCCGATATACGAAAAAAAATGTTTTTTTTTATCCCATTTATTTATTTCAGGCTCATTAGCATTTTAGCTGTAACAGAGCCGAATTTTAATCGTGTACATGTCACATGGTTATCATATCTATAATTATAGCACATTACATTACACAGTTGCCATTCACCAGTATTCCTTCTATACCATTGCATATGGTACATTTACACAGCAGCCATTTAGGCGTAAGAGTATTCTGTATTGTATTTTTCTTCCATTATCCAGTTAGACCATCGGACAGCGGAGAAAGTTGATTGATCATTGTTGACCTATTTATAGAACAGCAGCCCGATGTGTCTTGCAGAGCAGAGCAGTTGTATGGATGAATCGATCTAATTTCGACCGTTTTTCAGTTTTCGAATGGATCTCATTAAACTTTGTTTGCCTTGTGCGATGTGCGAAAGGGTATCACTAAGTAAGGTTTCAAAGGATACCCTGCATCTCCTGTAATCAAGTATTTGTTTGTACAAAAAAGTCGTTTGAAAATACAAATTCTCACCTAAAAGCTACGTATTTCTTTTGCCATTCTGGAACCTTTCATTAAGCATTACATCTAAAGGATTTCTATTCCAGATGAACGAATCATGGTTAGAGCCAGAGTTGTTGGCCATGAACAGGATTAATAGGTGGAGCAAATGGCAGAATTTGCGAGCGTAGTGGGCGTGATAGCATGCGCTACCATACACTGAGAGGAATAATTAGTATATATTACAAATTCTTTAGTAATTAATACCAATTCGTTAGTCATTTTCTACCGTACTATTAATTCGTATATTTTACGCGAGTAAATTAGTAAATACAAGTGTCAAAACATGTACCAGAATATCGCGCCAACTTCGATCCTTCTTACGGGATTTCGTGCCAACGCCCAATTTATTGATATCGGGTTGCATTCGTTTATTATACAATACAATAATGACGATATAGAGGTTATATTTTGTTCATTTATTTCCATCGAATAAAATTCCAACATAAAAAACTGAACACTTAAGCACTTGTATGGGCACAAGTTTACGCTTGCACAACTTGCAAACGGGTATACTTCCACGCTCGGAGCATTTTGCTGCTGGATGATTGGCATGTTGGTAATGGATATCTGCGTTAGTATTTTGTTGCCGGTGCCGTCGAGATAGATATTCGGTGTGGCCCTTCATTTCCTTTCGGCGAAAATAGCTTCGCGACCGAGAAGAAATATAAATGTATGATTATATTTTATTTAAAACAAACTGCTTACCTCCGAATTGTATTACTTTCATGAGGGAAATGGCGACTGCAAGCTTTGCTCTACACAATTGCTCAGATATGACAACACTAACTAACGCTATCAAGTAAAATGTACTAATCTCTCGTAAGAATGTATATTACATCTGACATTTGCTTTACGAAATTTTGGTAAAATGTACTAATAATGTGTGCATTCTACCAATGTATCGACTACTAAAGATTTGGTAGCTCCAGTTACGAAAGATTTCTTCTAGTGTAGCTACTTTTCACATTGTGACGTCAAGAGTTATTATTTAGTAAGTCACCCCTTCCTGTATTATTTAGTAAGTCACACATCAAGTGATTTCACTAGCCTGCTGAGCGTTCTAGCGCCCTATGTTATTCAAGTACCTATGAGTGAGACTCGATGTTGTACGGGAATGGGTTAACATTCAATTGCCTTCCACGTCCATGTGGGAACGCTTTTTTCGGCAAGTTTTTTATCAATTAAAAACAGATCTTTTCGGATATTCGTGAAATGATGTCGGAAAAGATGAAAAAAGTGATATGTTTGTGTACCATTTTCACTCTCTCACCTTCATAGAAACAAACAAATTTTCGTTATTTTCGCGATGATATGATGATATTTTGAAGACTCCCAGTACCGATGCATGTAATTTGATAAAAATAGTTTACAATTAAGCAACATTTTATTGAAAATTCTACTATTTCCGAGGACTAAGAATACGACTGTTCTCTGGACGTTTTTGCAATTATAATCTATTAAAAAACAATCAGTTGCAAGATTTCATGAGCATTTTAGCTCATGACATCATCAAATTGTGAGTTATTTAAATATTGTTTCCTTTCTTCCATATACATTCCATATTGAATGCAAATAATGACGACATCATATTTTGTTTACTAATACCAATATACTCTGTCTACTGCTTCACCTCATATGTATCATTGATCACCCCCAGTTCAGCAAGTCAATCGATGTCAGCGATGCATGCGGTTCATTTTTCCACGTGCGAGGTGTTTCTCGGTAAATTTTCATAGAAAGTTTGTGATTTCTACAGTCTCGATCACTTAGTTTTATCAAACAGAATGTGATTTTTTTGTAACCAGTGTTTCTTCAAATTTTGTGTTTTACTTGTGGCCATTAGGCGTTTTTCTGTCTACACATGTGTCGTTAGATAGTGCAGATAAACATTTTTTTTGTGAAGCGAGAGTTCGTGGCTTGTGTTTGAAGTATTATTGTTTAATTGTGCATTTAGCTCGGTTCCCTTTTGGACAGTTACGTGGGAGAAGTGGTGTTACGTACCATCATAGTTGTGCATAGTTTTTATCGGGCATTCAAGTGAGATTTTCGTAGCAAAAATTGGTCGTCCGATGACAGCAGCAAAGATTTCGTCAACGTTGATGGAAGGTAGGTGCGAGGAAAATTGAAGCTAGTGTGAGTTCCCGGAATAGATCGCACCAGAAAACAACTTCAACAGAAACAACCGTTCCAAAAAGTCACAGGAGGGTTGTGTCCGAGACACGACCGCATAGTTGACGTAGGATTCCGTTGGGTTATCTGTTACATGCTGACTTTGGATATGTTTGAAGAATTACATTGTTAATCTCTTGGCGGCCGTTTTGTCTGGTTGTTAGGTATTCTTGGTTCACTCCACCAATGTCCATAACCGTGTGATAATGATAGAAAGATGGTGATTAGTCATTTGATGGTGCGTATCACGATAGGAGATGCCTAAGTGGAATGAGATATGATGAAAGCCGCGCTCTGTGGCATTGGACGAGATGGCTCCTGTGTTATGTATGGATGAAATAAAGAAAAAAACTCATCAATGTAATATAAGATAATTATCATTATCGAACACAATTATCAAGTTTTCTCACCAGAAAAAAAAGTGTTGTTTTATTATAGAGAAAATATATTTGAAATGGAAATGGCATTTTCGCTTTAAACCCAACGGAACACGATGCTACATGCCTCAATGCGAATTTCAATTGGACAATAATATCGGTCATTGATATGAAATTTCACGAAGCAACCAACATAAAAGTTCCAAATTTAAAGTTTATTTATATTCTATCACACATAGGTTCTATTCAGTTCATTGAAATATCATTCTTCAATTAATCCATCGAAAGATTCTTATTGGAACGAACATAAAAAAACACTCATTCATCGCTCCCTACTAATTCGCCAGCAAGTATGCAATCAGCAATGCCCACGCTAGTTACAATAAGCACTATCCATTTGTGCGCGTCGTTAGTTAAACTATCAACCACGAAGGTATTTACATGCTGATTTCCCCCAGACACCTTGGATTTGAAATCTCTGTTAGGGAATACATGTCGGTGGAAACAAAAGCCCCCCTGCTTTCATGTATTCCGATTTCCCCCAGGCAGCTTGGTTTTAATGTCTCTGTTAGGGAATACACTTCGTTTTAATGTCTCTGTTAGGGAATACACTTCGTTTTAATGTCTCTGTTAGGGAATACACTTGTTAGGGAATACACACTGGGAGCAAAAGTTCGCTCTACTTTGATGAGCCGATTTCTCCGTATATTCAATTTCGACCAATCAGAACGAGGTATTTCCGTTTGAAAATTTTTTGATTGTTTGCTAGTTAGTTTCATATGATATATTATTTTATCAATTGTGATGGATTGTTATGGAGTGCTCAGATCGATTGATGCAATTATCTCGTAATAACTGACCAATAATTGTAAGTACATGAGCCGGGCTAGAGACGAATGAACGTAAAGTTTAAAGTCTCTATAATTCAAAAGAAGAAAAATATTGCTACCAGATGTCACGAACTTCGACATTTTTTACTACTATGGTGCTACACGCCCGTGTAGTTGGCGCAAAGGCACCACAAAAATATTATTTTTATTTTATAGAATTTCTTCATGCATTTGTCTGATACGAGCTGTGTATCGTTCGTTCTTGTTTTTGAAGGGACTTTAACTCAAAGGTCATTCGTCCCTAACGGGCTGTGTATGACTGGAGCGTTCCGTTATATACATGCATGCATATGTCCTTCGCTTCTTTTGCCAAATCCAATAAAAGGTGGTTGATGAAACGTATGTTTTTGACATGATACGTTCCATGTTAGTTGTTAGTAGAAAATGTTAAAAATAAACAGTATTTTTGATCGGTTTTATATAGTTTTTGTGGTAAGTGGAAAACAGTAAAATAAACTCTTTTGTTTCAAAACAAATTGATAGTCCTGAGAAGGACTGGAATGGTTTAATGGGTTGTACGGAATCTGCTGCGTTTCAGTCGGATGTAGCAGTTTAGTTTTGGGAGCGGTAGCTTTTACGGATTCGCTGATGCTTTCCTTGACTTTGGCGCTATCGGCTTCTGTGTGTCGATTTGCGAGGGTTTGATTGGCACAACCACGACGAGCTAAACGACGGATAGCGGGTGTGATACGATGCGATGCAATGCACTTCGCTCCTCTGCCTCCTTTGCCGCATCCAATTGTTGATGTGAAGAGGAGCGCACCAGCAATGCACACAAGATTTAATTCGTTGCTCTCCGCTGCTTCCTCTTCTTTGCTCCCTTTGCCGCACCGCATCCATCGTTGGTTGCCGATGGCTTCCTCTCCTTTGCCGCACCGTATGGTTTTGGATGATTTGTAGAGCACTGCACACTAGAAGCCCAGATGTTTGCCGATCTGAGCGTTGAACGAGAATGAGAAATCCAAAAATGCTACCGTCCTTTTATATCAGTTGGTATGTGAGAAATAGGCGCCCCCCACTCGCTCGACATGCTAATATTTGACTTATCGGGGAACGAAAGAAGCGAAGCAGGCGAAAAAGAAATGACGTCAATTTCGGCCAATCAGTACCGTTTAGATAGGGGTTGAGATTTTTCAATTGTTCGATAGTTAATTACATGATATATATTATTTTATTCAAGGTGAAAAATTGTTATAGAGTGCCGCAATGTTTTGATGTAAAAATCTCATCAATCCGTCATGAAATGACTGAGCAATACGCGTTTAAAATTGGACATTCTTCACGATGCGATCGATATTCGTTTTTCAATTTGTACCCCAATATGTTCCCGAAAGACGTAATCCTACGTCAAAAGTGTAGTAGGTTAAGGCTGATTGAGACGATGCCAGTCAGCGCTCTAGTTGAAGTATCCAATGAATAGAGAACAGACACTCTGTTCCAGTTAGAGGCCAATTACTTGTTCGATACTGGTACAAATAACTTGAACAGAGTGTCTGTTCTCTGTTCACTGGATACTTCAACTAGAGCGCTGACTGGCATCGTCTAAATCAGCCTTTAGAGATATTGTGACGCAGGAAAAACATCTTGTATAAGTAGGTGATACCGTGCGCGAGTATTCGAGTTAAGGTGGGCTTACACTGTCCGGAGGTAAAATATTTGACACGATTTTTTTTCTCGATATGAATTCGCTTCCAAAACCGCCCCGCTCTGTGTGACATGGCTCATTCACAATACACTGTAGATCCTCCGCTGCGGCTTTACTCGCGCAATCCGCGGCGACGAATCCGCCTAATGTGACATCAGCCTTACAGATAAAGTTTGGTTTGAAATTTGTACAAACATTAGGGCATCCGCACCAATGCGTTGTTACAGACATTTTGACCGAGATGAAAAATAGAAGGTGGGAAGATTCACGGGTTTTGCTTGTGTTAAACTTTGATTGTATTAGTAGCCAGGAAGATAAGAAGTTCACATATCAGGCATAACAATTTAGGTCATATGGAGTCTATTCAATTTATTTTTCAAGTGCATTTTACGCGGAAAAAAAATGCTACTTTTTTCTCATGCGCTGTAAAATGTTTTCCGCCAAAGGAAAAAACGATTTTGTAACTCTGACTTTGTTCATTTACGTTTTTGGTCGATGTAACGAGAAGTAAAATAAGATTGAAATAAAGTTTAGAACACCTCAACAATACTGAAATTCCAGTTTCTATTATAAGAAAAGTAACATTCATAAACAAAATCTGTGACGTCACAGATTTAAAAAATCTTCCCACCTTTCATTTTCCTTCTCGCATTTTGACAACCCTCACCATAACGCAGCAACCCCACTGGTGGTTGCGGTTCAGGTGTGGGGAATAGTAATCTGCCTCTCGGTGAATAGTAAGTTAACAAATTTGGCAACGCGATAGCAACCGAACCATGTGTTGCTATTTTCAACAAATGTCAAACATCTGTTGTGGTTTTCATTCGTCTTGTGTTCGTTTTTTGTGATTTTGCTCTGAAATATTATTTCGGAAGTGTATATATTACATTTATCTATCAAAAAATGAATGCGACGAAAGGGGAATTAACTGACACATATCATTTCTTCTAGTAATAGCAATCGTATTTAGCAACCTACGGTGCGAAAAAGAAGTGATACTATAGCAACGACGGGTGTGTAAATCGACGAGTTAATAAATTGGTAACGGCTAAAACTCGAGACTAGAAACCTTGAATAGTAACACATTGGTGCGGTTGCCCTTATAAACAATCAGGAGTGTAGAGGAAGACCTCGTTTATTAAAATATATGGATAAAACTGACGCAAAATCTGCTTGCAAGGCCGTGTCTATCGAAAAAAATTTAAAAAATTCTTCAATTTTCATAAATAAAACCGATGTGTGTTCCCGCTCGAGAACGGATCGTCCGATTTAAGTTGTTTGTTTTGTTGGGCCTGATCACGAATGTCACTTCACGGTGAAAACGAAGTGAATTGTATAAAACGTTATTACGGCTGCCACCGTGTGTGTAGAATCTGGAAGAGTTCATCCGTCGTGACAACTTTGATGAACTCGGTGTTATTATGAATATCACGGTACTGTCACGTCACGGGAAAAAAAGAGGTATATTTGTCACTTGTGTTTTAGATGGTGAAAGCTACCCAGCAAACATTAAATCGTATAATTTTGCACGTGCTAAGTCTTACATGAAATCAGAATAAATCATAATCGCATATAATATCGATAAAAGTATGTATCGTGTATATTTGAAATCGCATAAAATGTAAAAACTCGATTTTATATATCATTATCAAATTAAGTCGCAATTCGATATAATAAACATCAGTTTTATGATGTACATTGTCATAAAATATATTGATTCCATATCATATGCGTGTATTACGCTGATGCAGTTTGTATGTCGTATAAGCGTATAATTTAAATCGATTCAGTACTGCAGTAAATTGTGTTGTATGCTGAAGAAAATCATGAAACAGTAAATCATATTAGATCCTAATAAAGAACATATTACATCATATTGAAATGTCAATGGAATGCTTTAACATTGACAAGTTTCATTTCGTAACAGCAATGTCTGAACACATACGGAAGAATAACATAATTAAATTTGAAAAAAGTGGCTCTAATAGTCGATTACTCACAAAACATCGCAACCGCTGGAGAGAAGCTAAACGGTTCGAAACAAATATGAGCGAAACTCATAACAAATTAACAGACGAAAATGGAATATTGAATGAATCAATTTGGATTTTGATTTCATTGCAGGAAAAGAGCAATTCAATGACTTCATTGATTATGGTAATTTATTTTTAATTTTTAATGATTTCATAAAACGTGTTTAATTTCAATCTATTACAGGAAACCATAGATTTTTTATGGATTTACAAAAATGGGCTTCTAAATATCAGCACTCGAAATTGCTGATGTTCGATGAAAGTAACAACGGCAAACATCCCTTCTAATGAAACATGCAGCAAAACGATAATACAGACGACCGGAATTCGAACCCACATCGGATCAGTTTTCACCAAACATCAATCTGTGCCATTTTAAACATTTATAATTCACTCTCAACACAAGTAAATTTAATAATTATTATTTTCACAAATATAAATATTCATATATAAAAATGGCGATTCGTAAGGCTATAATAAACATTTTACGAAAATATTTTGCGCCATTTGTTTTTTTTTCTATGTCTGTAATAAATCGTATATGAGTATGGCAAAGGTCGTATTAGGTGCGCTGACGATTCATGAATATATTCATATTAGATCGCAATTCAATTTCAACATAATCGCTATTATAGTCGGTCAAAGTTGCATATTCATCCAAACTAATTCGGTAAGCATTTGCCATGTACATATATGGCCTCCACTTTTGCATGCATATGCCAATTAGGCGCATTATATGCCAACCAAAGTTTAGGGCATATGATGCTATATATAATCTTGATTTAATGTTTGCTGGGTAGTCAGGCGGAATGGAGTAAGTTTAATTTCGGATTTATTTAGCTTTTTTGCTAACATTTTGAATCTTGTCTTGCTTTTTAAGAAAGGAAAGATAAACAAACAACAATTTACCCGCTTGGTGGCTTTTTTTAGAACGAAATCCTGACGTATCCAGAGAACATAAATTTGTTTATTTGGATTCGATAAATACACTATCGGATGTAATTGATACTAAAAATGTAGCTCCCGTAGACCGATTGAAACATGGTGAAAGGTCTAATTTCGATTGTCCTAAATGAATAGAATTTTTTGTTTCTATTTTGAGGATTAGACTAACAGAGAGTTGCAACCCCATAAAATGGCAATGGAGGCCACTGACCCAAAACGATCATTATGATTGATTATGTATAATATTGATTTGTTGATATTTTGAATATAAAATAATAACTGTAATGTTTTTCCAACATTGCAGAGCTGGTTTTTGTAATTCAAACATTCGCAATTGGCGGACAAGACCCGAATCAGGACGATAACTACATCGAATAAGGCCATTGATCTTTTGTTTTACGTAATAGATTTTTTCAAGGATATTGTTTTGAAGACATACTTTGAATGAAAGAATATTTAAGTTTCAAATAAGGAAAAAATTAATCTATCATTGCAAAGCTTTTAAATTAATAATTTATAAATTATTATATTTTTCATAATTTTGATATCCGTCTAAAGAAAATCTGAATTATTTTCTGTTTTTGGCAAATTCCTTGAAACTCATCACATGTTTCATATGAAAATTATGCTTCTGACCGACGTTACTGACCAGTTTCTGTTTAAATAATTATATCAAACCTCATGTCCCGTATATCAAATTACACGAGAACGGGAAGGATAAGAGGAATAAACTTAAGGATCCCATATGGAATTAGCTCAGATTATACTGATGATGATGGATAAATTTGGATTTATTCTGATATATAGAAGATATTATTATTCATAAAAATTCGTTAGAGGCGAATGAACTGACAGTGATGTTCGTGATCAGGCCCGTTGTGTTCATCTTTACCCAAGGAATGTTCATGTGACAAGAAAAAATGGAAAAGCGATGGAATGTTTTTTTTTTTATATCCCATTTATTTATTTCAGGCTCATTAGCATTTTAGCTGTAACAGAGCCGAATTTTAATCGTGTACATGTCACATGGTTATCATATCTATAATTATAGCACATTACATTACACAGTTGCCATTCGCCAGTATTCCTTCTATACCATTGCATATGGTACATTTACACAGTAGCCATTTAGGCGTAAGAGTATTCTGTATTGTATTTTTCTTCCATTATCCAGTTAGACCACCGGACAGCGGAGGAAGTTGATTGATCATTGTTGAGCTATTTATAGAACAGCAGCCCGATGTGTCTTGCAGAGCAGAGCAGTTGTATGGATGAATCGATCTAATTTCGACCGTGGATCGATCTCCATCGCTGATGTTTGTTGCGTGGACGTAGCTATTCTGTAACAACACAAAGATGGTCAATGAGGGTCCTGAGTTTTGAACTCACGATCGATCGCTTACTAAGCGAACGCGCAGCCAATGTGGCTACGGAGACCCCCTACCGCGATGGAATGTTCGAAAAAGTGATTTCCCATATGCTCTATGTATCGTATTAGGTGCTGTTCTTCTTCTTGGATGGCACTAATGTACTCAGTGGAACTTTTACCTCCTCAACGTAGGTATTACTTGCGTACTTTTGATTAATAGTACCTACTTGAAATTTCTATGCCGGATAACACACCTTGAATGTATTATGGAGTGGCAAGCTCTAGAATACGCGTGATCACAGTGTGTCAAAAAAAAAATTCTTTGACAAAAATCCCCGGACCAGAACGGGAATTGAACCTGAACCCTTGATATGATAGTATGGGACGCTAACTTCTCAGCCACGGAAGCAGACTAGGTGCTGTTAGTCCAATTGAAATTCGCATTGAGGCATACAGCATCGTGTTCCGTTGGGTTTGAAGCGGAAATGAAAATGGGTTGAATAAACACACAGAAAGTAATTATAATAAATTATAATAAAAGAATCTTTACCATTTCGAATAATAATACGAACCAATATCTTGTTTTCTCTAATATAAAGTAACATGTATTTTTTTGTGGTGAGAAAAATTGATAATTTTGTTCAATAATTATCATTGGTTATCATTGGTGAATTTTTTTGAAAGATAAACATCAATTGAAAGGAAATATTTCTACGCGACTATCACAATTAATAAAATGTTATTTTTCATGAGATGAACAATTGAATAACTGTAAAATGTCAAGCGTTATTTAAACGCCCTAACTGGCAAGTTTTGATTGGCCCGATTTACGGTTCCCTAACAAAGAGTTCAAGTCGGGAGTATTTTTGTTCCCACTCAGCTGTGTTTCCCTAACACGGACTTCAAAATCAATGTGCCTGGGGAAGTCCGCTTTGTCAAAACATGCAAGTCGGGGGTATTTTTTCCCACTGAGCTGTGTTTCCCTAACACGGACTTCAAAATTAATGTGTCTTGGTGAATCCGCTTTGCAAATACATGCAAGTCTGGGGTATTTTTTGGTGTTGAGTACTTTTGTAACCGCTTGTCGTTGTGCAGACCGGAATATTTTTCCCCAAAACGTCATTTCAGATACTAAATATAATAAAATTCGAAGTGGTAAACAAGTGGATTGCATAATGTAATTGCGTAGTTTTACGTAGAAAATATGCGGTCGTGTCCTAGATACAACTCCTTACAATTTTTTTATTTTATCCATACAGAAAACAGGAGCCATCTCGTTTCCATTATATCTCATTCCTCTTCAGAATCTTCTATCGTGATATGAATAATCCAACGATTAATCACCATCCTTCTGTCATCATCACTCGGTTGTAATCACTGATGAAGTGAACAAACAATACCCAACAATCATAACGGCTCTTTTCAGAGCCACCAAATCATTATCGAAGAGTTTAACGATGTAATTTTTGAAACGTATCCAAAACCAGCATGTAACAGATAGCCTAACGGAATACTACCTCAATTATGCGGTCGTGTCTATGACACAACTCTCCTGTGTACACATGCGTTTATTTTTCTTCTTCAATGACATTCCAAAGGAATATCGCTGTATCAATATAATATTACTAGCATATTTTTGTTTCTAGTATTTTGGTTGAGTTTTCTGTGTCAAATAACACATTTTGATTGCATTCTGAGCGGTAAATTTAGGGCAACACGTTTACGAAATTCGGAGGAAATATCTAAAATCAACTTTTTTTTTGATAAATATTTAACATTTACATTACAACATTTTGACCATCCATTGAATCACCTGTCTAAAATCTTCCTCAAGTGCATGCATGAACTGTATGAGCTGTTTATATAAATATGAAATCATTATCAGACACAATTTCAGTTCAAGATGTTTCCAACATTTGCAGAAATGTGTAATTCTATTACATAAAACACGTAATTGATACGGAAAAGTTAATTTTCGTTCATAATTTCTATCATTAATGTTTGTTCTATTCGAAAATCCAATTCCAATTTCGCTCCGCAGAAATTGAAACACGTAACTCAATGTCGTCAATGTTGAATTGTGTGTCGAGGTTACCTCATTTGATCAACTCGATTGGATTTTAGTCGAACGGGTTTTAGAATGCATAATTTGTTTCCGTTCGGGTAGATTTGACTCGATCGGGTTCTAGAATAAACGTGATAATCACTAACATTGATACTTAAGGCTGATTTAGACGATGCCAGTCAGCGCTCTAGTTGAGGTATCCAGTGAACAGAGAACAGACACTCTGTCCAAGTTACTTGTACCAGTATCGAACAAGTAATTGGCCTCTAACTTGAACAGAGTGTGTTCTCTATTCACTGGATACTTCAACTGGAGCGCTGACTGGCATCGTCTAAATCAGCCTTTATTTAACGTCTGTACAGTTGTATTCTTGTGCCCATACAGCAAAACCACCAGAGCATAAATTGAGCGAACCTGTCCGGTACACGCACACTTGCTCGAATCGTAAACAAAAACAAAGCTCGAAACGTCAGGTGCGTCCGATCCCAAATGCAATACATTCACTACTTCCACGCATTTGCAAGAAATCTTTTTTGTACGATTGTTTCTCCTAATATTTTGCCTTCCCTGATGAAGCAGACAAGCGGTCAATTCGGTAAATGTTTAGTCTATTCCCATTGACGATTGACGAGAGCGAAGATATTAAGGGTTATTCTTGTTTGCAGATGTGGAAAAATACTTTCTCGATATCCTCGAGAAGGACGACAGTCTGTCGTCGGGCATTGCAGCAATCAAAACACTGTTGATGGTGCTGGAAAAAACTAAATGTGAGTTAACTGAGCATTTTGCAGTTTTGGGCGCTTGATGATAATGCCTTCATGCATTGATCTTTTCAGTTGATACCGTCCAAGAGCTGCACTCCACAATCCAAGCTGCGGTGCAGACGATGCGGAACACAGAAAAATCGATAACGTCGGTCGTGTCCGGGAGTGAATTATTCTCGCGATTCATCACGCTGGCCAAATTCGATGACAAAACGATGGACGAGGTGCGGCTGATTATGCTCGCCCGGGGAAAGATCTTTCTGGACAAACTGCTGGAGGGTAGAAATGTGGTGGCGAAACAGGCGACCAATTTCATCAGGGACGGGTGTCGCATTTTGACCCACGCAAGATCCCGAACTGTGCGGGACACGCTAATTTTGGCTGCTAAGATGAACAAACGATTTCAGGTGTATTGCACCCAAAGTTATCCCGATAAACAGGGGTGAATTTTTCTTCGAAAGAGAGATTTGAATATTTGATTTGATGATAACTGCAATTTTAGAGAACATATGCAGAGAGAACTGGAGGCCGAAGGTATCGAGTGCACCATCATTTTGGATTCCACGGTCGGTTATGTCATGGAAACCGTCGATCTGGTGTTCGTGGGGGCGGAGGGGGTTGTAGAGAGCGGTGGAATCATCAATCGTGTTGGAACTTTCACGATGGCAATGTGCGCCCGGGAAATGAAGAAGCCGTTCTACGTGCTGGTAGAAAGCTTCAAGTTTAGCCGATTGTATCCACTGAATCAGCGAGATTTACCCAATGATTACAAGGTTTGTTTGTCAATGTGGGATAGGCGATATTAACATCTCAAAATTGAATTATTTGCAGTATCCCAAGAGCAGTATGAGCGACACCTCCAAGGCGCACCCTCTGGTCGATTACACGCCACCAGTTTATATAACGCTGCTTTTCACCGACTTGGGAATTTTGACACCGTCAGCTGTCAGTGATGAACTGATTAAACTTTATCTATAAGCAATAAACCATCTTTTTTTCTTTGTTAACGGAAACTTTATATCAGCGGTATTCAACCTTTTTTTTTTCAAATAGGCCACAAACGCGTGTCAGTCATGGTGTCGCAGGCCCGCAAAAACTACAAAATTATTGCCAACGAGAGAAAACATTAAATAAATTTAATAATAAAACTTTTTGATACAAATATTTCATAGCAATCACAAGGGTCGATAAATGAATGCCTTCACAGAGTGAGCGCGAACGCGAAGCAATTTGAGTTGATTGTCAAATTAGTTCTAAGCATTAACATACACTGTTGATTGCTCGCTGTCTAGAGCACTGACACATAAATTCTGAACTTCTTGAGTATCTAAATAGTTTTTCAGCCTCTCTTGCAAAATTACATCTTCAACGCAGCACTAAACATCTTAGAAGACTTAGAACGATAACAGAAAATAGAAACCGAATCTATTATCGAAACAAATTGTCACCTTTTATTTTCCACTGAAGAACATCACTCTCAACGCTGAAAAATACCTTACGTCACTTTTAACCCGGAAACAATAATTGAGATCACGAAAATTTAATGATCGATTGATAACAAATCACAAATAGATTATTCACGATTTATCAGTCATCCAACTAGCGATTGGATGGCATCAAGACTTTCCAAATGTATTTCTCAAGGTCGAGTTGTTTAGTTTATTTTTTTCAAGGCTAGAAGCGTGGTGGAACGAAGCCATTGTAGTAGTATAGATAAAACCACGTGTTCTTTATGGGGTAATAGTGTTTGTGAGAGAAGAGCAAAGCACACCGTTTGTTTTGCAAATATAAATATATATAGAAGGTGTATTTGCATATGATGTAAAATTCTGATTATCGTGTGCGCAACATGAGCAACCCGGCAAACTTCGTCCCGCTCAAAATTTATTTTTTGTTACCACATCTACGTTTTCTTCTTTTTTCATGGGTCCAATTGCAGAACTGTTTATTGATTGACCTTCTAATCGACTCTTTTAAATTATTTTTTACTATAAAATTTAAGTACTTCTACCAAAACTCGATTTTATAATATCAGATTATTTTTAAGACACAATTCTCGTGCAAGATTTTTCATCCCCTTGCAAACAACGTGTTTCTCCGTTACACGGAATAAATGTTCGATTCAGAAAATATGATAGAATGAAGACAGCCCTAGATCGACGTTCCTTTCTCGAGTTTTGTCCTTCTCAACACATTCGGCGATCCATTTTTATTTATATAGATAGAAGACGATATAGGAGTGCGTTTTATCACATTGAAATACATTTCCACTTTCGAACGAAGATCAATTTCGTTACCGCAAACATCAAATGGACTAACAACGCTTGTCAATATGTAATTGTAGAACACATGCGAATTGAATTCTTCGAATTTTTCCATTTTCCTTCAGAGTTTCCCGAAAATTTTCAATTGTCATGATTGGTTGAAATATGTGCATTATTTTTATGGGACCCCTCTCCTTTCCAGAGGAGGAAGGGGTGTCATACCATCATAGAAACATTCCTCGTACCCAAAAACCCTCACATCCCAAATTTAGCTCCATTTGCTTGATTAGTTCTCAAGTTATGCAGAAATTTGTGTTTCATTTGTATGGGAACCCCCCTTTAGAGAGGAAGGAGAAGTGTCGAACTACCATAGAAACGTTTGTCGATTCCCAAAACCTCTATATGCTAAGTTTGATTCCATTTGTTTGATTAGTTCTCGAGTTGTTTAGCATGTGAGGGGCTTAGAATGAAAGGGGTGTAAGTGATTTAATCGATTTCTCTTCATCAACTCTCTCTTTTGGTCATAACTTAGCTGCAAATACATTCCCAGCTGTATTTGACAATGTGGAAGATAGGCCAGAGCCTCATCTATCGTATTCTATAGCAAACTTGAATTGTAACGTTTTTGCAGTTGAGTTATTAACTAAATAAAAAGTTGATGAAGAGAAATCGATCAAGCCACTTACACCCCTTGCATTCTGAGCTAGAGGTGGGCGAGCGCTCACGAGCCGCTCATTTGAGCCGGTACGTCAGAAAGAGCGTACGATCCACGGTTCTTTAAAAATGAGCCGCGGCTCTCAAATGAACGGCTCTTATTTGTACGGCTCTTGAATGAACCACGGTTCAAAAAAGACCCACGGTTCTTTTATGTGCCGTGGCTCGTTTTGCGTTTAAGAGCCGTTCATTTGAGAACCGCGGTTCATAAAAGAACCGTGTTTCTCTTAAGAGCCGGCTTATTGATAAAGAATCGTGAATCGTACGCTCGTTCTGACGAACCGTGGCTTGCGGCAGTGCGGAAGAAATATATGTTTCCCATGCTGCTTTTAAGCGGTTTCAATAAAACATATGGGTATCTAATGAAAGGACTTGACTAGTAGAACATAGTTATTTATGTAAAATGGAAATCCAAGATGGTGGCCGTTACAAAAAGGCAGACAACTAATTTCGTCAAAACCCCATCAATATGGGTATCAAATGAAAAAGCTTGACTACCCACTCTACATTGTTGTGCCAGATTGGTCCCAACAAATGGTGTCGACAACGGTACCGATATCGTGCCATTTTGCAACGATTTTGTCGACCTACCCTTCGTATTCGACAACCAATTTCGAGCCAAACCTGTGCCAATCTGGCACCGCGTCGACCGATTGAAAAACTGCTCAACCCTCATTATGGTGGTATTTGTTTTCATGAAAGTTGAAACAAACATTTAAAAAACCGGCGATGGAAATTATTTAATTTATTTACAATGCTGGTTTATTTACATCAATACTAATACAAGGCTGTACTACAGTTATAATAGATAAAAGCACTATATAATGAGCGAACAAAAATTTTCTTTTGAACAAATTATATGCTACACCGTTTAGAGAGAACATTTTGGTTCACACCGGTGAATCAAGTTTTCACTAAAAAGTAAATGTAGACATAAATGTATTGATTATTATAAATTGTGCAAGTGAGTTTTACCTGAACATTCCTATTTATTCCTGTTCATATCCTGGATGTTGATAGCATTAGCGAAGAGTGTGTTTAATACAATCGTTGAATACAGATACGGGTTCTACTCCGGCAAATTTGAGGTTCGGTAATTGGACCAATAGCAACAGAAGCTTTTCCACAACTGGGGCGTGCTCTGAAATGAGATGCATTTCATTTAATAATTTATTGCACATATTCAATAGATATACATACCAAGTTGCTATTGACACACACTTAATCGCGGGTTCTATACACAAGGAAACACAACTGGAACTTATTCCGGACTATTGCGTAGGAATAGTACATGGTACTATTATCCTTAAAATCAACCCATTATTTTATTCCTCGAATTTCTGTTAGCTGCAATTCAAAGAAAAAGACATCAAAATTAAACATTAATTAAAGAAAAACATACTTACTCAAGCAAATTGTTTAATCCATTCACTTCTCTCGTTTTTGTTTATCTGAATGGCAGTTCAATGCGAGAGAGGGAAGGCAATCGCTGCAGTGATGCCATTTCGCTCAGCACCAGTTATCGCGTACTTTTATAGTTCAAACTATAGACAGTCCTTCATGCGGGGGTGAGAGAGGAGCTTTAATCCAGTACTTTTATAGTACTTTGTGACATTCGGTCCACATCGGGTCCATAACCGCTCGAAAATATATGAAACTGGGTAGTAGAATACAGTTATTTATGAAAAATGAAAATCCAAAATGGCCGCCACCCCAAAATGGCGAAATATGTATTTTTTTCAAAACCCCCTCAATATGGGTATCTAATAAAAGTACTTGACTAGTAGGACACAGTTATTTATGTGAAATAGAAATTCAAGATGGCGGCCATTATAAAATGACAGACTACTAATTTCGTCAAAACCCCATCAATATGGGTATCAAATGAAAGGGCTTGCCTAGTAGATCACAGTTATTTATAAAAAATGCAAATCAAAAATGGCCGCCTCCCCAAATTGGCGAAATATGTATTTTTTTCAAACCCCCCTCAATATGGGTATCAAATGAAAGGACTTGACTAGTAGAACACAGTTATTCATGAACAATGTAAATCCAAAATGGCGACCGTTACGAAATGGCACACTACATTTCTTCTGAAAACCCCATCATATGGGTATCAGATGAACGGGCTTGACTAGTAAATCACAGTTATGATAAATCCAACCCACATATGGGTATCGAATGAAATGATTTGACTAATATAATACAGTTAATCATGAAAACATTCCATTCGAAATATTTTAAAAACGTTAGGGATAAAGACGGGGAGAAAACTGTGTCGTTGGTTGGTAATCTTCGATCCTCACATGATCCAAAAGCTGCTGCAACATCTAGTGTAGATAAATATTCAGCGGAACCACATTTGCTGAGACTAAGCGATTCTTCGTTTTGGTGGAATGAAAGGAAATCTATCGCTCCGCGGCTCTATTTTTTTTTTAAATATTATGTATTCCGGCGACTTCAGTAATATGTACCATGAGCAAGTTTTTCCGAAAGCAGGACAAGTTTGCTGTGAAAGATGTAGTAGACTTTCATGCTAACATTGAAAAGATAATGTTTATAAATTAAAAAAAATAGTAAAGTAATATTTTTAGTAAAGTAATATTTTTACTTTTCTCTGCACTGATTATTGTTTTGAACCTTATTTTTTACGTCTTCCGTTCTTCACATATCCGAATAAACCAGTTCTTGAAAAGAGCCGTCGAGCCGCTCAAATGAACCGGCTCTTTTCATTGAGCGCACGGCTCTGAGCCGCTCACTGAAATGAACCGTTTTGCCCATCTCTATTCTGAGCACCTCATGTACGATATGTTACGATGAACAATTGCAAATATAAATATATATATGCATTTGCATATGAAATAAAATTCTGATTATACACGAGCGTAACATGAGCAAATTTATAACACATGCGAATTGTGGCTCTTTTGGTAATAACAAGTTCTTCAGTAACTCGATGCTGATATTTCCTTAATATTTTCCTTCGTTGATCGTATTGTTTTCACATATTCACGTTGGAGAGCCTTAACCCTTCTCTTCGTTGGCCGAGGCATTTTGATTGAATGTAATACTTTTCCGTTTACTGTTTTTGAAAGCATAGGCAGCCGTGGCAGTGTTCCGAGCTCTACAATACAATTTGCTTAACCAATGTTAGAGTTGCTAAAACTTACATTATAGACCCATTAAACGTAAAAATAATAATTGTATTGATATCAACTCAATTTTATTCTGTTGATTTTCATGACACGAAACGCTATGACTCAGGAATAACATTCTTTTGAGTGGTTTTTATAGCTGTTTCGATGATGTTGTCTGGCATCAGTGTCGAAAAAATAACAATGCTTTCACCAATACAAACAAAACCATTGCCGAAAATTTAAAAATGAAAATTTAACTTTCAAAGCACAAGCTCGAGTTTTCCTACGTTTTTCACTGTACAGTGCGACAGCAGACGAAAATTTTATATCTTGTCAGTAATCGATTAAAGTTTGGTTGATATTACTTGATGGGAAGTGTGCGAAAACGATAATTTTCTTCACACTGTTTCGCAAAATTACTAATTTTCGGGCGAGGGGTGAGGGAGGGAGATCAAAGAAATGAGCGCCATTGTGGCAGCCATTTGTGGCTAGTTTCCACCTTCACTTTGAAGTTACTAAAACCTACATTATAGACCCATTAAACGTGAAAATAATAATTGTATTGATACCAATTTTCATGACATGAAACGCTTTGACTCACTAAGAACGGTAAGGTAAGGTTTTGTATTATAGAGACTTTAAACTTTTTCAGTTCATTCGTCTCTAGCTTTGAGAAAGGCCCTTGGAAATCTTTAGTCTAGTCCTGCATTACACTTCCACCCTCATGGCACTCGATCCCTCGTCGTCCAGCTCGCCCAGCAACGATATTGTCCAGTCGGTGTCCACACAAAAAATGATGGAGGAATAACCTTTTGTTGAGTGGTTTTTATAACTGCTTCGATGATGTTGTTTGGCTCAGTGTCGAAAAAAAAACAAAACCATTGCGGAAAATTGAAAAAATGTACTTTCAGAGCACTAGCTTGAGTTTTCCGACCTTTTTCAATATACATTGCGACGGCAGATGAAAATTTAATATCTAGTCAGTAATCGATTAGAGTTTGGTAGATTTTACATGATGGGAAGTGTGCGAAAACGATCACTTCCTACACGCCGTTTCGCAAAATTATTGAATATCGGGCGAGGGGGGAGGGAGCAAGATGAAAGAAGTGGGTGCCATTTTTGGCTTTTTTCCCCCTTCACCTTAAATGTAAATTACTATATATAAAAATGGAGTTATGTTTCTCCGTCTTTCTGTCTGATTCTTATAGACTTGGAAATTACTCAACCGATGGCATTCTTTGTGTGGACACCGACTGGACAACATCGTTGCTGGACGGGCTGGACGGCGAGGGATCGAGTGCCTTTCTCAAGGCAAGAGGGCGGAGGTGGCAGCGCTGGAGTAGAATAGAGTAGAGTTTTCAAAGGGCCTTTCTCAAGGCTAGAGACGAATGAACTGCAAAAGTTTAAAGTCTCTATAATACAATACCTTCTTTCCTTCAACCGATGAACGTGAAAAATTGTGTGTAGGGGTTTTTGGGACCGGGGAAGGCTCGAGACCCCTCCCCCCTTTCTAAGAAGGGCTGCCATACAAAAAAAAAAAACAGAAATTTCTGCATAACTCGAGAACTAATTGAGCGAATGGAGCCAAATATGGCAAGTGAAGGTTTTAGGAGACAAGAAATAATTCTATGGTGGTTCGACACTGCTCCTCTCCCTACCATACAAAAGAAACACAAATTTCTGCATAATTCGAGATTTAATCAAGCAAATGGAACCAATTCTGGCATGTGGAGATTTTAGGGGACAAAAAATATTTCTATGGTGGTTCGACACTCCGTCTCCTCTCTAAGGAGGGATGGGTTGCATAACTCGAGAACTAATCAAGTGAATGGAACCAAGCTTGGCATGTGGAGGTATAAGGGAGCAAGAAATATTTATATGGTGTTTTGACACTCCTCCCCTCTCTCCAAGAGGTGGTTGCCATACAAATGAAACACAAATTTCTGCATAACTCGAGAATTAATCAAGCAAATGGGGCCAAACTTGCATGTGAGGATTTTTAGGTACGAGAAATATTTCATTGATGGTTTGACTGAAAGAGGGGGGTCCCATACAAACAAAACACAAATCTCTGCATAACTCGAGAATTAATAGAGTACAAGGAACCAAAACTGGAATGTGGGGATTTAAGAGTACAAGAAATGTAATGTGAATTTCTGGAAGGCGAAGAAGGGTCTCATGAAAATATTCAACTTATTTCTACCTACCATATTAACAACTAAACATGGGCCGTGGAATACATGACCTAGATTGAAAATTTTCGTTAAACTTTGAAGAAAAATAGGAAAATTTAAATCCCAAATGTTCTACAATTACATCTTGATAAGCGTTTTTGGTCCATTTGATGTTTCCGATAACGAAATCGATCTTTGTTCGTAAGTGGAAATTGATTTTCAGGTGAGCAGGACGAAGTTTGCCGGATCAGCTAGTGACATATAAATTTTCGATTGAAAGAAGGACTTGTGAGACTATCACACACGGGAATCAATTTTTTAGTCCGCTTATATAAAATATTCACTGTTACTTTTAATAATAATGCATGTAAATAACATTACAATTATTTTGATTTTCAGTAAGAGCAAATTCCATGTGCTCTCCACGTTTGCTGTGGCATATTGTTTGGTGTTTCCCCTGTTTCCACAATAAACTATGTGCGCGAGACAGGGGAGTTCGATAGAGCCGTTCAATGTGTTCTGGCTTGAGGATTAAATATACTATCGATGTTTGCGACAATTCCATATGGGCCGCTATCGAGGAAACCTTACGACATTACAGTAGTGGACAATATAAGCTGCGTATAAAAAGTGGATGTATGTGTGCGTCTTCTTGATAACTATTCTGTACGGATTTCTTTTCTTAGCGCTGGAATCCTAACGCTGGCCTAGCTTAAGCGCGTGATAATTTTTTTGAGCTGTCGTTCGGTCGAAAAATTTAATAATCTACCTTAACTAACGCGTTAACTTAGTGATAAAATCTTCTGACATCACAAAAACACTGCCTTCGTCTTCTATCGTCGTCTGCTCACAAATAAATCTAATCTCTTTCTAATAACAAGCTATCAATCTCGAATCTCGTTTCAACCAAGCGCGCTCCGCTGTTACACACTTGCTCATCAAATATTCGTTGTAAAGTTATCGCAACTAAAATCTCTAACGTTCAATTGAATAACCGTCGTACACAAAACTTATCAAATAAATTAAATCAACGAGCATTAAACTATGCGAATCGACAATCGATAAGAAATGATTTAGAATTTGAAGAGGAAAATAAAAACACAAATCCAGGCGTAAAGCGTGAATCAAGCTTTAGCGGCAAACATCACCACCGAAGAGCAGAGGTACGCCGTGCCTCCTCCGCCTCCAGTCGGCGGTGTTTTGTGGCGTCGACGTTTCCTGCCACCGAGGGGCGCCACCTGCTTACAGGAAAGACACTGTTGCTTCTTCAAACGACCCGAGCACGGCCGCTGGGTTTTTCGCTAGTCCTTCGCACACAGCATCAGCGCATCCACCACGGTGTAGATCTCATCGAAGTGGGGTCGATTCTCCGACTCGTAGGACCAACATTTCAGCATCAGCCGGTACATCTCCGGTGGGGTGTTTTCCGGCGCCGGCATGCGGTAGCCCTCGTCGATACGCTCGCGGGCCCGCGAGTTGCTGAGTCCCGAGTAGGGGGTATCTCCTCGGCTGAAGATTTCCCACACCAGGATGCCGTATGACCACACGTCGCACAGCGATGTATACTTGCCGAAGTTGAGTGCCTCCGGTGCGGTCCACTTGATGGGAATCTGCTTCATGCCACCGGACACTGGAATTTGGGAGCGCCGTTAGCATCGAATGAATATCCTGAAATGCTGAAACATACCAATATACTCCTCTTCCTCTCGGGACATTCCGAAATCGGAGATCTTCACAATGTTTTCATTGCCGATGAGACAATTCCTGGCGGCCAAATCCCGGTGGATGCAGTTTTTGGATTCCAAATAGCGCATTCCTATCAATGAAAGATTAATGATGCCATGAGTCAATTGCGGTTGAAAACGAATACGAATACGAACCTGCCGCCGCATCCCGACACATCGCCATCAGCTGCTTCTGACCGAGCGTCGCCGAGTTCTTGCGCAGGAACATCAACAGCGACCCACCGGACACGAGTTCCATCACGATCATTATCGGCTGCTTCTGGACGCAAATGCCGATAAGTTTCACGATGTTCGGATGGTCGTACTGTTTGAGGATCCGGCCCTCCTGGAGAAACTTTCGCTTCTGCTCCTCGGGCAGTGTCATCCGGCAGGTTTTGACGGCCACCAGTGTGTTCTTGGAGGATTTGAGCTTGGCCTTGTACACGTCACCGAAGTTTCCCTGAATGAGTATGAACACAGCGGGGTGATGAAATCCAAATGTTATTCTGAGGGTAATTGGGACTTACCCTGCCGATCTTATCCAGCAGTATCACATCGTCGTTGCTTAGTTCCCACCGTTCCCTTAATACTGGTTTGCGTAGAACAGCCCCGGAACGACCGGTGACGGGCAGCTCCGACTGGTACTGGTGTATGATCAGCTCCTGAATGCTGGGAAATGCTGGACCTTCGAAGCGATAGTGACCCTGGAGTAAAGTACAATTTAGGCTCCCATTATTATTTTGTTTTTGTTATTGCCAACTCAATGACAATATTTAAAGTAAAATAAATATATACAGTGGCTCAAACTCGTAATCGTACTCCACCATGCAGATCTCTTTTCCCTTGTTTTGAAAGTCGGAAACAAGCTTTCTATTTAGAAAAAGTCATAGTGTCATATGAGAGTTAAAAGGATTGCTATCTGTTTTCAGAATAATGTTTTTTATTTGTCTAAAAATGGCGAATGTATGTGCTAATGCATGAAAATTTACTCATATTCGTACGCTGTTTGAAATCTCAACTCGATTTCGAAGGCGTTGACCAATTTCCAAATTCCATCCTTAGTATGGTATCCCTTGTTCATTGCAACTATCTTTAGCTGTCTTTAGACTGATTTACGACTTTTTTGGTGTATTCGGAAGGTATATTTATCATTTTTTTCATCAGTGGTTTTTAAAATCGTAATCGTTATTATTTAAATTGATTGGTTTCTAAATTTTCTACACAGATAACTTCCTTAGTTTTTTTTACTGGGATTGATGTCGGGAGATTGTGGAAGAATGTCAATAACTTTTGAGCAATTGTAATGTGACCATGTGCGAACTTTATATGCCTTGAGCTCTGGGTCATTGTCTTGGCAAAACTTGAATCATCGATTCCATCCTATTTTGTTCACATTTTGCTTCATATTTTCCTTCAGGATGTTCAAGTAAACATTCAGATCCAATACACCATCGATAAAAACCAAATTGAGCGAAAAAAAAGTAATGTAAGTTTGTAATGTGCCTAGGAAGGGCAACTTGAATGCACGAGCACAGAGAGACAAACAGTTTCTCAGCAAAAAAAAAACTATATATAGTAGAACCCCAATTATCCGCGGAATAGACGGGCTAGGTCACCGCGAATAACGAAAATTGCGGATAACACAATAAAGGACTAAAAATGAGTTCCAAACTCCAAAAAAAGATATTTCAGCATGAGAACTGTGTGTTATCAGTACATAAATTATTAAACTATCAATCTACAAGGTTGTGTCCACCAGGGGTCAGATAATGTGAAAGCCATGACCAAAACAAAAATGCATGAGCCTTTCATTCACTGATAAATTCTGGGAAGGCCAATATATTTTCACCGCGGATCATCAGCATGGAATGGCTGATTGTTGAAATTTGTATTATTAATTATTAATTACACTTGATATTTTCTGAATTTTATGTTTTTTTATTGGTGAAAAAATGAAATCAAGTTTTTGAATTGTATTTTGTATGAATAGGATAGAGACTAAATTTTTTAAGAAATTTGGATATGGGGGTCGATGGTACCACTTGTCCAAAACAGTTTGAGAGTCCCTGCATTAGCAAAACGTAATAGGCATATTAAGAAAAATTGGGATTTTTTTTTGTCAATTATCTGCTTCAGAGTCCGAAAAATTCAAACAAGATCAAAATTTACAAATGAGAACCAGATTGAGTATTCATGAAACGTATCATTCGTTACTGAAGACTGGATGTGGGTTTATGAGTACAAAACGCAATCCAGACCTCAGATGATGGACTGGGGTAATCATCATGAACTAGGAAAAACACGTCAACGGATCGGCAACTTCATTATGATAACAGTTTCATTTTCAGGTTGTACACAGTTGGAAACTTAGGAATGCGAGAGCTCTAAAAATGGAGCTTGGAAAGTTGAAAAGTTTGCAAGTTTGTGAGTTAATGAGAAGGACTGTGTGTCAGAGAAAATTGTCCCGACTCCGACTCCGACTTTTCATAAATATTAATACCGACTCCGACTCTTACTAAAAAAATAAAATAATTCGAAATCAGGTTTTTCATTGGAACGTTTAATTTTGCCATTTTTTTGTGTGAATAATAAAAATAAACATCAAAATTTAGAATTCCTTTTCCTAAAGAAAATATGTCATCCTTCAAAACTCGAGTCGACTGCGAGTAATCGGTTGCGGTTTTAGAATTGCTTCAGTCAAATCTTCCTTCATTGAGGCTCGAAGACTTCACAATTTTCAAATCAATGAACAGCCTTCCTACGCTAACTTGAGTTGGAGGCATGGCAGTAATCGTTTGTGCAACATCCACGATGGGATCTGGAAAATCTAAAATCACTTCATGTACCGTCATCTTGCACGTTCGGTCATATTTTTCAATCTCTGGCGAACAAGCTACGATTTCACTTCAAAAGATGTTCAGCGGCAGATTTTCCTTTCCGAAGTGGCATCGTCTTGCTTTTTTGTTTTTCAGGCAAACATCGAAACCTTTCATCCTCTCCGATGTTTCACATAGGACTTCCTTGGCTATCGTTAATTGTTTCTCGTTAAGTGAAATTGCTGCCAGAAATGTACTTTCTCTTCTCTCCATGAACCGTACAATTCCATCTGCAATTGGTTCTTCTATCTTACTGAGGCGGAAAATCAGACTTCTTCATTGCAGAAATAAACTTTCCAGGTGTCAGTTATTCAAGATGAAGTATTTTAGTTAGATTGAACGGTTGAAGCAGCTTCTCCAGATCGATCGCTTTGTTCCACTGATTTCGGTTCGGGAAGTATTCTCATCATCCAGATCATTGATGAAACTTCTAAGTTCAATCAGTCGATGAACCGTGAGATAAAGGGTGTGTCACATCAAATTGCATCACGGAAAAAACGCTGTAGAAATTTAATTTTTAGGAATTATATCTTCAGCTTTCGCTTATAATCAGATAAGAGTGTATAGATCACGTTGGCCATGCTTCACTGTCAATTTTTCGTAAATTTGGAAAAATGTCGTCGAACGAAAAAGAGCGTCGTGAATTAATCCTGCGCACTCATTTCGAGAATCCGGAGTTGCCACATCGGGACATCGGTAAGATGCTGGGAATCGTCCAATCCACGGTTAGCAGAGTACTAAAACGATACTTCGAGAACCTAACCATCGACCGGAAGGTGAAGAACGGCAAAAATGGATGCTCCGTCAGTGAAAAAGATCACAAGCGCGTAGTTAAGCAGTTTAGACGTGATCCGAGAAGTTCGGTCCGGGATGTCGCCAATAAGCTGAATTTGTCAAGTTCCAAGCAGCGGGAGGGCCTGCGTACATACAAGGTTCAGAAGGCTCCTAACCGCGACGAAAGGCAAAACATGGTGGGGAAGACGCGAGCCCGGAAGCTGTACACCGAAATGCTGACGAAGCCGCATTGCCTGGTGATGGACGACGAAACCTACGTCAAAGCGGACTTTCGTCAGCTGCCGGGCCTGTTGTTCTTCTCCGCAGAGGACAAATTCAGCGTTCCGGAGGAGATTCGCAAGCAGAAACTATCTAAGTTTGCCAAAAAGTACATGGTGTGGCAAGCGATCTGCTCTTGCGGAAAGCGGAGCGCCCCCTTCGTGATGACCGGCACGGTAAACGGGCAGGTTTACCTTAAGGAGTGCCTACAGAAGCGCTTACTACCACTATTGAAGCAGCACGAGGGCCCGACCCGTCTTCTGGCCGGATCTCGCTTCGTGCCACCATTCAAAGGACGTGTTGGAGTGGTACGAAGCCAACGGGGTCACCTTCGTGCCAAAGGAAATGAACCCGCCCAACGCGCCGGAGCTTCGCCCAATAGAGAAATATTGGGCGATTATGAAGCAGGCTCTCCGGAAGAACCTAAAAGTTGTCAAATCGGAGGCGGAATTCTAGAGAAAATGGATTTCTGTTCAAAAAAAACTACAACCTGACGTTGTACAGAACCTTATGGACGGGGTAAAGAGGAAGGTGCGAGCATACGGGCTTGGGCTCGAAGTATGAATAAAAAGAAAATGCTAAAAGTTGTTTAATAGTTTTTATTTTACTGTATAAAATTTTCAAAAGGATCGGTCTACTGGGCGAATTTCTACAGCGTTTTTTCCGTGATGCAATTTGATGTGACACACCTTTTATGTACTCCTTTAGCGAGTGGCCTGATCTGAAATGAATCCGCTTCAGGATTTAAGCGAGAACTCCTTGCTAGATTTGATAGCATGAATTAGGACAATAAATAGTTGGGACCTTCAGGAACTAGTTTAGTTTAGTTTTTAATTGAATCAAATAAGCCAAATGAATTCATTTTGTGGCATTAAAAAAGACGTTGTCTTACGTCACAATGAATCTGAGCAAATAAAGAAAATAAATAAATAAATAAAATAAATAAATATATAAAATAAATAAATTGCTGCTCTTCCTTCAAGAATTGCATCCGTTTTCGGGGTTCTAGCAGCTATGGTAACTTACCTCAGCCTAGTCTGTCGTGAGTCGTCAACCGGTGTGTGTGAACTGCGCAACGCATGTGGAAGATCTTGAACATATCCACAATTTCCTCTATTACGTTATCAAATAAATTTCAATGAATTCAAATCGGTTCTTAACGGGATTGCACAAGTCCACTTTTTTAGTGCTTGCTTCTTCCAAATTTCAAAATTCCAAATTTTCTTGCCCGTTTAAAGCCCCGTGACAGCTGGTCGAGACAAAAATATCAGCGGGATCCTGTTTTCACGACCATATCCAGAATGCTCTTCTTGAGCATATCAGCAGTCATGCTAACCGTTATTTTGTTGCTTATAAAGAAAGTAAATAGCTGTGGTTGACTGAACGGTTCGGACGTGAATAGGAAAATGATAAGGTCATTAAACAAAATTTGGTTTAATGAGCTAAATATATTGATTTTATTAGGTCATTTAACTGGAAAAAAAGTTTATAAGGTAATACAGTAAAACTATTTTTTTTTGCAAAATTCAGTTTTATTATTCAACATAAGCGATTATAGCGATCTTGCAACTTTTCGATACCATTTTTTAGAGAAATCGATCAAATCATTTACACCCCTTCCATTCTAAGCCCCTCATATAGTAGCATTAGAAATTAAAATTTAATTTGACTATTCTTCCCTGAGTATCTAGCTATCTGTTCGTTCACCGTTCGTTCAGTTGTGGTAACAGAGTATGAATCACTCACCTCGCATAGTGCGTACCATTCTGTTGCTTCAAAGTGAGTGAGAGGATTTCGATATGTAGCGGATGAGAGGCAAAAAAGAATAGCAGCACTGAAAGCAATCATGACGTTTTGGTTCGCATGCTTGTGTATCATGAAGTACTAACGAAAAAGGGTTTTCTCGTTCTTGCCACAACAAACGAATTCCATTGGGGGAAAAGATTTCCGCATGTTCATTACGGAACAATCGAAAGTGAGTTATTCAGTGAAACGTTCGATCGGCAAACACTGGTTGGGAGTTTAAGGCGGTCAAAGTTCGGAAAGATGAGACTTGAGAATTTGAGAGTTCGAAAGTTTGATAAATGGGAAACCTGGGAATTCGAAAGGTTAAGAGTCTGAGAGCTCGTGAGTACCTCGGTTCGAGAATTGGAGGGCTTCCAATTTGAAAGTACGAAAACTCTAGAGTTAGATAGTTTCGAAAGTTTGGGGAGTCGAGGGCTTGAGCAGTTCGGGATCCCGGAAGTTCAAATAGTTGAGGTTCAAGAGCAGCGTTCGAAAAGTTGTTCAATAATTTCAAGGCAGAGACGTAGAAAACTAGGACATTCCAATGATAGAAGTTTCAGAGTTTGGAAGTTAAGTATTCGGAATTTCAAGAGCATGAGAGCTGGAAGTTCAAGAGATCAACAAGTCGAAGTTCGTAAGTTCGAAAGGTAATTCAAGAATTTGAGGGGTGGGAGACATGTCTTGGATGGTCGATGTTTCAGAATTCGAAGTTCAAGCGAAATTTGGGATCTTGATAATCAATAAAAAGAGGTTGAGTTGAAGAATTAGAAGCCTGAGAATTCGAACTGTCTAGAGTTCGAGAGTACCACAGTTCGTAGTTTGGTCTGTAGAGATCCTCCACCGCCGTGAGTTAAGGTATGTGGAAAATGAGAAAGTTCGCAGAAAGAATGTCGGTGATTTTGTTGAAGAGATGTTCTCGTGGTTGTCTTCTCAGGCTGTCCATACAGATCCTCCACCACAGGGGATTTAAATATGTCTAAGATTAGAAAGTTCGCGATACATCGAGTCACGAAATATATCGTTGATTCACCCGTCGTAAATTAATATTTTGTCATGTAGTTTCGTCCAATCCACGTTCTCGATAATCACATCACTTACCACCGTGAACCCCATTCTAATACTCATGTTGACCACCGGGAACCATGATACAGAGGCAATCCTTCATGCCTCGAATATCTTGCTAACATTTCTGCCCTTCCCCTGCTGACTGTAGAATGAATGGCGTCGTTATTGACTACCTGAAGTTAGAATCTCCGAAATATGCACAATGAGAATGGATTGCGTCTCTCGAGCGCTATTCAGTGTGATTTTCTTGCAATTTCACTGTTTCATGAGATTGGATTGATGAATTGAAGGCATTAGAAAAGTTTGATATATTGATAGTTCGAGGGACATAAAGTTTAACAAAAGTTTAAAAGCTTTAAGGATAGAATGTGGAATGTTCAATAGTTTGAAAAATCTGGACCTCAGAAATGCCACATCCCGAAATTCCGAAAGAGACCAAAAGCTCTAAAGTTGAAAGTTGGAGAGCGGGGTTTTGGACGGTCGAGGTTCGAGAATTCGAGAGTTCGAAAGGTTATTTGCGGAATCAAGTTTTGAGGATATGGAAAGTCTAAAATTCACAGCTAACGGGCTGAGTATTCGGGAAACTCGAAGGCTCGAGAGTTCGAAAAGTTGCGGATTGTGATCACAAAAGCTGAGTACACCCATGCCTTGCTTGACGGCCGCTCTTTATACGGCATTTCGCTAAAACGGCTCTCTTCAATTAAGGTACGTTTTCGTTTAAGGCCTAAAATGTTCCCTTATAACGGCAAAAAAAGCTTTTTTTTCGATGTCGATATATCTAGGTAGCTTTATATGAGAGTGCTAATGAAAATGACCATCTCGAATTTCCAAACGAAACTTTCTCAAAAATGTTGATTCTAACGAAAAACTACCATATGCAAAATATCAGCTCAATCGGACTTCATTTACTTGTGTCACCCAGCCGTCAAAGCTTGAGTTTTTAGTAAATCGAAAAAAAAAGTTTTTTGAAAAGTGATTGATTCTTTATACGGCTTTTCGCTTTGACTCGGCTTTGTGTAACGTATCTAGGTCATCAAGCGAGGTATGGGTGTAGTTTGAAAATTGAAAGTTTTAGAAATCGGAAGCTAGAAAGATCGAAAATTGGAAAGTTTGAGGGATCGAAAGATCGAATGTAGAGTGTTTTAGAGGTTGGTAATTTTGAAAATCGAGAACCCGAGAGTATGCAACTTCGAAGGTTTGGGAAGTTTTCGATATGGTTCAGAGGTTCGAGGGTTTAAAAGATATATCATAAGTTCGAGAGTTCCATACTTCGAAAGTTCCAGCTCGGAACTTCATAATATATTAGATTTTACGAGAGGTTGATGGATCGACAGTTCTAGAGTTTTAGGGATAAAATAAGGATAGAGTTGGTTACGAAGGAGTGTTAACTGAATTCGGGTGAACGGCAGCTTGCGAAATCTAGCCGTCTCGGCGTTCCTGATGACCTACCCCAATCTAATGAGTTACTCCAACTGAATTCCGCAAAACTTCCAATCCAGTCAACAAACGGTTCAAAGCATGACAGTGAGAAAGAAAAACGTGAACTATATCTACATTCCGCCATGCCATCGAAAACTGAAATTGGCAGTGAATTTGGCAACAACAGAAGCTGCCAATTTTGTGCAGTAATGGAAATGTCTGATTCTGTTCGATTTAAGCTTCTACTTGTTCCTAACACTGCGGAAAATATTTCGAAAGATAAAAACACTTATCATTTGCGAACGCTACTCACCTCGGCGGTCGTCTGCACGATGAAGTGCTTGTGTCCGTTCCAGCAGACACTGAGCACGGTTTGGCTTTCGTCGTTTCTGGTCGTCTCGCGAACCAGGAAGTCGCCCTCGTTGCGCAGCAGCCGTACCACTTCCTCACGGGGCAGTACCCCGTGGAACCACTCCTCCTCGTACAGGGGTCGATTGGTGGAGAGCGTCATCTGTTTCAGCGATTTTTGTAGATCGTCCATCGAAATGTCGCGTGCCAATTTGAGGGGGAAAAGAAAACAAAAATAACCGACCAAAAAATAGAAGAAATACAAATAACATTAGTCAAAGTAAACGTCAATGAATGTTCGAGTTAAAAGTTGCAGGCGTACATCAAACGATGATCGAAATGTTGCTAAACGGCACGGGATGTAGAGGAGGATGCGCTTTCGTGCGCTCTTCCAAGCAAAAGCTGTTAGAGAATGCACAGATGTAGCAACAGCTGAGTGAGTGAGTAAGCTACAGAATGAAAAGGGATACTGGGGGTGTTGTGTGTGGTGGAGGAGGGCCAAATGGCGTCATTCCGCGTGCGAACGAAGCTAAATTTACTACCCATTACACATGCACTACCTAGGCCTACGTAAAGGAGGGGGACGTTGTTTCGTAATATTGGTCTACATTTCTATGTGTGACGGTTTGGGGTAAAATAAATTGCAAATTTGAATGAATAGATTTTTTTTTTCAAAAGTCGTTGTTAGAAACTAGGAAATGTTTTGACAAAACAGTATTTCGGCTCATTGACAAATTATCACGAAACTGATGGATTTTTTATGGAAATCGTATCGACCCACATCAAAAGACAATCAAAATGTTTTGATAACCCAGTCCACGAAGAAACTTTTTTGGAGTATACTTGTCAAACGTTAGGCATGGTGAGTTATGTCCTGATAATAGATTCGATTCCAACGAAATCCATTCTATATCCTTATGTATCCATCATGATACTATTTTTTGATTATCCTATCATAGCAAACTATTCAGGAACCCAAGCACTCAGTACACCTAGTTGGAGGTATGAATCCACAGAGAACAAATACCGTAACTCCACCTAATTCTGCGCACTTTCGTGTTTTGATGTAGAACTATGTCTTTTAGGAAGGGTGCCAGGAGGCGATTTCGCGTAGTGGTAACATTCATGCCTCTCACGCTAAAGGTCACGAGTTCAATTCTCACTCCCGACAGTCTTAAAAGTGACGAACCAGCTAAAAGTGTTGAAAATCACTATAATACAGACAAAAGGAAGGGTGCTAAATCAGAAAACAGGTCACGTTTTTGTGAAATAAAGTTAACGTTAATAACTATTTTCACAGCGGACAAATTCTTATAATTTGCAGACCAATGGAATCGGTAATTCTCTAAGATTCGTTTGATATACTATACAGTGCAATCCACAAATGCAAATTGCAAATTGAATAAAACTGGAAGCATTCTTATTTTCCCATACATTTGTTCTGCCGATTTGTATGCACTCCCGAACAGAGCTGTCAATAACGAGCAACTGATATATTCGTTTCTGCCCGTTTTCAACATACATTAGAACCCCGATTATCCGCGGAATAGTCTGGCTAGGTCACCGCGGTTCACGAAAATCGCGGATAACGCAATAAATGACTAAAACAGAGATGCAAGCACAAAAAAAAAGATATTTCAGCGTGATAACTATGTTTTATCAATACAGGAATCATTAAACTATCTATCTATTAGCTCGTGTACACCAGAAGTCAAATAATGTGAAAGCCATGACCAAAGAAAGAAAAGCAAAATCCTACCACTCACTGATAAATTCCGGGAAAGTCCACAGCATTACTATGGAGCTCGCTTCCGCGGATCATCCGCTCGCGGATAATCGAGGTTCCACTGTATTTGGTTTAAATAAGGGCCACAAGGGCTAGAGGCGGAAACCAAAAATAGAATAGAATGGAAACACAGATGCGAGTGAGTTAGCATAACACAATGAGCGGATACCATTCATGCCTAATGCTGATTTCACACACATAAACACACATCTCGATACAAGGAGAGGAAGCCTTCTGTATCGAGGTGTGCTACGATAAACAAGAGCAGCATACGAAAATTTTTTGTGCTAGTGCGGATATGGAAGAGTATCCAAAATTTTGGAATATAGATATACACTGCATTTATTTAGATAAACATACATTTCGTGAAAATATGCTTTCAAATTCCAGCAGGGTAACCTTACTGTTGCACGTTGTGGGGTTCTATCACATCTCAAGCGGAATATAGGAGCAACAGGGTTCGTAGTCTGTGATCGATATCTGAGTGGGAAGAAGAAAGTCTGATGCGAGTTGAACCAAATAAACGAGAAGTGCTGATAGCTTTCGAGTCTACTGAAGTAATACAAAATTAAATAGCTAAAAAGATATTACAAAAATTTCGATGCATTCTAAAATAATATCCGAAGTGATAAACAAGTGGATTGAAAAATATAATTTCGTAGTTCTACGTCGAAAGCTGCGGTCGTGTCCTAGATACAACCCATAACTTTTTTTCAGACTAAACACACCAATTGACTATAGGTTGTGCGTATTTATACTGTTAAATATTAGGCTGTCAAAAATGTCCTGCGGTATTTTTTTTGAATTTTCATTTGTTCATAAAATTAGTTACAATCATCTGTTTTAAGTCAAATATGCGCCGTTTTGTTCGATGACTTGTTCCCAACGAGATGCCAACTTCATAATACCCCTGTTATAGAAGCTCGCTTCCTTATTGGAAAAAATCTCGGATAGCCATTTTTCACAGGCCTCTTTGTGGCTAACTTCTGACTACCTAGCTCGTTCGCCATGGACAAAAACAGGTGGTAGTCACTTGGTGCAAGGTCCGGACTATACGGCGGATGCAAAAGAACCTCCCATCCGAGCTCCCGGAGCTTCTGGCACGTCACCAAAGAAGTGTGTGGCCTGGCGTTGTCTTGATGGAAGACAATGCGGCCTCTGTTTATCAAAGATGGCCTCTTCTTCATGAGTGCTACCTTCAAGCGGTCCAGTTGTTGGCAGTACAGGTCCGAATTGAGCGTTTGGCCATAGGGAAGCAGCTCATAATAGATTATTCCTTGACAATCCCACCAAACACACAGCAGAACCTTCCTGGCCGTTAATGAGGGCTTGGCCACCGTCTGAGTCCCTTCAACGGGCTTCGACCACGACCGTTTGCACTTCACGTTGTCGTAAGTGACCTACTACTGACCTACTTAAAATTTGCGTTTTCCCATCAACAGCCTTTTTCTGGCCATGGAAATGACAAGAATAAATATTTCAAAACGACGGGTAGAGCAAAATATCAAGGAATCCCGGAAAGTACTCTCCATGCATAGCATAAATCACAGGTCACGTTTCACTGCCGAATTAAAAGATCTAAAGTACATGTTCAAACAGAGCTCTTGCTTGTTTTTTTTTGGTAATTATTAATTGTATTTGTCCATTGCAGTTTACATGGTCTAGGGACCAAGGGACCAATATTCTTATATTTCTTCTTGAAGGTTGAGGTTTTTAACATAACAAATCCAAAGAACAGCGAGGTGTTTTTTTTCGTTTTTGAGTTATTAGTTATGAAAGTTAATTGATGGTCCGAAAAATCAATTTTCCCCTTTTTCCAGAAATGATAAATTCATAACTTTTGAACTACCGGACCGATCAACATCTCAAATTAAAGCCAATGAGTTAGTCTTCTTTGAAATAATATTACATTTACAGAAAAAAACAATCTCCTTTTTTTAATTATTGATTGTATTTGTTTCTTAGACAGCGTGTCGACTCAAAACTAAAAAAAAAACCTGATATTCCCTGATTTTCCAGTAATTTTTCAGAAATAAACCCAGATGTATACCAGCAATCAAATTTTCTACTAGTTCTGTACTTATAGTTTTTAAAACATTTTGTCAGCTTAAACGATGAAATTTTCGAAGGTCTATCGGATCAATTCCACGAGACTGCAAAACTTTCTTTTCTCCAACTTTCCTTGTTTTAAAGAATAAAATTTAAATTTTAAGATAAGAAGAATGAAAATTTCGAGATCGACATTTATATTGAACTTCAAAGTGAAACATAGCATCATAAACTTGTCGCATAGCACAACCGTTTCAGTGCCACAGGCGAAAGCTTCTCGAATCGTTTTCCAGCCAATTTTTGATCGGAATCAATGACGGAAACCAATAACATCCCTTCGCCGAAATTATAGGATTTGGCTGTCATAAAATGTTAACGAGTTTTTTGTATCCATCTATTATTGGTTGCACCATGTGAATTATTGTGGATTGCACCTAAATTCAAAAGCTTTTCTTCTCCATTTTGAAAGTCCAGCCTTCCCTTCTCCTCTTCATCACAAAATCTGACATTCAGATCTATTTGTAACCTCTTTGTAGACTTGTTCAAAGACTCGTCGAAACAAACGATAATGTATAGCTTGAAAATTGACTATGAAAAATGCCAAAAATCCATACGTTCGCTTCAGTTAACAGTTGGGAAGAAATGCCAGAAAAATTTATGACTCTAACGTAACTTTCTGCTTACGCATACATATCTGCCAATTGCCAGCAGAAACAGCGCGAATGTAGAAGCCTTCTGAAGGACTATCTTCACCTACTGACAAAACCAAACTACATACTGGAAACCCTACAGAGAGTCAAACTAGCCAAATACAATTTTTTTTGTATCATTGTCTTTCTGATTACTGCAGTAATCAAAATTATAATCGTCAGAATTGCATTTCTTCCAGATTGGTGACGAAATTCCCTGATATTCCCTGATTTTCCCTGACATTTTATGAATTCCCTGATATCCCCTGATTTACAAGGTTTTTCCAGGTAGTCGACACCCTGTTATAGTGCACATGGTCTTTGGACCAAAGGCGCTATATTTTTTATATTTTCTGTTGAGCGCTGAGTTTTTTTTAAACAACGTATCCAAAAATCAGCAAGGTGTTTTTTTTTTCATTTTTGAGTTATGATTTTTCCAAGATAAGACGTTTTGGGTTGCGGTAGCTTAATGGATAGAAAGTAGGAACATTGGAAATCCAATTTTGTCGATCATCTGAATAGGTCCAATAGTTAAAAATTTATGAATTTTTGAAAAAAAAGGCATTTTTAGATTATGTAAAAAACTGAGCTTTCAAGAAAAAAAATTGGGATTCGAGCTCGTGTTATTCAGATTATGAAGCAGTGACTATCTCGCACGGCTATTTAAAATGATTCTAAAGCATTTAAAATTCTTAAGTGTAATACGAAAGAGATGTAATTGGATACGTCATTCCTGGTTATCGAGTGTATTTTAGTGAAGATATCAGTAAATTCATATAAAAATGTCAAAGTAAGGTTCAGAACTACGCGTATTTTAAGCAATCAGATAATACGAAGTAAAAAAAATTCGTTCAAAATTTGACAATTCAAAGCTGCATTTCGGCCTGCTGATCTGGTAGAGATCAATTTCCCCGACTTAACCCATTAGTGCCCAGCTTATGAAATTTAATACGCAAAAATGTCCATTTTTGAAAAACTGTTTTGGATGAAACTAAAGTGTTAAGCGCATATTAAATGATACCACATGACAATTTAAGAGTGTTTTTTGTGTCAGTGTCATTTTATCTGTCATTTTTGTTGTTTTGTTGTGTATTGAAGCTTGCAAAGTTCGAGTTTCCCGCAAAAGTAGCAAAGTAAACATAACCTACACCTGGGCAGTAATGGGTTAATCGACTTACGACTTAATCTGTCGTGATGAATAAAAGCTGGGTTTTCGAATTTTATACGATTTTAGATATACGATATTATATAGGATTATGTTTCGATCCCACTTTATGTACGATTTAGAGTATGCAAGTTATACGATTTAATGTTTGCTGGATGGTCATGACTGTTTGGCCCATATCCGCAAATTGAGTCCGAAGTTTGCACTGATTCCAGTACGTAGATGTGGAGCATGATGGGGCATCTCTTTTGTGCAAAGGTCTGATATTCTATCCACTTCAAAGTCAGAAGAACCTATAAAGTTAAAGCCTAACAACGGAGCCTGATAAAGTCATTATCCATTCCAACATTTGATCAGATTAGCTTATCAGAATGTGGGATAAACGATGTTGTTTGATGTTTCAGATCCAGGACCAATCAGTCAAAATAGGAAATAAGAAGGTGATTAGTGGACATTCACCGCGATGCGGGATAAACTTTTGATCATTAGCAAAAAAGTTGAGTATTTCTGATGATTTTAACATCAGCGTATTTTTTACTAATGGGGCACCAATGCTACTTCGTGTATTGTTTCCAGAGCCGGTATGAAGCAATCGCAAAAGACAATGTTCTGTATGCTTGATATTGGGAAAGGAACGATGAACTTTGCGACTCATAAATGATGCTTTGATGAGTGACTAAAACACGAAAACGGGAGCCGGCGTGAAGCTTACCCACGCTTTGGTAGTCTGGCTTATTTTCTTTTTTATCGACGTATGTCATTCAGTGAGAGTAGTAAGATAAAAAGAAAAGGAAAAACGGTATACTCATAGTAGAGTAGCCATAATTGCTGAGCGCGCGCAGTGAAGCCTAGAGCAATATACCGGAAGAAATTGGGGGTCCGAAATTACTTTTCGCAAATTCGAACCACTTTCTCCCGACAATTCCCATCGTGCTGCTCTTTTTAAAAACACAAAAGCGAAAACTCGTCAAAAGTGCGATTGCAGATGTTTGTTCTTTACCAACAGCATCGTCATCACTCGTTTTTTCCTAACGGGTGCCCTCGGCTGATAGTTGCTGTAGTGGCAGTCCGTATCGTACGAAGAAGTTGACGCCGTGGTGCTAATCTCTGTGGTGCTCATCGTGATGCCTCGCGGATTCCTATTTTCACACTTTTCACTGTTTTTTCTTTCTACTTCTTTTCGGTGGCCAAATTACGCACGGGTGGTAATTTTTTTCCTCTTGACCACTAACACCCACTTGTGAAAACTGGCGTACTCTTAGTTGGGGCGAGGGATAAGTTTTCTTCCAATTAAACCACACTGCAGCACTGCAGGATCGATCACTTGGAGATCTACCGTTCACTACACTACGAGTTTGACGTACATTATTAACACCCCCGACGTGGATCGAATATCCGCTTTGCACCGGGAGTCAATTTCAAGGTTGGGAATAACAAGAATCCCTCAATATTGTTGAGGGAGATGTACGGATGATGGGTGAACAAGAAAAACGGATTGTGCTCAGCGCACACTTCGAAGGAAAACCAGCGTTTAAATCTGAATTGGAACGATCGGTAGCGCGAGTAGAAAATTCGCTGACAGCGTACGAGAGTAGCTCTATAACGGAATAGGAAAAATCTCCGCGAGAGCGGCCGAAATTTCCCTAGGTTCTTCTTGGGTACATTTTCAGAAAAAGAGAGCATTCAACCAGACGGTGGTAGAGATGTTTGAGTTTGACGCTTATTTTCGGTTTATTTTTCCCTCTCGAAATTATTTGGGTCCAATAATGCCGAGGACGCTATGTCGCTATGATGCAGTCCGCGTTATGTCGAAATTTTCTGCTTTTCTCGGCCGGTGGGAGTTTATGTCACACACGCATGACTTTGACATTGTCTGTCTCTGACAGATATGAGCGACGCAGCGTAAGGGTTGAGGTATGTCAGGAATGCTTCGCAACATAACGTGCGTGTTGCTGCTCGTTATTGAGGAGCGTTTTACACCAAAGTTATGTGGAAAGGTTGACAAATGGTTTGGGATTTTCAGATTCAGATATTCTATTCTGATTTGGATTAATGGGATTGATGGTTTTGATAGTAATTCATTCCGAATCTAACCAAGAATATATATTCGTATTAAAAATGCAAAATTGGCGTTTGGAATTCAGATTAAAATCCAAGATTCCAGACGTCATTCCAGATCAAGATTACAGGATCAATACTCACACTCATATAAAGATTCCTAAATGATTCAAATTTAGATTTGTTAATCAATTTCCACATTTACTATTTAGACTAAAATTTGCGTATTTTGGTTTACAGACTCAGAGTGCAGATCTTGACTCAGGTTCCAAATCTGATGTACAAGTAAAGAATCAGATTCTAGATCGAATTTCTATATTTTTAATCTTATTCAGATTCCAGATTCCATATTTGGCAGATTTTGAGGTGAAGATTTAAGGATAAGAATTATATCTTAAATACTGTTTCAGAACTGCCTGCGAATGATGGAACTCTATAGTAACATGTCCAAAAAAGAACCTGAAACTATTGAGAACCAGAGCAGAGGGTCCAAAACCTTCGATTTCATATTCAGATTCCAAAATCAGATTTCATATTCAATTTCTGGATCTAGATCCCTAAGGCGTTAAAACCAATATTAAGGTCTTCGATTTCGGATTTCAGACATGGATCCAAAATTTTAGATTCAGAAGCTCAGTAGAAAATCCTAATATTGATGTTAGATTCATAACTTCTTATCCATCTCCAGATAACTCCAGATTATACAATATTGCTTTTACATTTAGATTTCAGATTCAGTGTAAAGAACTGGATTTCAGATTTCAATCTAAAATGTCAGGTTAAGAATTCCGTATCAAGTTCTAGATTTCAGTATCGAGATGCAGGTCTTTGAATTCAGATAACTGTTCCGGGTTCTAGATATTGATTCCAGAGTCAACATTCAAATGCAGGTCCCAAGGTAAAATTTCAATTCAGATCTTTTCTTCAGATTCTATACTCACTTTCCACATTCGGATCTCAGAATCTGATTCCAGAACTATGAATTCGATTCGAAGTTTCAGACCTGAAGTCAGATTTCAGATTTAGATCTATGATTCAGATGCAAAATTGAGATAGAAGGTTTAGTTTTCTAATTTAGATTCTGGTTTCAAGCTGCAGATTCAGATTTCTGATCTAGGTATCGGATTCAGACTCAAGATACAGATCCAGATTTCAGAATTTTCAGATAACGGATTTAGACTTAGATTTAAATCTAGATTCTGGTTTCAGATTTCAGATTCAAAATTCAATATTTCGGACACAGATTCAGATTTCAAATCACAGAAATGAATTCAAGGTTCCAAATTCAGATCCATGACTTAGTTTTGAATTTAGGTTTCAGACTCAAAATTCAGATTCATATCTATGTTTCAGATCCAGAATCAGGTTTAAGATTCCTAACTCAGATACCGGATTCAGATATTGATTCAGTTCAAGATATTGATTCAATTTTCAGATTCCAGATTCTGATTACAGATTCGGATCCATGATTCAGATTCATGATTCTGATCCAGATTCAAGACTCAGGCTCCAGATTTAAATTCTATATTCTGGTCCCAGGTTTTGATTCCAGATTTTGGATTCTGGTTCCATACTCAAACATCACAATTCAGGCTCAAGGCTCATGTTCAGACTACGGATTCTATATTCCAATTTATAAACAGATTAGAACTTCTAACTCTGATTCCTGATCCAGACCCCAGATCTCCGTATTCTAGTATCAGTCAAACCTAACATGCCGGGGGAGTTTTTCGTCAAAGGAATTTTCTTCCGACTTGCACTGTGGTAACGCGTGTTCTAGAGCTTGTAACTCAGAATTCATTCAAGGCGTGTTATTCGGCATAGAAATCTCAACTAATTACTAATTAAAAATGACGCAAGTAATACTTGAGACGGCGAACTTCTTCTAGGAACGTTAGTGCCATTGAGGAAGAAGAAGAATACCTCATTCTTTTTCAAGGAATCTGATTCCGAATCTGAAATGTAAGTCGGTAACACGATATCGTTAATCTGAAGTGTAGATCTAAAATTGGAACAAAAACGATATTGAGGGAACGATCGGTTGAAGTTTGCACCGAAATACCTCAACTACCCTAATTGTCACCAGTTCAAGGTAATTGAAAAATACTGGCAATTATGAGGAGAATGTTGAAGGTGATTAGACTTGCGATTTCAATTTATATTTCAGATTCATAGTAAAGTATCAAATTTCAAAATTTATGATTCAGGTCTTAGATTTCAGATAGATTCCCAGACTCTGATCCTTGAATCAAATTTCAAACTCAGATCCCAGATTAAAATTTTAATCTCAGATAATTACTTCAGATTTCAGATATCCGATAACCGACTTACATTCCCGTTTTGAATTTCAGTACAAAGTTATAGAATAAAAGTTCTGGTCTCAGTTTCCAAATTTGCATTCCAGATTTCAAATTCTGACAGTGAAGTCAGATTATAGATCAGAAACAGATTCAGATTCAGAATTGAAAATTCCAGGTTCAGATTCCAGACTTAGATTCCGGTTCGGACTTTAGATTCCAGATTCGGCAGCATTCGGTTCTTAAGATTAAATTTTGGATTTGGGTTTCCAGCAATGAGTGCAGATTCAGATCCAAGGCCCAAGATTACGGAATTCGAGTCTGGTTTCCTCAAGCTTCAAATTCAGATTTCTGATTTTTGATTTTTGATTTCAGATTTCAGACTTCAGATTTCAGGTTCTAGATGTTTAGACTTCAGATTTCAAATTTCAGATTTCGGATTTCAGATTTTAGATTTTAGATTTTAGATTTCAGATTTTAGATTTTAGATTTCAGATTTTAGATTTTAGATTTTTTAGATTTTAGATTTTAGATTTTAGATTTTAGATTTCAGATTTTAGATTTTAGATTTTAGATTTTAGATTTCAGATTTCAGATTTTAGATTTTAGATTTTAGATTTTAGATTTTAGATTTTAGATTTTAGATTTTAGATTTTAGATTTTAGATTTTAGATTTTAGATTTTAGATTTTAGATTTTAGATTTTAGATTTTAGATTTTAGATTTTAGATTTTAGATTTTAGATTTTAGATTTTAGATTTTAGATTTTAGATTTTAGATTTTAGATTTTAGATTTTAGATTTTAGATTTTAGATTTTAGATTTTAGATTTTAGATTTTAGATTTTAGATTTTAGATTTTAGATTTTAGATTTTAGATTTTAGATTTTAGATTTTAGATTTTAGATTTTAGATTTTAGATTTTAGATTTTAGATTTTAGATTTTAGATTTTAGATTTTAGATTTTAGATTTTAGATTTTAGATTTTAGATTTTAGATTTTAGATTTTAGATTTTAGATTTTAGATTTTAGATTTTAGATTTTAGATTTTAGATTTTAGATTTTAGATTTTAGATTTTAGATTTTAGATTTTAGATTTTAGATTTTAGATTTTAGATTTTAGATTTTAGATTTTAGATTTTAGATTTCAAATCTCAGTCCTCAGGTTTCAGATTTTAGATTTTGAAACTTATGATATTAGGATGGGAAAGGATTTCAGTCTCAGATTATTGCGTATTCTAATCCCATATACCAGTCATAATTTCGGCATAAAATTCCATACACAGTTTCAAAACTCTCTGATCTGATTTTATAATCCAAATTCCAGATTTATATTCGTGTTCAGATTACAGATTCCATATTTGGATTTTAGGTTACATTCCAACACAGAAGGTGGCCGAAACTATACCTCAAATAAAAATTTTGGTGGGATAAATTTTCAAAATAATAAACCAAATAAGTGGTCGCTGCTCAATAATCTCAATGAAAATAAATGAAAAGTGCGATTTATTTACAAGACAAACTGCTGAAAATACAAAATCTGATCGTAGAAGATTAAAAATACCAAATATCAAATGCATTTTGATTATCGTTATCCGGCTAAAATAACAAAATTAAAAAATAAATAAATACATAAATAAAAAATATCTAGCTAGCGGCTTCGAAAGAGACTTCCGTTTGAATTCTGATGGCAAATTGCCAGTTTTTTTTAATGTGCTGGAGCGCGATCATGAAAGAATTTTCGAAGACGCTACGAATTGCATCCCTCCGTCGAAACGTGATCCAAAATATTTCTCTCGTCGAAATGACATCGTAACGCATGCTCGGTGAAATGAGAGCAGCCAAAATGCAATGCTCCACGCTACGGTCTTAGCCTCGGCTCTCTTGGTACAGCTGATTGAATATACACAGCATCTTCTGAATTCGGATGCCCAGCTGATGAGAGCGACACGACACGGACGAAATTTGTTCGTTCAGTTACTTATAATCGAGAGTGGGGCTATTAAAATTTCATCTCACGTACTACTGGGGTGCCTCCCCAGTGGGAGGAGAGTCGTTTGATGGGGAGTAATTAGAACTATGCTCGCAGAGGATTAATCGAGATAGAGAAAACAGTGCGTGTTATGCGTGTCTCGTGTTTTATTAAATGTCTATCTCCGTCTGTCGGTCAGAGATGCGCCAAGATTGTGTATGCTGCTAATGGAAGGATATATATTTCGTTCGAATGCTGATTGTAGTAATTAAGTCAAACGGAGAATCTACCACTATTCTACTCATGCATAAATAATATGTCGGCGGCTGTTAGGGGAAGCGGTATGCAAGACCGAAACACAGACAAGCAAAAATCAATACTCACACCATCGCCATTGTCATCATCACCATCGTCATCCTCACCAGTGCTTGCAGTTTGCTTATGGATCTTAATGGTAATAACGTCAATATCCTCGTAATCAAGATTTAGCATCTCACCGTCTGGTTCACTCCGCCACTCATCCTCCGGATCATAATCACCGCCGTGATTGCGACAGAAACGGCCTCCGTTGGGAAACTCTTTCGTGAAATCTAGGACAGTTTTGCTGGGATGGAGCCGCTGGAAGCCACGGGTGCAGGCCCGGCACAGACGAACATCTTCCACCTTTGACACCATCGTGGTGGTGCCGGAAGATACCAGCAGCTTAGGAATTTTCTGATGGAGCTTAGTGAAGCGAGTTTTAAGGTTATATTTAAGCAGTGAGGAAAGCTTTGAGGTCGCATTCTGTTCGGAGGCGCCTTTATTGCTGCAATCTGTGCCGAGCTCCGTCTGAGCGAAGCTTTCGCAGTCTGTCGCAGCATCATTCGTGGGGAGGCAATAATGGGATTCGTTTGGCTCACTAATTGCCGAATAGGTGTTGGAGTTGTGATGCTGCTGCAGGTCGGATTGCTGCTTGGCTGGCGAGCCCACATCCGGTTCAGATCCCTGGCGGTTATCGAAGAAAATGAATTTTATTGTCGTTAGCTGATTGGTATCTTTGTCGCTAATTAAATCCGCCTTCTCTTCCTGACCCGCCAGTGGCTGGCGGAGTGCCATGTTTAGGGACGAATCTTTCACTTTATTGGTGGAGTGCATTATCTCGCGGAAAGTGGACATGACCGTGTTCGAAAATGAGCTCCCTTTAGGCCCATCCTCTTCTTGAACGGTACTACCACACGTGGTGGTATCGTTCAGTTTGTTCTCATCTCCGTCATCAGCCAGCAGTTCGTCCTCGGAAAAAGTCTGGCTACGATTTTTGCTTCGCTTTTTTTTCTTCTTTTTCTTCCGCTCCTCCGTTTCCTTCGACGCCTCCGAGAAGCTGGACTCGTTTTTCATCAGTTTGAACTGATCGTTATCGTTTTTCTTGAGGTGGGATACTTTGTTGCGAAATCTTTCGGCAAAGCTATTAGTCGGTTCCTCCAGTTCATCCAGTTTGACGTCCCTATCCGTTTCCGAGCTGGAGCTTTTGATTTTAATTTTTCTCCTCAGCTTGTCCCGGAAGCTGGCTTTCTCGGAACCCTTCTGAACTTTGGGGGGCGTGATGAACGATTGCGATTCGTCCGGACTCGAGAGCACATTCGTATAGTCGTTCTGTTCCACCACCGCCGTCTTCATGAACAGCTTGTGATCGAGCTTCGAGTTCAACTCGTCGATACTGTCTAAATGAGCATCGATGGACGATTTCAGCGTCACCCGGGGCTCTTCGTACGTATCGTCCTGCAGCAAATTGTTCTTCGAATCGTTTATATCGTTCACGTACAGCTCATCCGATGTGGACTGGTCCTCTGGGGAGTTGAACGAGTTCAGTAGCATCAGTTCACTCGTCTCGCTTCCCTTCAGCCGTCGGTAGCTTCCGCTGGTGTCCTCACTATCCATCGGTTTGTGATTAGTAAAGCTATCGTCAAACCCAAACCCCCCGCCATTAGTAGAAGCACATTCGAACTCAGCAGTCTGCAGCAGGTTAGCCTCCATATCGACATAGGTATTAGTAGACACACGGTTTTGCTGCTCTTGGTTAGTAGTATCAACAACATCATCTTCAACAACAACACCACCATTCCCAGTCGTAACTAGTTTGGACACAGCACTCTCAACGCGCAACACATTTTCCTCACTCAGTGGCTCACAAAACTCATTTACCGTTGATGAACCCTGGCTGGGACCGTTCTGAGCGGTGCAGGTGGTACCGTTCTTCTGCAGGGTCGTCGTCAGCCGATGACCGGCTCGGGGAGTCGATGCGGGCGTCGTTGGCGTGTCTTTGATCGGGAGAAGTGAGCCGCCCACGATGGAGCTTGATTTCAGCCGGAATTGGTCCCTGATTAGCGACATCACGCCGCCAGCTGTGCTCTTGGAGGAAAAAAATGGGGTGGTGGATGTGTTGTGGGAATCCTCCTTTTTGTTTGTTTGTTTTTTTTTGTGTTTGATGGGGAGAATGAATTTGACATGGCATGGTGTTATTTTTCACGTAGCGAGAAGAAGAAATAGAGAAAAAATAAACTTTAACCATCACCAGATGAAACCCAGCACCGAATGGAAACTATTTGCGATTGATGAAAGCTTATATGTTTGTAAGGAGTTACTAAAACCGGGTACAGAACGGATATTACCGTTTGTGGAGCACCTGTGAGCGTTTCCTTTTTCACAAATGGGCAAATTCGATTTCGGTGAAACTTTTCGCAAACATTCGGTAAAGTGCGAATTCCGCACTTCCAATGAAATATTAGAAATTTCACTCGATCATTTTTGGTTTGGATGAAACTTTGCACAGGCTTATACAGATAACAGAATAGAGACGAATTTTATGTCAGTTCCATCTCAGATGGCAGTGAAACGTTGTGAGTGTAAACCCATTGGTCATTTGGTTCTTGGGCATTACAGTTGAACGTGGCATGAAAATGGGTAAATTTTGGTGTTTTGTATCATAATCCCAGCTCAAGCGACCAGCGTTTTGCTGAAATTTTAGAAAACACCCGAACTATTTACGAGAAACAACCTTAGAACTATTTGCTTTTCTTTAGGGAAAACGGCTGGTGTGGATAATGTTAAAGCTAGAGTTATTCAAGATTGTTTTCGTGTCATCGATCTTATTTTGTTGGGCCTTAGTAAGGTGAAGGTGGAAGCTAGCCACAAATGGCTGCCACAATGGCGCTCATTTCTTTCATCTCCCTCCCTCACCCCTCGCCCGAAAATCAATAATTTTGCGAAACAGTGTGAAGAAAATGACCGTTTTCACACACTTCCCTTCAAGTAATATCAACCAAACTCTAATCGATTACTCACAAGATATTAAATTTTCATCTGCTGTCGCACTGTATAGTGAAAAACGTCGGAAAACTCGAGCAAGTGCTCTGAAAGTTAAATTTTCATTTTTCAACCTTCTGCAATGGTTTTGTTTGTGTTGGTGAAAGCATTGTTATTTTTTCGATACTGTTGCCAGACAACATCATCGAAACAGCTATAAAAATCACTCAATAAAATGTTATTCCTGAGTCATAGCGTTTCATGTCATGAAAATCAATAGAATAAAATTGTGTTGATATCAATACAATTATTATTTTTACGTTTAATGGGTCTATAATATAAGTTTTAGGAACTTTAACATTGAGTAAGAAAATTGTATTCTAGAGCTCGGAACTTTGCCACGGCTGCCTATGCTTTCAAAAACAGTAAACGGAAAAATATTACATTCACTCATGTTACGCTCGCGTATAATCAGAATTTTACTTCATATGCAAATCCACCTTCTATATATATTTATATTTGCAATTGTTCATCGGAACATATCGTTCATACATTTTAGTTTAGTATTGAATTGTTATGTTTTTATTCAAATGTATTCAAAGACTCGTGTCAATGAAGCGCCACACAGTCTGATAAGTGAATTAATTTATTCACGTGTGCTTTTCTCTCCTTTCACAAACACTATTACCCCATTTTTACACGTGGGTTTACCTATACTACTACAATGACTAGCTTCCACCTTCACCTTAATACATCTTTACTAACTGGGCATTTGCCTGTGGTGTGGAAGGAATCTGTAATAGTTCTATCAAGCAACGTGTGGGACTGAACACGTGTAATGCTGTAGTAATGCTTATAAAAGACTTCATTTTTTGTTTGAACGTACGCGCTTACATGTGCATTGCATTTGTTCTGGAAACAGGCTGTGTCGGCATTGCTCATGATAGAGTCTTGCAAGTAAATGTATTCTTCCTCACGGCGCTCCTGTTTAAGTGCACTACACATATAACGTATTCATCAAACATTTTCTCATGGAAATCGTATGGTCATATTCACATCAACGGCAACTTCGACTTCGGCAAGATAATTCCAACAGAATAGTTGACGGAGCGGTGACGGTGACATTGTATGTGTATCGCGCTCTATCGTAGCCGTTTGCTCTCTATCTTCAGGTTCATGTCGTTCATTAATTGTAGGTACTGCTCACGATATCGTAGAATGACGTTTTCCTGGCCGCATAGAATCATCAAACGGTACACATGAAAATCTTCAAGCTCCCTCCACTCTCTTGTTCATTCACCCTCAACCAGATATCCTCAACTTTCAAGAAAATTATAAAAAAATACAAATAATACTTCAGTCATTCCATGCCAAACTGATATAGTGGTTCTCAGATTTTCGTCAAAAGTGGTAGTTTTGTTTTTTGTCGCAAATTATTAGACCTGTATTTTTTTTTCGTTAGGGTGACCATTTCCATTTTAGGGTTGTCCAAAAAATCCATTTTATCGCATTTTTGCCAAAAATTACTTTTTTCAAAAATTCACATTCGAACCACTGTGGACCAATTCAGATTTTCTACATGTTAAATTAAAGCCAATTAACTGGTCCTTTTTGGAAAAATAGTACAGTTGCAGAAAATTTGAATCATGTTTTCGTTAATATTGATTGTATTTGTTTTTTATAATTTTCATGGTCTCGGGACCAAAGGCGCTTTATTGTTAATATTTTTTCTGGAAAGCTGAGGATTTTTCACATAATCAGGGAGGCTTTTTTTTCGATTTTGAGTTATGATTTTTTAAAGTTAACCGATGGTTCGAAAAATCATTTTTTCCCATTTTTTCCACTACAATCATAAAATAACTTTTGATCTACTGGACCGATTTAGGTGATCGATATATCAAAATAAAGCCAATGAGCTAGTCTTGCTTGAATTTTAATCATATAATTATTGATCATATTTGTTTTTTATAGCTTACATCGCTTCGGGACCACGGGCGCCGTATCTTTTTAAATTTTTTTCCTGAAAGCTGTTTTTTTTTTACATAATATATCCGAATACCAGAGAGGTGTTATTTTTCGTTTTTAAGTTATGATTTTTCAAAGTTACCATGTTTTCAGTTTTCGTTCAATATTTCAATGCGACTAGACTGGATGTATGTGATTATAATCCAATTAATTGGCAAGTGTGTTATTTTTTCAAGAAAGGCTAGCTTCTTCTTCTTGAATGGCGTTAACGTTCCCTGTGAAACTTTTGCCGTCTCAACGTAGGCATTAATTAGCGTCATTTATTAATACTTAGTTGAGATTTCTTAAGCCGAATAACACGCCTTAAATGTATTCTGCGGGGCAAACTGTAGAATACGCGTGACTACAGTGCAAGTCGGAGGAAATTTCGAACCCGAACACCCGGCATGATAATGTGAGACGCTAACCACTCGGCCACGGGTGCACAAGAAAGGCTAGCTAGTAGGCTTCAATTTTATTCGTCGATCATCTGAATAGGTCAAGTAGCTCAAAAGTAATAAATGTTTGAAAAAAGTCATTTTTGGGAAAAATGCAAAAAAATTGATTTTTCGAACCACCTTAAAATGGAAATGGTCACCCTAACAAAAAAAAAATACGGGTCGAATAATTTGCTATAAAGAACAAAACTACCACTTTTGACGAAAATCTGAGAACCACTTTATCGGTTTGCCATGGAATGGCTCAATTAAGGAAACAAAATCAAAATTTGTGTAGAACGAACGTATTCTGATGATGTAACATGATTCTAGTAGTTATTTCAAATGAAAAAGTCAAGAAGCTTGTAATAATAAAAAATAAGTAAAAAAACGTTTTAAGCTTAAACATTTCATTGTGATTAAAAATAATAATACAGATAATGTACTGAAAGCTAAGAAATAATTAGGCTAGTAACAGTTAGCAGTTATTACACCCCTTTCTTCATTAATCTAGGGCATAGATGAAAAATGTTTAATCACAATGAAACTTAAAAAGATTTTTTAAAATTATTTTTAATCATTACAAACTTCTTGACTTTTTGATTTGAAATAACCACCAGAATCATGTAACATCATCAGAATACGTTCACTCCTGCGATTTGTTAATGTTTACCAAACTCGACCTTTGAGTAAGGTCTTCATATCATGTTGTTTCTTTACTCCCACGCATAACAAATTAGGAAAAGAGTTGCAGTTTGGAAATCAGAGTTAATGTTATGTTTTATACAACAATCGGCTCTTGAGATTCAAATTCTTATTGTAGGTTTGTTCTGGAATACATAAGCTCTTCCCAAAAATTGATCATTAGTCCGATTAGCCTGTTATACTGAAACCGTGTGCAATGTTTCATCCAAATTAAAAATGATTGAGTGTCATTTGGAAAGTAACCGATCTGTTTCCGAATGTTTTCGCAAAGTTTCTATCGAGGTTCAGCTCTGTTTCTTTTGAACAACTCAAGAAACGGAATGCGCCGAAACTTACCGATAGATCCTGGCTGACTGATTTCTTGTTCTCAATCAGATGCTCCATCGAAGAAATGTCGTCACAGCCGGAGGGCAGCTCCTCGCAACCGACATCGTTCAGCGCAGCTCGAATCATCTCTACTTGCTTCTGCATTTGGCGCTCCTGGCAGCGTAACGCAATCAGTTCCTTGGAATTCCTACCGATGAAAAACCAAGTTGGAACTATTTATTCTCGCCCAATCACTCATTGTATTGCGACCTACTTATTATTACTATCCTTAACAGTAGCTCCATTGGACCCATTCAGGATTGGAGTGGACGGTTTGGTTCCCCCGCTGCCGCCGTTTCCGTTCGTAACCGTCGACCCGTTCACGCCTCCGTTTTCCTGGCACAGCTTGCCCTGCACTTCCTGCAGCTCTTTGATCGAGCCCTCGAGTTCGGTCTGTCGCGCCTTGAGCCAATCCACCGTCAGGTTGTCCACAGTCAGGGTGTTGGCCTGCAACTTCCCCAGACTGTCCTCGACCAGTGCCTCGTCGAACTGGAACAGCACCGGTGCGGTGGGTGTCGTCTTGTGCTTCTCCGTGAACTCTCGGTATTCCTCGGCCGGACTGATACTGGTGACGTTGGATTCTATCCGCTGCTGGATTTCGCCGAACTTGTCCGACGTGGTGTCGCCGAGTTTGGAAATTTCCTGCAGCAGATTACGCCTGCAGATCGGAAAACGAGAAACATAAATAAATTCGAGACCTGAGAGCTTGCATGACTGAACTAAATTTTCGGGCCGGATATTATTATTCAAAATTACTCTTGCTCGTCATCGTTGTTTGTGTTAGAGCCGGCATTTTCGCTGAGTAACGCAACTAGCTTCTGCTATTGCTAATGGCTATGTTCTCTAGGATTTAGTGCGGCGAAGATAGCAACGAATGTAAAATGTAGGGGGAAAAGGCAAATTTCTTCCTTTACACTCACGACCGCGAGAAGTGGCGCAAGGCCAGCTAGCCGCGAGGCACCACTCATTATACTCACCAAGTTAGAATGAATCCCTCCTGCTGTGATTGCTGGTGTTCCAGCAGGCCTGGCAGCAGTATCGTCCGGATATCCTTCTCGATTTCGGCCGCCTCACTTAGCAGCAGGACGTACTCGTTGTGGGCCAGGTGCAGCTTCCGGCAGGCTTTCTGGTATTTATCGATGACGTCGTCCAACTTACGACCCGATCTGCCCGCTGCATGATGTGTGTGTGTGCGCGCGTCGGATGACGGTGCCGATGGCGCCAATGATTTGGTGTATTTCGGTAGCGGAAACATGAAAGAGAATTACAAATAAAAAGGATTGGTTTCCTTTAGTGAGAAGGCACAGCTTGGCTGATTATAACTGGAATTAGTTAAATATTTGTGTAATCGAAATGAGCGGGAAGACGGATGGTTTTGGAGGGCTATTTAATTTCTTTAGAAAGTATATGCTAGGTAAACTGGAAAACATACATTCTGTCAAATATATATCGGCAAAAGTATGATTTAATCAAGTTAGTGGCAGACCGAAAGAAACCAAATTTATATGGAAGCTTTTTAGGAGTTAAGCGTGGAAACTCGATCGAATACTTTGACATTGAAGAAGGTATTTTGAAACTCAGAAAAATTACGCGCAATTGTGCTGTGCACATTTATGTGACGGATGTTAATTTTATTATCATACCGAATAGCGCTTGAAACAGCTCATAACAGTATAAAAATGGATTTATGTCTATCTGTCTGATTCTTATGGACGCGGAAACTACTGAACCGATCGACATGGAAATTAGTATGTAGGGGTTTTTGGGGTCGGGGAAGGTTCTTATGATAGTTTGAGACCCTTCCCCCCTCTCTAAGGGCTGCCATACAAATGAAGCATAAATTTCTGCATAACTCAAGAACTAATCAAGCGAACTGAGCCAAATTTGCCATGTGGAGGTTTTAGGAGGCAATAAATGTTTCTATGGTGGCTTGACACTCCTCCCCCTCTCTAAAGAGGGGGGGGGGGATTGAATAATTCCAGAACTTATCAAGCAAATGGAATCAAACTTGGCATATAAAGGTTTAAGGGATCGAGGAACGTTTCTATGGTGGTTCGACACTCCTCCCCCTCTCTAAGGGGAGGCTGCCATACAAATGTAACGCAAATTTCTGTATAACTCGAAAACTAATCAAGCAAATGGAACCAAATTTGACATATGGAGGTTTTAGGGTGCAATAAATGTTTCTATGGTGTTTACATACCCCTTCCCTCCTCTCTAAGTGGAGGGCTACCATACAAATGAAAACGATTCTGCATAACTCATGAACTAATCAAGCAAACTGAAACAAATTTAAATGACCTACAGTAGTGTTCTTGGAATCAAATGAATGCTGATTGATAAGGTGGAGAATTTGGGGGACAATAATTGTTTATACGGTGGTTTGACAATCCTTCCCCCTCTCTAAAGGCAAGAGGGCTGCCATACAAATAAAACATAAACATCTACATAAATCGAGAACTAATCAAGCAAATGGAGCCAAATTTGGAACGTGAGGGTTTTTGGATACGAGAAATGCTTCTATGATGGTATGACATCCCTCTCTCCTCTGAAATGGAGAGGGAGTCCAGTAAAAATAATTCACATATTTCCACCAAACATATTCCAACCAAACATGACAATTGAAAATTTTCGAAAAACTATGAAGGAAAATGAGAATATTAGAAAAATTCAAATTCGCATATGTTCTACAATTACATAGTGACAAATATTGTTAGTCCATTTGATGTTTTCGCTAACGGAATCGATTTCTATATAAAAAATGGATCACCGAATGTGTTGATAATAGCAAAACTCGAGAAAGGAATTGTTCGATTTAGGACTGTCTTTTTTCTACCATATTTTCTGTATCAAACATTCATTCCATGTAACGGAGAAACGTGTTATTTGCAAGTGGTTGAAAAATCTACGAGAATTGTGTCTGAAAATAATCTGATATTATAATGAAGAGCTTTGGTAGAGCTACGAAATTTATAGAAAAAGGTAATTTTAAATGGTAGATTAGAAGATCATTCAATGAACAGTTCTGCGCTTAGTAAGAAAACGTGATTGTTTGAAGGTATTGATAAGGCATCGTGCACAAATTACCTAACGCTAAAAATCCAGATTTTGGAGTCCCTCTCCCCCTTCACACGTTACGTAATTTGTGCACGACGCCTAACAAAAAATTAATTTTGGGTGGGACGAAGTTTGCCGGGTCAGCTAGTTATTTTATAATTCTCGAGTTTCGTAATATTTTACAAACAAATTTACAAGCAAAGTTAAAAATTTTCAGTTTTTATCGTGTTTGGTAATAAAACGTATGTTTTCGGATACGCAGAGTTCAGTTTTCAACTCGTTTTCACCAACAAACCAAAAAAAAAAGAGGAAAAAATTGTTTTTTCGAACCATCAGTTAACTTTGAAAAATCATAACTCAAAAACTAAAAAAACGCCTCTCTGGTTTCAACATATGTTATGTGAAAAATCCTCAGTCTTTCAGAAAAAAATATGAAAAGATATAGCGCCCTTGGTCCCGAGACTATGAAAACAATAAAAAACGAATACAATCAATAATAACGAGAGCAGATTTCGATTTTTCAGCAGGTGTAGTATTTTTTCATAAAGACCATTGGAAGAGTAATTGGCTTTAATTTGATATGTCGATCATCTGAATCGGTTTAATAATTTAAGTTAATAAGTTATGAATTTTTAAAAAAGTCATTTTTGAAAAAAAAAAGAGGAAAAAGTTGTTTATTCGGACATCCCTAAAATGGAAATGGTCACCCCACTGAAAAAGTAAAAAAATACGTGTCTAATGTTTTGTAATAAAGAACAAAACTATCACTTGTCACGAAAATCTGAGAACCACTATATCGGTTTGGCATGGAATGGCTGGTTTCGGGTTAATATTGAGAAAAAATCCAAAAGGGGGGATTCCGGGTAAAAAACTCAAGTACTGAGTGATAAAAGACACTTTGAGGTACACTTTCATTAAAGTACTGAGTACTGAGTGATAAAAGACACTTTGAGGTACACTTTCATTAAAAAAGTTTTGCGGGGAAATGCGGGGCAAGTTTAATAAGTCCCTCTGAAGCAAATTGAACTTCCGAAATATTAAATACTTTTGTGGAGTTAAAACCAACCGAATTTTGAAACTGACAACCAATGTAAATTCTCCGTTAAAAATGCTTCAAGAAACATAATGAGCCAAAAAAATTCGTTTAGAAAATTCACCAAAACACATGTTAGAAAAACACACCCGAAATAGTGGCACCTAGAATAAGGGACTGTAGGATTTTTGTGTTTTTATGCAACTTCATTTTTTCTGGCCGCCTAAATTTTCTCAGGGAACACTGTGTGGCGGCCCGTAGAATTTCGTGTGTGGAGGAGCTGGAGGGAATGATCAGTACATGTAACGAGGATTCTAATGCGATTGTTGGTATGAATATTCTTCCGCCGGTCGAATAAAAACCTCCCAACGCTCTATGCTATTGTTTTATCGCAGCTTTTTGCAGGTTTAGGAAAATGATCGATTTTTCGGGAAATGGATAATTGGGAAGAAATAATTCTTAGACATTTCGCCACAGCCAACAACAAACATAACGGCATATGCTTTCGTTTGGAAGAAAATGCCTGCCAGTAATAAGTTAAAATAACATGAAATAAGAAATGTCACATCTCACCTCAGATGGATTAATTTGGTTTTATACTTAGAGACCTCCATTCTCCTGTGCTTGTTCGTCCCGGAATGGGAAACTGAGGCATTTATGATAACCGTATATTTGCTAATTGAAGTGACTATCAGTTCGCAGTTTGCACTTGCTAAAAAGTGCGGGTTTCGGCTAATGTTCGATTTTTCGAACAGTCATTTCCCGGAAAATGGAAGATGGAAAAAAATAATTCCTGAGCATTGGGGTTTCTTTAGCGTCAATCATCGAAATTACATCAATGACTTTCACCAAAAAAATAATTGTTCAGCTTGGTGGTTGATGGGTTGAAAACATTTAGCATATTTTATAGCAAAACAAACTTATATATTCCTCTAGCACACTTAGTTTTGTACTTGAAACATAATTAATAGTCGATTGGGTTCCTGTTAATAGCAGTAATCGTTTCAATACGCTTCCGGAACGAGCCACAAGTTCTGTTACAATTCTTCGAATCAATTTCCCTCTAGGTTCGTTTTAAAGTTCGCTTGAGAAAAGTCGTGATCGAGTGACGCTTAGCATAAGCCTTGGCTTTCATGAAGCGGGCGTATGGAATAAACCGCCAATTATTTTGAAGGCGATAATATAAATTTAGAAGAAAGATAAAGCAATTTCTTTGAGAACATAAATTCAAATTCCCGGTATATATTTGACAGAATGTATGTCCGATGGAAGGAACTAAAAGCTCTGTAAACACAATTTATGTGCAGATCTAAAATCTAATTTGCAGTTCTTAGCATCATACATGACTATTTCTACTTGGTTTCATGAGTCATGCCATTGGAAAATACTCACATTTGATAATTTCCTCGAATCGCCCCCTCAACAGTTTGTAGTATTCCAAATGCTTCTGATATTCACTTTTTTTTCTTGCGACATCCTCTGTTATCTGTAAAGAAAGAAAAATCAAAAATTAGATTCGTATCAGAACGAGTTCTTTTCTCCAACTTAAACTGATTTACGACGAATCACGATTGCGAGATGCGAGATTCTTCGATGACCCAATTACGCGAAGATAAGCGATTAGTCTCACGTTTCGCAAACGATAAAACACATGTTTAGCTTGCGTAGCACCATCTGTCGGTGGGAAGTATACGCAGACGGGTCGCACTCTGCACATCTTGCGCAACCACATTCATCTGCGTGCATCTGTTTAAGATCCTATTACGGTAAGATACTCATTAGTTATGTCACGGCGACGATAGTCAATAACAATTGCATCGCTCCGTTGCGCGGTTTTGCAAGGCGATGCACCTTGGCGGTTTGCAAAAAGTAATGAACAACGTTGCAGATTGCTGCTGCTGCTGCACCGATGATGAGATGATGTACGGTCGATCTGAATTTCTGGTGGGTGGAGATAATGTGCGCAAATAGAAACAACAATAAATGCGGTGCGTGCAGATAGCTGCACAACTGTTGCAAAATGGATACCCGACATGGGTTTGTTATATTTTTTCTGTTAGTTAATGCATAGCTTATTATTAGTCATATTTTTCTCGTCTCGATTCTCTTAATGCATCTTTCAATTTCAATGCTGGGAAAAGTCCTAATCTCCATTTTGTCGTAATCACTCAGACCCACTGTGTCTGAAGGAAAATCACCTAAAAACCACGCTGCATGAGTTAATCTGTTGCCGCGCGTTCATTCCATGCTAAAAATATGCTTTCTTTACAAGCTAGGCTTATGAAGGTGCAAGTAATGCATTTTCCACTGTTTGAACCTGCTGTGCTCTCCCGCAGGGCCATGTTCATTTGGTACGCGAGACGTGATTAGCTGAAACGGGAACATACGGCTCTGCTTCGCCCGCGCGTCAGCAAGATGTTTCCAAATAGGTCAATTAATATGAACTTTTGGGTGCGTGAACGTGATGATGGAGATGATGCCTCTATGTCCGCAGCTCGGGGTTTCATGCTTTTATGAGCGTTGTTCGCCCAGGTTTGGCGGAACGACACCAAGAATGTTGGATGCTGGGTGAGACGTCGTCGTTTGCACGTCGGCACCGGTTGTAGGTGATCTACACTTTGACAGGGTGCCGTGAGCGTTAACTTGATGATGGTCTGGCTTATGTGATAACAGGACTGACGTAATCGGATATGAACGTTAGCAAAAGTTCTCTACCGACCGTTGTTATTTTCATCGTTCTGCAATGGTAGCGAGTTCTTAGATGAGTTTTTTGGAACATAACGATACGAACGCTGCTGATTTAGTAGAAATCGTTAACGGAATCGAACACGTCGCAAATGAAACGAACGGAAGAACATATGTAGTGAATGTGGAAAAGATTCAATACTTATTCATTCTTCTGTAATTTATTCTGAGAATCCATGAAAAATGATTGAATAGAGAAGCTTATGCTTAAGATTTACAGTTCCTAGTTATATAATCATTTCTTTTGCGTTAGTGAAAAACTTTTTCAACCTTCAAAAGTATTTGTTTCTTCCATCAGATCGTGATAAATAGCCTGCCTCTGTTTTTTTTTCTGCAAATGACGAAAAGATTCATTCGAAAATGTGAACTTGTAAAACGCATAATCTATACAGGGTGTTAAGTAGTTGACTCGTAACCAGGGGGCGATAGAAGATCACATTTGATGAAAAAACGCTTCTACGTATACGGTTTAATCTGAATTATGTCAGAGTTATTAAACTTTTCTTGTTCGAAGCTCTGTTTGTTTCAACTGGTCCAATTCAATTAGCTGAGAAAATGTCAATGAAAACATTTAAATTTAAATTTAAATGAAATTAGTCATCTTAAGATTTTTGATTGACTTTTCATCTTTCTTTTGAACTGTAACTTCAAAACTTTTTTTAAATTTTAAATTTTCAGCTTTTTGAAATTTCAAATTTTCCTCAATTTTTAAATTCTCTCACATTTTCAATTATATAAATTTTTACAATCTTCAATTATTCTTTAATTTCAATTTTTCTTTTTTGAACGGTTTTATTTAGCTTGCCCTGTAATCTGTTTGTATGTGTTTGTTTGTTTTTAATCTGTTTGTTTGTTTGTATGTTGTATGTGTACCAATGTTTGTATGTTTGTCTGTAGCGCTGACCCACAATAATAGAAATTTGACCCCCTTTCTGTTGACCGATTGATCTGAGATTTGGAACACACCTTTATCTCTGTGGTCATTATAAAACTGTGTATTTCATGGCCGCTACAAAATGGCGAATCACATATTTTCTCAAAACCTCATCGATATGGGTTTTCCAAAACCCCATCAATATGGGTATCAAATGAAAGGCCTTGACTAGTAGAATACAGTTTTTTATGGAAAATGCAAATCCTAAATGGCCGCTACCATAAAATGGCGTCATATATATATTATTTCAAAACTCCATCAATATGGATATCAAATGAAAGGGCTTGACTAGTAGAACATAGTTACAGGGTAACTTCGATATAACGTACATTTTACTTTCAAAATTGTACGTTGTATCGAAATGTACGTTATATCGAAGCATAATAAAGAACTCTGAAACGTAACTTATATTACTTTATTGTGTTGCTGTTTGAGTAAGGTTGATGAATAAAATCAATAGGAAGACGAAGCCAACTTTTCTCATGATGTTTCCCTTCGTTCTGTTGATTGAAGTTTGATTCATTTAGAATCCGGAATCACAAAACAGTAGTATTTCGGGATTGGTTAAAGTTACAGCACAAGCTTTAGTATCAAAATACAGATAATCTATTGTTCTTTCAGAAAAAAAATATTTTTTAGACTTTGATCATGTGTACGTTATATCGAAGTTTACCTGTATTTATGAAAAATGCAAATCCAATATGGCTGACACTACAAAATGGCGGACTGTATGCTTTCTCAAAACTTCATTAATATGGGTATCAAATGAAAGGGCTTGACTAGTAGAATACGGTTATTTATGAAAAATGTAAATCGAAGATGGCTGCCACTACAAAATGACAGACTACATATTTTCTCAAAACCCGATTAATATGGGTATCAAATGAAAAGACTTGAATGTATGCAGGTCACAGTAGATCATGCAAAAACCAAATCCAAGATGGCCGCAATCACAAAATAGCAAATTACTTTATTAAACGGTTTTGTTTAGCTTGAACTGTTTGTATGTATGTTTGTATGTCTGTAGGGTTGTCCCATAGAAATTTGACCAATAGGAACTGACCGAATTTATAAAACACCTTTATCTCTGCTGCCATTTTAAAACCGCTTATCTTGAAAAATCCAACTCAACTCAATCATCTCAAAAAAAGGTTGATTGAGATATGTGTATCAAACGAACGAACTTGACTTGGAGAACACACTATGTATTTTCTGCAATCCACTCAATTTCGGTATCAAATGAAATTATTTGACTGATAGAATACAGTACAATGGTTTTATTGTAGAGAAATATTCTAATGAAACAGATAATGTACTAAAAACTAGAAAATAAAACTTTTTAAGTTAAACGGTTTAATTGTGATTAAACATAAAAATGTACTAAAAGCTAGAAAATAATTAGGCAAGTAGCAGTTAGCAGTTAACACACCTCTCCTTCATTAGTCTAGGGCATTGAGAAGACTAAAATAAAATCGTGGGGCACGTTGGATTTCCATTATCCACAATTAGCGACTTCAGGATATGTCCCTTCAACTGGAATTTGAAAATTAAAAAATGAATGGAATAGAATGATTGTATCCTATTACGGTATGTATGAATTGGAATTTGAAAAATTATCACATTGAATATTGCAAAAAGTTGTGATTTTTATTTTTTTCATTTTTTATATTCTTTTTCAATCAATTTTCAATTTTATCGATTTCAAATTTCCTCATCCTTCAATTTTCTCAATTTACTTTTTTTTTTTTCATTTTGTAGATTCAATAGAAAAAAAAAATTCTAAAAATCCAGCCATAATTTACTTTACTATTTACTCTTATTTTTCAATTACAATTTTATCAATTTTCAACCTTCTCATTTTTCAGTTTTCTCGATTTTAATTTTCTCAATATTCATTTATCAATTTTATATCCTCAAAATTTCAGATTTTATTAACTTTTACTTTTCTAAAATTTAAATATTTCTTTTTTGATCAATTTTAAATTTTATCAATTTTCACAATTTTCAATTTGCTTTTTCTCTAAATGTCTCAATTTAAAATATTCCTAATTTCAAAATTTTTTTCCAAAGGTTTATGCAGTTCCAAACTCACAATCCTTCTCGCTCTAATTTTCATAGCAGAATGGCACACTTTGACTCACAAATGTTAATTGATTGAGAAATATTTCGAAATTATTCAGTCATAGTGAACCAACTCTTAAAAAATGCTTCATTTGGTTCAGTCAGAATGGACCATGTACGTATAGGCAGCCAAATAACTGCATTTTTTGGCATGATACTTGATATTTTTTACAACTATCATACGTCAAAGTATTGCCAGAGAGTAGCTTATATTTCTGAGAACAATAATGAACGATAAAATTAACAGCTTTGAAAATTACAGAGCATTAAACTTTATGTTCGTTTTTCTCGAAATCATAAAAATGTCACGTGGTCCAGCCTGACTTAACACCAACCATATCCTGTACTAAATTTTCTTATCTTTCAATTGATAGCATCAGAATCGTCTTCCGTAGCGTACTTTTGATGTAGAGCCAAGAGAATTTTTTTCATCAAATATATATATTTGTCGATTTAAAATTTCCTCAATTTTCAATTTCGTCAATTTTTAGTTTTATGTTTTCAGTTTTCTGAATCTTCAATGTTTTAAATCTTCCATTTTCTCAACTTTCTGAATCTCTTCAATTTTGTCAGTTAACCATTTTTTCATTTTTTGCAATTTTAAATTTTTATTCAAAATATATTGAAATTGTCAATTTTCTTTTTTTTCAAAATTTGAAATTTTCTCGATTTGAAATAATGTTTTTTTTCCAAATTTTTACGAAGTTTGAATATTTTTTCGATTCTAAATTTCAAAATCCTTCAGTTGCAATTTTGTTTAGTTTACAAAATTTCAAACTCAATTTTCGATTTCCTCATTCTTCAATTTTCTTAATTCTCAATTTTATTAATGTATTCATTTCTAAATTTTCACAATTTTCAAACTCAATTTTCGATTTCCTCATTCTTCAATTTTCTTAATTCTCAATTTTCTTAATTCTCAATTTTATTAATTTTCTAAATTTTCACAATTTTCAAACGTTTTTCAATCTTGAATATTTATTGATGAATATAAAATTAATCAATTTCAATTATCATCAAACATTTAATTTGATTTTTTTCAAACCCGATTTGACAAAATAATAAAAATTTAATAAATATTAAATAATAAATTGATGAAAATTTGATGGAAGTTGTTTTGGAAGAAATTCATGATTAAGAATAACGAAAATGATTTTCTGACCTTAATTTTTTTTCAATTTTCTTAATCTTTCTTTCTCTCAAACTTCTTTCTGTTTAATTTTCAATTTTTTTTATTTCTCTAATTTTTAGGTTGTCTCTAAATTTTAGGTTTGATTTCTCTAATTTTTAGGTTGTTTTCAATCTTCAATTTTCCTTTTTTTAAGCCTCAAATTATTAATTTTTTTTTATTCCAACTTTGTAAAAACTACGATATTTGATTTTTTCAATATTCTATTTCCCTATTTCAATTTTTCAAATTTTAAACTCGTTTTTTAATTTTGTCGACTTAATTATGTATTTCATCAATTTTATTTATTTAATTCTCTAAATTGAGAAAATAAATGATGAGAAAATTTTAAATTTGATAAAAAATTATGGAAACTTGTTTCCGAAAAAATTAGAATTTATGATTATGAAAACATAGAAAATTGAAAAAATGCAAAGAAAAGGGGTGCATAAAAACATGTTTGACTTATTCAACTAGCAATTTTATGAGTCATAACTGATAGCGGATTATATCAAAAATATTGATGACTTCACAGAGTGTGATAACTTTTAATAATTGGAATAGTTATATGAACTAGAACTACTGAAATAATATTACTAATAATATACGGATATGTATCGATTGGTGGTTGATATTCTCTAAATATTAGGAAGTTGTGTGAACGACAAATTGGCATGTCTTATTTCAGAAGGCTCCATAGCTCAGTTGGTTAGAGCGTCGTGCTAATAACGCGAAGGTCGTGAGTTCGATCCTCTCTGGAGCCAACAATATTTTTTTTTAGTACAACGTTACAATCATAGTTCGAATCGAAATCATTGATGTCTTCATCAGAGACATTGACGAGTTTCTGAATACCAAGATAAACCAAGATTCTTCCAATCAAAGTTTCCAGGTGCTAATTTAGTAAACCGTGGGAAACTAGTCATTCAGTCTTCTTCTATGCGCAAAGCTTAATTTGCAGCTTCAAAGCAAAGGCTTGATTGTGCTGTCACTACTAACAGAACACACGAGAGAACAAAACACAACAAGGAGATGTGCTGCTAATCTGCTAGCCCACCACCCTCAACCCATCGTGTAAAATCTATCCAGAACCCTTCACATGAACGTCAGGCACCGCTCAGGTTGACACTAGTCTCTTAGCCGCCAGGGAGTACCCCACGGACGGACCGCTCCAATGTGCCTCGAAGCAACCTGAGCAGCTGTGGTGTGTAATTAAAGTGAACTGTGTTTAACCTGACATCACAGACGGTTAGTCTTAATTACCGCTCGACTCGCGGCTCTTTCGTGTGGGATACGCGTCAATTGATGGCTGTTAGCCCGCTCCTCCGTCAGACCTCGTCTCGCGCTCTGACAAAGACGGGTTCGATTGACGGGAACAATTACTTTCGATCAGATCGTTGACCATAATTGTTGTGTTAGATGTTTATACTTTTTATGATGTATACAAATTGAGTGGACTCAGGCGCAATCTCATGGGGGCCTTTGATTGATGCGATCGTACGTGCGCGCCTATCCAATGTACCTTTCTTTCTTTAGTATTTTTTTTTCGTCCCGTACAATGTTCCTTCCAATGGGACATTGTGCCATGAATAATGCGATTAAAAATTAGCATAATTGTGCACGATTAATTGAGACAACGCGCGGAGCTGATGCGGACAGAAGTTGAGTGGATGTCGAAGATGGACCTGTAGCGCTGATCGTGACGAAACGTTGAGAAGTGTTCGTGCGGATAACGAACAGCTTCCGTCACCTAGCCCTGTAGGGGGAATTTCGAGAGTATTTATGGCAAGGAAAATAAGAATATGGAAACTCATATTTTTGTATCAGCTGGGATCAATCAAAAAGGTAATTTAAATGAAAAGTGGAAGGTGTTATGGTATTGTTTCTAGCTTTTCAGCAGACTCCGTGGCGCAACGGTAGCGCGTCTGACTCCAGATCAGAAGGTTGCGTGTTCAAATCACGTCGGGGTCAAAATACTTCTCTTTTTTCGTAGAACTGCGTATACGTCTATGTATACGACATTTATATCTTAGCGGCTTAAATTTGAATGTGACAGGAAAAATCTATACACCATTCTACTTTTCAAGATAGATGGAATAGGATAGTGATTTTTAATCTGTTTATCTATATATATATAAATGGATTTCTGTCTGTCTGTCTGATTCTTATGAACTCGGAAACTACTGAACCGATCGACATGAAAATTTGTATGTAGGGGTTTTTGGGGCCGGGGAAGGTTTTCGTGATAGTTTGAGACTCCTCCCTCCTCTCTAAGGGGGGGCTGCCATACAAATGAATCACTAATTTCTACATTACTAGAGAATTATTCAAGCAAATGCAACCAAATTAAGCATCTAGAGGTTTTAGGGTGCAATAAATGTTTCTATGGTGGTTAGACACTCCTCCCCCTCTCTTAGGGGGGGGGGTTCAGCCATACGAATGAAACACAAATTTCTACATTACTCGAGAATTAATCAAGCAAATGAAACCAAATTAGACATCTGGAGGTTTTAGGGTACAATAAATGTTTTTACGGTGGTAAGATATTCCTTCCCCCTCTTTTAGGAGAGGGGGGGGGGCTGCCTTCCAAATGAAACACCAATTTTTGTATTACTCGAGAACTAATCAAGTAATTGAAACCAAATTAAATATATTGAGATTATTCCATGTAACGGAGAAATATGTTATTTGAAAGTGGTTGAAAAATCTTGAACGAGAATTGGGTCTGAAAATAATCTGATATTATAATGATGTGTTTCGGTAGAAGTACTAGCAATTTTTTTAGTAAAAGGTAAATTCAACGGGGTCGTTTAGAAGATCAATCAATGAACAGTTCTGCGATTGGACTCATGAACTTGGGCTTAATAAGAAAACGTGAATGTTTGAAGGTATTGATAACAAAAACAAATTTTTGGGCGGGACCAAGTTTGCCGGGTCAGCTAGTTATGAATTAAAAAAAATGTAATTTAATTTCAAATCTAGATTTTGGATTCGGTTGGATTTAAATGTCAATGAGCGTTCCTTCAATTATGCCAGTTTAAAACTAAAATTTACGCAAGTTCAAGAAAAAAGTGTAATGTTGCGGATATATGCAATTGCTCATAGCATTTTTTTCTGACGCCAAGGCCTTGTCCATCAAGCTTTCTTGCTCTTCCGCATTTGTCATCATTTTCTTCAAACTCAGCGTACAAATTTATTCGCGGAAGCGAATAACATTGCGTCGAGTCACCCAAGAAATGTTGCTGGGGAGTTTTTTCCCCCATTTGAATAGTTTCGAAGCGTGCTTTTTCATACCCATGGTAAGGACCATCACCATTGGTAATTAATTGAAAACTGGGGAAACTGATGCTCATCTGGGTGGAATGCCGATGGTGGCATTCATGTGATATAATTAAAAACCAGTCGCTCAATGTAATAAGGACTGGTCCGATACATCATTTCGAACCACTTTCTATTGTGGTGCAATGTTGTAGTCTCACTCACAACACAGTTTCCACAGAGCTGAATGAGATTTAGGACTCCCTCCAAGACAAGCAGTTCTCTTCATTTCCAGCCACCATCGGTGGCAAACGAGAAAATTCCAACCGGATTGCACAGCATTCCCATTTGAAGATGGCTACAATATATCCAATCTATTCGAAGTGCATCGTACCGTTCGTCGGGTAGGCCAAATGGACCCGGAAGGAGACATGATGATAAATTTCAAATTTTCCACCACGACAACCTGTTTCGGGCAAATTTGTTTCCCATCGCCACTTTTTCTCCTGGGATGGATGGTAAACTGGTTCCTATGCATATTTGAGGTGGGAATCGGCTCGGCTCGATAGCGCTAATCTTTGTACGGAGAGCCGAACGGCCGGTGTGGGGGATTTGTGTCAATTTTTCCAGTTTTCCTCCGCCACTGCTCTGAGTGGCAGCGAAATGTGGAACACGAAAATTGCATCGTCAGGCGCGCGCTGTGTGAGCGAACCGACTGACTGAAGAGAGGGGCTGCGATGAATAAAATATGCAAATTTTGCGCCGGTGGCGAATCCGGACGCGAGGATGCATTATTAATTTTCAATCACAGATCGGCGCGATACTCGCGATAATCGGACTCGCCGGTGCTATCTGTGGGAATGAGTTTAAAGCTGAGGGGAGGGGATTGTCAGTTTCATTCAATCAATCAACATTCGCAATGTTCTGTAGAGGGGCGAAGCTTTGGGTAGAAAGGATATGCGTCTGGGTGAACTATTTGATTTCATATTTTGACAGCTAGAATTCGGAATCACTGTTCATTTTCCGGGCTATGGAGTCGGAGCCGGAATAAAATTCCATGTATCAGGAGTCGAAGTCGGAGTCGGAGAAATTTAACCGACTTTGATTCCGACTTCCAGTTAAGTGACCCAATTAAATAAATATATTTAGCTCATTAAACAAATTTTAAAAATGTCTTATTCACGTCCAAACCGTTTGTTTGTGTGTTGGTCAACCACAGTTAGTTACTTTCTTTATAAGCGGTGATAACGGTTAGCATGACTGCTGAAATGTCCAAGAAGATCATTGGTTGTGAAAAACGAGATCTCGCTGATATTTTGTGACAACCAGCTTCTATGGCTTTAAACGGGAAAATGGCAAGAAAACCGTTACTATACATGCTAGAACCCCAAAAACGGATGCAATTCTTAAAAGAAGAGCAGGAAAAGAAGCATTTTTAGATCAGGCCACTTGCTAAAGAAGTACATATCTCACGATTCAGCGATTGATTGAACTTAGAAGTTTTATCATTGATCTGGATGATGACAATTCTACCCTAACCGAGAATCAGTGGGACAACGCGGTCGATCTCGAGAAGCTGCTGTTTCAACCGTTTAACTTGACTATAAAACTTCAGCTTGAAGAACTGACACCTGGAAAGTTTATTGCTGGAATGTAGAAGTCAGATTTTCCGCCTTAGTAAGATAGAATGACCAATTGCAGATGGAGTTGTACGGTCCATGGAGAGAAGAGAAAGGCCATCCCTATATTGTTGGCAGCCATTTACATCGATTCAAAGAGCAGAGTTTCACTTAACGAGAGCCAATTAACGATGGTCAAGGAACATCGTTAATCGGCTATGTGAAACATCGGAACGGATGAAAGGTTTGTTGTTGACAAAGCAGGATGATGAACCTGTCGGCGAATCTTGCAGCGATAATGCTGAGTCTTCATCCTCATCAGAAAATCTGCTGCTGTACATCTTTTGAAGTGAAATCCTAGCTTGTTTGTCAGAGATTGAAAAATGTGATCGATCGTGCAGTACATGAAGTGATTTCAGAGTTTGCTGAACCCTTCGTGGATGTATCACGAAGGACTACTGCCACTGCCAACTCAAGTTAGCGTAGAAAGACTGTTCTTTGATTTTAAAATTCTGAAGTCAGATCTTCGAGCCTCAATGAAGGAAGATTTGGTTGAAGCAATTCTGTTTTCACGAGCATTCTAAATTTTATTCAAATTCATTCATTTTTAAACCCTCAGTTCTTCTGTAGGAGCCTCGAATTACTGGCACCTTTAGTTTGATCTATTGTAGTGAAATGCTCAGCTACATGACTTTAAAGGAGCCAAATTCTAAACTTTATTTTTTCTAGTAAATCTGAACATTTTTCTTTAACTCTAAGGTTAATAAGGTAGGTAACCGATTACTCGCAATCGACTCGAAAATATGGTGACATAGCATTACTTGCGTCATTTTTGTTAGTAGTACTTGGTTGAGATTTCTATGCCGAATAACACGCCTTGATTCAACTCTGGAGTGGCAAGCTCTAGAATACGCGTGACCACAGTGCAAGCCGGAAGAATTATCTTTGACGCAAAATCCCCCGGCCAGAACGGGAATCGAACCCGAACCCCCGGCATGATAGTGTGGGACGCTAACCACTCGGCTACGGGAGCACCTAACAGGTCGCTGAAGCTAAATCTAGTGACCAAAGGTCGCGCTCAAAAATTGTTTAATCTGTCAAATATGTATCGGGTATGTGTAATTTTGAATCTTCCCGCTGAACATTTTTCATTTTCCTTTTATGTACTATTGTAAAGTGGCCAGATGGTCAGAGGTCTAACGCGGGACACAAAAAACAAAACGTTATGTATATACGTTATGTGAACATAAACCATAGATTAGCGAGTCTAAACTGATCAGTATTATTTCTTTCTGAGTATCGGCACTCAGTTGTGATTTTCGGTGGTTTAGATTTTGTTTGCGCCCGAAAATCAGTCGCTCAATCAGAGCATTTACGCCTGGCAAGCGCGATTCAAATTCTACGGTTTTCTTCAAATTACCGAATGGAATGCTCGAAAATTCTAATTCATTTTTCATCGATTTTTGTGTTAACGTATGCAATCAAAATAAATGGACTAATTTCGGATGGCGATGAAAGATAATTTATAGGAACAAATTTTCTTTAAATCTTACGTTTATTAAGTAACATCACTGTCAAGCAACTTGATGATTTTTCCATACTGCAAGCTCCACCCCACAGCGAAGGAGTTGGACATCCTGAGGCAATTTGTGTCCGCCAGATATAGCCGATCTGGTATTTACAATATCATCTTTTTGTCGCTCCTTAAGCCGCGAGATCGAAGCAACCGGCCAAACGGTGGGGAAGAATCTGGCAAAAATGGGCATTTTTATGCGGAAGCGTCAGATGAGACCGGCCGTATCTGAGCAGCAGGCAATCACCCAGAAGGAGTAACTTGAGGTGCTGGTGAAAACTTCTTTTCGTACTCATAATGAAAGACGAGGCGTACTTGATGCTAGAATTCAACGAATGGCAGGGGACCGGGTACTTTACGTTCCCCAGGTAAGCGATGACGTCAAATATATCATTCACATCAAGTTCTCGAAGAAGGTCCTTCTCTGACAGGGAATGTCCAAGCCGCTCTCTTTCGAATCATATGGTGAACGGGGAAATATATAGTACGAAGTGCTTGCCGGAGTTGGGAAGGTGATGTGGTCTTAATGCCGAACCTGGGATCAGCCCATTATGCCAAAAGATCTCTGGAGGATGGATCGGCTGGAGATAAACATTGTCGCGAAGACCACCAACCATCCCAACATTCCCCAGCTGCGCCCGATAGAAAACTTTTGGGCGAATGGCCAAAATAGAGACACAGACGACCACCAAAGCCACGAAAAGGTAAAATAACACGCCGATATACATCTTTTCTTCGGCCATGGTTCAGGTTCCGGCAAACTTCCGTAAGGCCGCCCAGCGCTTCATTTACGATACTTCATCAAACAACTTTGCTTCTTCCTGTCGAGTATACACTAGATCTTTCGATTTATTTAAAACGTTAAGCCCCAACCGAGCTAGGGGACCAAAAACGAACTTTTCGTCTGACTCACGTTGGTCCCTGCGGATCAATAGGGGACTTTTATAAAAAATAATTTTTCAATTTTGTTGCTTTCGCTTCCAGTTGACACTCTCTAAACAAAAAGCCCAATGTCGGTGTGATGAAACCAGCTCAACGTATTAATCTTTGGATGCATTAGAAGCGCTCTTGAACAGTCTGCCAAATGAAAGTTTTTTTTGAGGTGCATCCATTTAAGAAAATCAACATGATCAAATTGTGATATTGAAATATATTGATATCGCGGGACATTTTCGTTTCTTTTGCCAAATGCGGGACGTTTCGCGGTACGGAATCTTACGCGGGACATTTTGTTGAAATGCGGGACTGTCCCGCGTAACGCGGGACGTCTGGTCAGTTTATACTATTGGCAGTGGTTTTAATGTCAATTTTGAGCGCGATTTATCATTGAGTTTGTTCACGGCGTCAAGTTAACTTTTTTGACGTAGTTCTTCTTCTTGAATGGCGCTAACATCCCCTGTGGAACTTTTGCCGTCTCAACTCTAGCGTCATTTATTAATAAATAGTTGAGATTTCTTAAGCCAAATATTGAATATATTCCGATGGGCAAGCTCTAGAATATGCGTAACCACAGTGCAAGTCGAAGGAAATTTCTCTGACGAAAAATCCAGAACGGGAATCGAGCCCGAACACGCGGTATGATAATGACAAGATTTTCAGCGTTGTTATCTCTTTGCCGGTTGAACGGAGCGGTATAATAAACACTTCGTTCAAATGATAAAACAAGCTAATGAAATCATAACAATCTAACTCATTGATGATGCCTGTATTCATGCTGATCGAAATCTGCCATATATGAGAAACACAAATTTCTGCATTACTCGAGAACTAATCGAGCAAATGAAACCAAATATAGCATGTGGAGGTTTTAGGGTGCAATAAATATTTTTACGGTGGTTAGATACTCCTCCCCCTTACTTAGAGGGGACTGCAATACAAATGAAACACAAATTTCTGCATTATTCGAGAATTAATCAAGCAAATGAAACCAAATTAGGCATAATGACGTTTTAGGGTGCAACAAATGTTTCTATGATGGTTAGACTCTCCACCCCCCTCTCTAAGGGGTGGGGCTGCCATACAAATGAAACACAAATTTCTGCAGAACTCGAGAACTAATCAAGCAAATGGAACCAAGTTTGGCGTGTGGAGGTTTGAGAGTGCAATCAATGTTTTTATGGTGGTTTGACACCAGTAGTGAGGAACTAGGGAGATTCCTGCCGTGAAGCACGTGACGATTGTTGCTTATCGGTCCTCCCCCAACAGCTCCCGCAGGTGAATGTGGACACGATTCGGCCAACAGTGGTCTGGCTGACACAATGTAGTTATGAAGAAATCAAATTACCTAAAATCGGTCAGTGTCCATGTGATATATGAAACGTCCCATACCAGAAAAACAAAATAAAAAAAACGAAGCAGTGGACCAAAATAGAATATGCTTAAAGTGTAGGAAAAGATAATGAAAAATATCTATCAGTGTGTTAAAAAAACATGACAATTGAAAATTTTCGGAAAACTTTGAAGGAAAAAGGGAAAATTCGGAAAATTAAATTCCCATATGTTCTACAATTACATAGTGACAAGCGCTGTTAGTCCATTTGATGTTTGCGCTAGCGAAATTTATCTTTATTCAAAACTGGAAATGGATTTTAATGTGATGAAACGCACTCCTATATCTTCATTAACGGTGAGATGGAACATAGCATCACAAACGAAGAAACGATGATGGAGACGATGCTTTTGACGACGACACTCATGACAAAGACGGTGGAAGGAGAATTAAACCCGATACCGTAAGGTGAGGAGAAGTATTACAGTATTATAGAAAGTATTATAATCTTCATAGGGAGCCAGTTAAGAAGTTGCGAGTAGGAGATCTTGTAGCAATACCGGAAATCCAATTTGGTGTTGAAAAAAAAATTAAACCAAATTCCTTCGGGTCGTACGAAATCCACTCGTGTACCCAATGATCGTTATGAACTCGTAAGGCGTCGTGCACAAATTACCTAACGTTTAAAATCCAAATTTTGGACCCCCCTCCCCCCCTACGTAACGCAATTTCCTATCTCTAATACACAGTAAGTAACGCAACCTCGACTCGCGTTACGTAATTTGTGCACGACGCCTAAGATTAACGACGAAACTGAACTGCTGGAGATTGTATCAAGCTGTGGACACTTCCGGATCGAAAGTAATGTCAGGAAAACCGTGTAAAAGATTGCCCTCGGCCTATCATACAAATGAAACACCATTTCTGCATAACTCGAAAACTAATCAAGCGAATAGAACCACATTTTACACATGATGGTTTTTTGGAGGTAGGGAAGGGGGGGCTGATAAATAAATGTTTCTATGATGATTCGACAGTTCTCCCCTCTCTCTGAAAGGGGTTGCATAACTAATCAAGCAAATGGGGCCGCACTTAGCATGTGAGGGTTTTAGGGTACGAGAAATTATTGATTTGACATGCATCACTTCTTTCAAACAATATTCCAACCAAACATGAAAATTTAAAGTTTTCGGAAAACTCTGAAGGAAAAGAGGAAAATTTGAAAAATTGAGTTCCCACATGTTCTACAATTACATCGTAATAAACGCTTTTAGTCCATTTGATGTTTGCGCTAACGAATTTGATCTTTGTACGAAAGTAGAAATGGATTTTCAGGTGAACAAACGCATTCCTATATCTTTCAACTATATAAATAAAAATAAATCGCCAAATTGTAAGCACAAAACTTAAGAATGGAATAGTCCGATTTGAGCTGTCTTCTTTTTATTATATTTTCTGTATCAAACATGTATTCTGTGTAACGGAGGAACATGTTATTTGCAAGTGATTTAAATCTTGAACGAGAATTGTGTCTCTAAATAATTTATATTATAATGACGAGTGTTGGTAATAGGGAATATATAGTAAAAACAATTTGTAAAGGGTCAATTAGAAGATCAATCAATAAACAGTTCTGCGATTGGACCCATGGACGTTCGCTTAGTAAGAAAGCGTGAATTGTTGAAAGTATTGATAGCAAAAAATCAATTTTGGGCGAGACGAAGTAAGTAAAATATAAAATCGAAAAAAAGTCATTTATTTCGTCCTCCGATACTATCTCAACAACGCATAACACCCCCGCTTCATGTTGATCCCATGAACCACTGATTGTATTCCGAGTTCCCTTTGCGCCGCGAAACAGGGAGAGCTTTGCTTCCACTGCAGAGACACAAATGCGCAATGAACGCGCGTTTTGTGGACGATACCGAAGACCAAATGACATAATATGCTGATTTATGGCTTTTAGTTGCTCTGTCCTGCAGCTAGGAACATCGTGGAGGGCAAGAGGCATACTAAACTCATACACATCAACATCAACTTTTCGGGGGATGTTTTCATGGTTCGCCTGATGCTCTGTGGTAATTTTTGCTCATAAAATTATGGATTTGTCGACCGTACGAGGAGGAGATTAGCTGAAGATAATGGCTGTGTCTTGAGCAGGGATCAGTAGATTAAGTCCTTGGGCCAACAGACTAGTGTCGGTCTGTTGCCGTGTCTCATTGTAGTCTGTAGTCGACAACAATAGGCAACTCGCTGGACAGGAGCACCCTTGGGAGGATCAAGGATGGGGTTTGAAGGGGGGAAACTAGTATCGGATCCAGATCGGGCCCATGCTTGCATTATGCACGCAATCGTGCATCTACTGCGAAGCATTGCATGCTCTATAGATGCGTTCTGCATCCTCTCTGGAGCACACGTGGCTCTTAGTGCTGTGCCTTGTGCAAACGCAATAATCGATATCTGGAGCAGATTATGCATATTTCCATTAGTGTGGGCTAACACTTCCTGAGAAACGTCCGAAACAAACCGCAGCCGCACAAATAACTCAAAAGGCTTAGAACTTTCGCACACACTCGAGTGCTCCAATAACCACCTAATGACTCGAATGTGTGTACACCCGGCTCGGATGCTCCATTATCTGTTCACAGCAGTCAGTGGCTTCCCGAGGACCGCTCGGCGAACCGTGAAAATTAAGATAACTTTGAAAAATTGCTTTTCGGTGGCGTGACTTCGTGGTGTCGTTTTCCGCCTGTGGAAACAAATTCTAATCCCGCTGGAATTTAACGGTTTAATAATTCACACACATCCAGCTGGGAGCGCGGGAAAATTTCACTTTCAAAATTTTCCTTTGCGTTGTCATAAACTTTAAGCTCATGAAACCTGCTGCTCTGCAGCGTGTAACATTTTTATTGCTCCTCGTGTAATAAGCCCTCTTTGTGCTTGGTCGTTCGGGGCGGAGATTTCGCGCGTATCTTCTGCTCCCATACGCTCGACAGGACTCGACGACTCGGCTTCCAACCGATTTGAGTTCCAAGAGGAGGTCAGGAATGATCCGATTTGTCTCACACAACATAGCTTTATTGCCTTTGCCATTGTCAATGTGAAAAGAAAATATGGCAGGCATGAAGAGGCAGCATGTGGGAAACTTTATATGCTGCCGTTGTTTCCGATTTCTGGATGATATAGCAGTTATTGTCCCCCTTCGACCCCTTCCATTGGTGATAAAAACCGTCCTTGATACGACAAGGGGAATGAGTGTAAAACAAACATCGATTGCAGAGCTAGGAACTCTTGTTTTCCAAAACTTAATTGATCAAATATTTATTACTTGAATTATTGGACCCACAAATATTTTTCACAATACACTACTCGTTGGCGATACGTAAAAATACTCAATGTAGCCGAATTCGAACTGTGACATCGAGAATTCCGTGCTACCAAGAACGAATAATGTCAAAATCGAGTGACTAGAGTATCGAGTAGTACCGAAAAAAATGTTATATTCCGCGTAAACAATCTATTCGATTCATTTTGTGTGTCCACATGAATTTGATATCAAATTACATAAAAAAACTGATCATAAACATGATGTATGCATTTGACAAAATAACAACAAATTAATTGATCAAAATTCCGAAAACGAGCTGAAATTCAACTGAATTATTGCACAATTGCAATCATTTAAGCAACTTTGTGTGCTTAAAAATATAGACGAGTTTCTGAAGAGTCCATAGGTTTTTTTCCTCAAATTTTCACAAGAATATCCAACTCAAAAAAGCAGAAGGCCTTCAAAATTTTTGCTAAAGATTAAATTTTCATTAAAAATTTCGAAACAAAATTACACTCGAAAATTATTTGGGTGGTGTCCAAGACATAACCGCATTTTAAACGTAGTACTACAAGCTTATTGCTCATTGCATAACTTATTGTCTTCATTTCAATTATCACACTCGATATTAATTTTGGATAGAACGAAATTTTGTAACTAACCCTTTAGTAGAATTTTTTGGTGACCCTGATACGTGATTTTGTTGTAATTTCATCTTATTGAAGGCTAAGACAAAGATTCTAATTTTCTTATTAGTATCAGTCTCAGTATTCGGCATTGACTGATCGCTGTCTAGAGTGCAACGAGTCACAAGTCACTGTCACTGCCAGTCAATGGGTTAAATAATTTTGACCTCTCGCCTGATGCAGTGTTACATGCTATTTATCTTCCTGCTATCTATCTAGTGCTGGTCAAGCAGGCCATGTTGCATCGATCGAAAAAGGTAGTAATCGGACGGAGCAATGTCTAGAGAATACGGCGGGTGGGATAGGACCTCCCATTTCCGCGTTTCCAAGTATGTTTTGGCGGTTTCGCGACATGCGGCCGAGCATTGTCGTGCTACAAAATAACTTTATCGTGTCTTTGCTCGTATTGTGGCCGTTTTTCCTTCAGTGCACGGCTCAAATTAGTTGTCGGTTGAGGTCCCCCGTAATGGTTTCATTCGGTTTTAGCAACTCATAGTACACCACACCCAGCTGGTCCCACCAAATAGACAGCATAACCTTCTGGTCGTGAATATTCCGCGCGGCCGTCGATGTTGATGCATGGCTAGGGTATTTATACATTGCCCGACGTTTATGGTTGTCGTAATGGACCCACTTTTCATCGCCAGTAACGATTCGATATGGGGGTCTCCGTAGCCACATTGGTTGCGCGTTCGCTTAGTAAGCGATCGATCGTGAGTTCAAAACTCAGGACCCTCATTGACCATCTTTGTGTTGTTACAGAATAGCTTCGTCCACGCAACAATCATCAGCGATGGAGATCGATCCACGGTCGAAATAAGATCGATTCATCCATACAACTGCTCTGCTCTGCAAGACACATCGGGCTGCTGTTCTATAAATAACTCAACAATGATCAATCAACTGTCTCCGCTGTCCGGTGGTCCAACTGGATAATGGAAGAACAGACAGAATACTCTTACGCCTAAATGGCTACTGTGTGAATGTACCATATGTAATGGTATAGAAGGAATACTGGCGAACGGCAACTGTGTAATGTGCTAATTATAGATATGATAACCATGTGACATGTACACGATTAAAATTCGGCTCTGTTACAGCTGAAATGCTAATGAGCCTTAAATAAATAAATGGGATAAAAAAAAAACGATTCGATGCAAAAAATACCCTTACACTCTCGTTGGTACGAAATTCGACATATTCGAAGTGGCAAAAAACTATGAAGAAGACGCGCAATGACAGAAGATTTCCAACGAATAGCCGGAAATTTGATTCACTGGAATAATAATCAAGTTACGCCATCTGTTGTAAAACCGAAAAACTTACCGGTACACCTATATTAGTTTGGGTGTACCCTTACTGAAAGACGTAGTCCTGCACCAAAAAGTTTACAGAAAATGTCAATTACGAAAATTTACACACATTTACACAAATGTTACGAGTAAAACATTAGTAGGAATTTTCCAATGGAAACATTAAAAAGTTTGTTGTTAGAAAAACTTCTTTCCTGTAGAAGTCCCCATCTTCTGATACATGGATGACCTGATGGTTATTTTATGGGCTACTCATATTCTTTTGTTGTAAAAAAGTAAGAGAAAGCAGAAAATTACAAAAATTTCTAACTAGAAAACTATAAGACCTACAAAATTTTGGTCAAAGAATGAAATGTACATTCTCCCAAATATATATCGGGAATTTGTTATTTTAAATCTCCCCGCTGAACATTTTTTAATTTTCTTAAATAAATGAAATGACAATTTTAAGTGCGGTCTATCATTTAGTTTGCTTGCAGCGTCATTCAGAACAAGTTAACTTGCTCGGCGATTCTTGATATAAATAATTCTATTGGTCAAAGATTTTGTGTGATTTTTTTTGTTGCAAACAAAATTTGTTGTGCCGAAACGTAGAAAATGTTGCAGAATACATTTGGTGACTCGATTATACGGCATTTAAAGACGACCGAGAAGAGATGAATGATTTGCGATTTGATCAAAGGCGAACATTCACCTCTTCAACTGATGAAAACACGACAACATGAAAGAAATGGTGATCGGAAAACGTCATTTAAGTTTGAGAAAGCTAGTCCGTGAATTATTATATATATTTAAATATCTTTCACGAGACCGTTCGTCATATTTTCGTTGATGTTTTGGGCATAATAAAAGTCGCAGCACGACTAGTGTCAAAAGAGCTCAATTTTCTTCAATTATACTTGTTTTCATCGCAATCAAGTGACAAAGACATGGTTGAACGATCAAATTCTGATCCTGAGCCTATTTTGAAGGCGATAATATAAATTTAGATGATAAATAAAACATTTTCATTAAAAACATAAATTCCCGGTATATATTTGATATAATATAATTTTTAGGTTGTTCAGTGAATAAATAAGTTAGGTGATTTTTTGTAGAGGAATTCCACGTCAAATCAGCTGGCCGCTGACTCGACTCTCGCCGATTTTTTTTAAACCTAGTACATATACTGGCAGCTGCCTAAAATCAACATTTTTAATATATTACAACCGATTTTTATAAGGGCGAATCATTACCCTTTTTCTCAAAAAATCTTAATTTAAAATACATTTGTCCGATTAAAATATGAAAGACAGCAAAGCTGTTATAAAAAACATGAATTATTTAGAAAAATAACATCTTGAAAACCGTTGAAAATATTACTCAAAAATTGAATTTAATATTAACAGTATTTATAGCTCAAACATGTCTCTCTTCGATTTTCAGGAAAATATTTTTAAAAAATCAACAATTTACGAAATCGTTACCATTTAAGATAAGTAGCATAAAAATGAATCTACATGCGATTTTCATGGTAAACTAAATAAAAAAACACTGCATTGAAGGACTTACCGTTCTCGAAATATAACCAATTTTATATCATGAAAATAATGTTCGTCAAATTTTTATACGATGTCGGTACCTCAGTCGTGATATCCGGCAGCATTACATTAAAATTAAAAAAAACATTATATCTTTATTTTGGTGCATCCGACTCTAGGATTGGGCGATCTTGGATCGATTTTCAGAAGATCGATCTTTCCCATTTCGATTTCCGATTTTTTGGATCGATTCTTCGTACCCGAAAAAATCGAGAAGATCGATCTTTGTCCTTTGGATTTTTTCGAATCGATATTTAGAAGATCGTTTTTTTAAATTTGTTTTCGATCTGAGACAAACTTTTTGTAAATTTGTTTTTCAGTATACATTCAGTATACATAATGGCAACGTTTGACCGCTTTGAAGCACTCCATTTGGCTTCTTAATAAAGTCAGTTTGACCATTCTTCGATTTGATTCCGTACAGATTCTAACAGGACCAGAGCTAGCGACAGCTACTAAGGGTTGTTGTTGATGCCTTTCCAATTAATTATTTAATTGAATGATTCTATGATGGTACATGTTGAATGCTCAGGAAATCATTTTTTTCGGAGATCTAATTTTTTGTGGTCTTTATGTTTATAAGCAAAACAAATTGTTTTTGATTTTCAAATAGAACCATGTAATTTTTATTCCATGTTTAAAGAAAAGATGATACTCAGATAAAATGAGTAGATGAATTGGAAAAAATGCTTTCGATTTTTTGAAGATCGATTCGGCAAAGATCGATTCTTTTGTGCCGATTTAATCAGTGAATCGATCCCTACGCCGATTAGAGAATCGATTCTTCAAGATCGATCTTTTAATAAAGATCGCCCAGTCCTACATCCGACACGGTACCTATATACGTCAGTTGTGTAACATTTGCCCGAATACCATTCACCCAAAACACTATTACCCGAAGTACATTTACCCGAATGACATTCACCCGAATGCAACATTCACCCGAATGAACATTTATCCGAATGCAACCAATATCCGAATGCGACATTTACCCGAATGTAACATTTAACCGAATGAAAAAAGAATGAAAAATCCCGACAAATCAGTTTATGAGTTTTGTCCAATCTCTTGATAATAAATATGATTCTATCATAAAACAAGAAAGAGCAACAAAAATACGCAGTAAAAAATTGTCATGTGGAAATTTGAAAATTATGCGGGAGACCTCGCTGATTCATTTACAGAAATAAGGAATTCAGAAATTATTGTGGGAATATTTTTCGACAATGAAACAGGTAACTTTAACATGAAAAATATTAAGCATAAATTTCTTAGAAATGTGAAAAAATGGTACTTACGTATTAACGCCACCACAGCGCAATTTTAATTATGAGTTGATTTGTTCGTAATGTAATTTATGCTAAGATCAATGTCATGAGAGCGAAGCTGTTGTTCGGGTAACTGTCGTTCGGATGAATGCGACACAATCTTAGGCCACACTTTGGTCAATTGATACGGATCTATCTATCTATATAAATAAAAATGGAATGCCAAATCTGTTGGTAAGCGCAAAACCCGAGGAAGGAACGGTCCGATTTGAGTTGTCTTCATTTTGTTGTATTCGCCTCTCCAAGAAGTTCAATATAGCGGAGAGGAAAATCGGAAAGTTTTTGGAAAACTCAAATGTAGGTCGGGATATCCGAAAAATTGAGTTCCCATATGCTCTACAATTACATCATGATAAACGTTGTTAGTCCATTCGATGTTTGCGCTAACGAAATTGATCTTTGTTCGAAAGTAGAAACGCATTTTCTTGTGGAAAAAGGCACTCCTACATCTTATATCCATCTAAATGAAAATGGATCACCAAATGTGTTGGTAAGCGCAAAACTCGAGGAAAGAATTGTCCGATTCGAGCTGTCTATATTTTGTAATATTCTCTGTATCAAACATGTATTCCATGCAACGGAGAAACATGCTATTTGAAAGTGATTGATGAATCTTCAATTTTGATAGAAGAGAATTCATGCACAATTCTCTTCTATCAAAAATTGAAGATAATTTTATATTATAATGACGTACTAGGAGATTCATAATAATAGGAAATTGTGAAGGGTCAAAGGGTAATCAATCAATGAAGAGTTCTACGATTGGACCCACGAATGTTCGCTTAGTAAGAAAACGTGACTGTTTGGAAGTATTCATATAAAAAAACAATTTTGGGCGGGACGAAGTTCGTCGGGTCAGCTAGTTCTAATAAAAATATTCTACAAAACACCGAAGGGGACATGTTTTGAGTTATACATATTTTTTATATTGAACTAGCTGATCCGGCAATCTTCGTCCCGCCCAAAATTTGTATTTTGATATCAATAGCAATAAAAAAAATCAATACCTTCAAACATTCACGTTTTCTTACTAAGCGCAAGTTCATGAGTCCAATCGCAGAACTGTTCCGAAATATATATTTTATTAAGGCACATATTAGCCTGACGGGGCCGGGAGTTCAATATTTTGACAATTTTTGTCTTACGACTATGTTAGTAATATGTAATCGATTACTCGCGGTTGGCTCGAGGTTAGTATTACAAAGATTCTCATAATTGGGATGTCGCAGTCTCCAGTACTATGTATGTGTGGCCGACATGGGATACTTCCTATTGGGGTACAACTGATCATTAATCAGCGACGCCCCCCTAGTCTGTACCTCATATCAATCGTGGTGCATATCTCTTGACTCGAAGAATCCAGGGTAAAGGGTGTGTCACATCAAATTGCATCACGGAAAAACGCTGTAGAAATTCTCCCGGTAGACCGATCCTTTTGAAAATTTTAGACAGTAAAATAAAAACTATTAAACAACTTTTGGCATTTTCTTTTTATTCATACTTCGAGCCCAAGCCCGTATGCTCGCACCTTCCTCTTTACCCCGTCCATAAGGTTCTGTACAACGTCAGGTTGTAGTTTTTTTTTGAACAGAAATCCATTTTCTCTTGAAGTCCGCCTTCGATTTGACAACTTTTGGGTTCTTCCGGAGGGCCTGCTTCATAATCGCCCAATATTTCTCTATTGGGCGAAGCTCCGGCGCGTTGGGCGGGTTCATTTCCTTTGGCACGAAGGTGACCCCGTTGGCTTCGTACCACTCCAACACGTCCTTTGAATAGTGGCACGAAGCGAGATCCGGCCAGAAGATGGTCGGGCCCTCGTGCTGCTTCAATAGTGGTAGTAAGCGCTTTTGTAGGCACTCCTTAAGGTAAACCTGCCCGTTTACCGTGCCGGTCATCACGAAGGGGGCGCTCCGCTTTCCGGAAGAGCAGATCGCTTGCCACACCATGTACTTTTTGGCAAACTTGGATAGTTTCTGCTTGCGAATCTCCTCCGGAATGCTGAATTTGTCCTCTGCGGAAAAGAACAACAGGCCCGGCAGCTGACGAAAGTCCGCTTTGACGTAGGTTTCGTCGTCCATCACCAGGCAATGCGGCTTCGTCAGCATTTCGGTGTACAGCTTCCGGGCTCGCGTCTTCCCCACCATGTTTTGCCTTTCGTCGCGGTTAGGAGCCTTCTGAACCTTGTATGTACGCAGGCCCTCCCGCTGCTTGGTCCGCTGGACGAATGAACTTGACAAATTCAGCTTATTGGCGACATCCCGGACCGAACTTCTCGGTTCACGTCTAAACTGCTTAACTACGCGCTTGTGATCTTTTTCACTGGCGGAGCATCCATTTTTGCCGTTCTTCACCTTCCGGTCGATGGTTAGGTTCTCGAAGTATCGTTTTAGTACTCTGCTGACCGTGGATTGGACGATTCCCAGCATCTTACCGATGTCCCGATGTGACAACTCCGGATTCTCGAAATGAGTGCGCAGGATTAATTCACGACGCTCTTTTTCGTTCGACGACATTTTTCCAAATTTACGAAAAATTGACAGTGAAGCATGGTCAACGTGATCTATACACTCTTATCTGATTATAAGCGAAAGCTGAAGATATAATTCCTAAAAATTAAATTTCTACAGCGTTTTTTCCGTGATGCAATTTGATGTGACACACCCTTTAGAATAGTCACTGGGCGGTACAATCTTCAGATCGTGTAGAGTTGTCATGAGCGGTACAACCATTGGCTCTTGTTGAATGTTCAGTGGCCTGCACAACCTTCGACCTGTGTATCTGTAAGCAGAACTGTTCATTGATTGATTTTCTAATCGACCCCATTGAATTTACCTCCTAGTTGAATTTAAATTAAATTTGAAATTCCTAGTACTTCTACCTCATCATTATAACATCAGATTATTTTCAGACACAATTCTCGCTCAATATTTTTCAAACACTTGCAAATAACATGCTTCTCCATTACATGGAATAAAAGTTTGATACAGAAAATATGATAGAAAAAAGACAGACCTCTCCCCTCTTCTCCCCTTAGAGAGGGTGGAGGAGTGTCCATTCACCATAGAAACGTTTCGGGCCCCCAAAATCCTCAAATGCCAAATTTGGCTCCATTTGCTTGATTAGATTTCGAGTTATGAAGAAATTTGTTTTTCATTCGTATGGCAGCCCCCCCTAAGAGAAGGGGGAGGAGTATCTAACCACTATAGAAACATTTATTGCACCCTAAAACCTCTATATGCCTAATTCGGTTCCATTTGCTTGATTAATTCTCGAGTAATGTAGAAATTTGTGTTTAATTTGTATGGCAGCCCCCCCTTAGAGAGGGGGGTGGAGTGTCTAACCACCATAGAAACATTTTGTGCCCCCTAAAACCTCCACATGCCAAATTTGGTTTCATTTACTTGATTCATTCTCGAGTTATGCAGAAAATTGTGTTTCATTTGTATGGCAGACCGACATAGCCCCCACCCCTCCCCCTAAGAGAAGGGATGGAGTGTTTAACCACCATAGAAACATTCATTGCACCCTAAAACTTTCACATGCCAAATTTCGTTCCATTTGCTTGATTAATTCTCGAGTAATACAGACATTTGTGTTTCATTTGTATGGAACGAAATTTCAAGTCAACGATGGGTTAGACATACTTGACACGTTGATCTCCGACCGATCTAGGGGTCCAACAAAAAATATTCCGTCTAGCTGATGGATAGGTTGATAGATAGGTCCGATGTAACGATAGATGATTCATTTTGTAGATGTCGAACCTATGAGACCGGCGCGAATCAAACGGAAAACTCAGTTGGAGTCCACATGGACCAACGCGAGACTAAACGTGAATGAATGAATTGAATTTGTAGTCAATTGAAAGTGAATGTATTAATGTCTATTGATATTGATTTTGTGTCCAGAAAATTTGGTGCTGTTAAGACGAGATGCTTTAAGATATTGTGCTTTTTTCGTTACATTCAATACTGGAATAAATGAGTTTCCACGTTCGATAAATTTGATTTCTCATTGAAAAACGAAACAAAGATTTGATAACAACTGATAGGAGGGATGACACCTTAGACAACCGCCCTGGGTGTCACCCCGTCACGCTACCGTCACGTCTTGACAGTCATGATGTGTACATTTTTTATGTTTTCGTCTAGTTAAAGTATATAATATAAACTGTATTTCATGTAAATTCATATAAAATTCATATAAAATTTGATGGATTGAAATGAGTTATTTGTTTCATTTAAGAAACCTGTTGTTAAGGAACCATGATTTTGCTGAGTGCAATATGAAAAAGGCGCATAATTTTCAGATAGACAGTTTGTAAAGAGTCAATCCCAATGATTCACACGGCTCATTGGCCACAGTACCGCGCCGTTCAGAGAAATCTGCCATGCTGTGGTGAGGTAACGACCTGCTGCTTTCCCAATAAGATCCAAGGAAGTAACTCTTGATTGCCTTTTTTGTTGTGTCGCTTCCAATACCGAAGCAAAACAACCCAACCGAAGTGTCCCCACACCACTGGATTGGTTTCCCGTTAAACCACAAGCATATGTTATGATTCACTTATCTGAACGCTGAACGCGTCACTGGTGGGTCTTACTCAATTTCTTCCGGTGACTTGTGTCCAACCGGCGTTTACTTTTGTTTTTATCTCTCTCGATGTTTTCTGTTTTGAAACCAGACGGACGGATCATTCTAGCTTGGCTGTCGGACCATATGGCCATTCGCTTATATCGTAGACTGCTGCTACTAGCGCAAGTCTGAGATAATCTAAACGGAAGTGTCGTTGGAAAAACTCCTCGTCTCGTCTCGCATCTGGTCTTTGTCTAGTGAGGGGAAATTGCATCAGCTCTCTGGCGGCAGCAGCATCATCATCAGGGGCGGTGGGATTGGTGGGACTATCTTGGAACGGAGTCATTCCGCCGGAATTAGGAAATATCTTCTCTCTTGGGAATTGTGTAAGTTTCATCAGCCCCAGATAGATGTGCCCTCCCCCCCACTCTTCCTCACACCTGGGAAATTGTACCCCGAAAAAAAGGGGAACGACTCACAATCCAGACGGCGAGGAATGATAATCTGCTACGCTGCCATTCTTCGCCTCGAATAGATTTTCCTCACGAGAATGAAAAACAGCTCTTCCTGAACTGTACGGAAGATTTTCTTCGCTCACGAGCGCCATACGTCGGATACAACGGACGAGAGTCCGGCTGGCATGGGGGAGTTTTATGGGTTGTAAGTCTCGACGAAGTTATAAATTTCGTTACTAGGGGTATCAAAAAGTGGATCCTTGGATCCAATCTGACAGCCCAAACGTCTATGTACAGTACAGTGTTGTTTTATTCTTCACTTGTGTGATCGCTGACAGTTAATTGAACGACCCCTCGGTGCGCAACACCACACGTGACTCGGCTGATTTGGGTGGGTAGGAAAACGAGCAATCAGGAGAGGGAAGGCTGTAAAAATTCAAATCGACAAAGGAATAAAAAAATTCACCGATCCAGACGGAAGAGAATACTGGAGTGCATTGCGTCCGATGGCATTGTGTGGGCGGATGAAGAGTTCGTGCAATTTTCCACAGGCGGTAGGTGGAGCTGGGAGAATGATGATGACCAGTGCCAGCGTTCGCACTTGTGCTGTAAAATTGATGGTCTTTCACCCATTTCTTGAACGTTTTTCGCTTTCCACATGAACGGGACATCGGAACAACTTGAATACGGGAATCGATTAGTCTGATTATTCTCACGTCCGCATGAGTTGTGGCACAAGAACTTGAGTAGGGGGGGGGGGGGCGCAGAAATTTGTCTTTTGTGGTAATTGCTCGGTTCTTCACCATGCGTCGTCTCAACTACACCAAAGAGGTTACCAAACTACCATTATTATTGCTGTGTCATGGAGTGGAGCTAGTTTCTGCCTTTACCGTCTCGCTAACCGCAAATAGGTCTGCGACTTGAAATGGCACGATGTGCGTCATCGAGTTCGAGTGCGATGGGTGAACATTTTGCCAAGTGAACTCCCTTTGTGGAGACGTTTATTACAAAGTTTTTAGCAATTTGATTGGGTATGGGAAGCACAAACGCTGATGAAGGCAGTTGTTGTGCTTCAGAATGTTTTTGCTTCATCCGACGAAGCCTCGTGTATTACGTAATGCATTTAAAGGTCTCCGTATTCATGTACGTTAGTCAAGCAATCAAGCAAAATTTTTACAAATTTGTTATAATGTACGATTGTTATCGAAAGTTTCGGAACCGCAAGAGACACAAAAGGGTACTATTTTTACTTTTCATTTTAACATCAGATGTTTTTTCGTATTTAATTTTTTACAGTGTTTCAAGCACCCAAAAATTCCATCTCGAACATCAGGTGTCTGATCGAAATATAATACCCGACAGAGTTGTTGGACAGTCAATGGATTTTCTAGAAAAGCTCCAAAATTTGGTTTCACCAGAATGCATTATTAGAATATGCACAAAGTAAACTGTCCAAATTTCTCACTGTTCGTTTTTTGCGGCGGAAGAGAGCTTCTGTGAATTTAGGGGTGTTACCGGACCGACCCAGAAATTGATTTTATCATATGTGTGAGCTGAAGAAAACACATAATTTTCAAGAGTATCTCCACATATTTTTATTCGAATTAGCCCCCGTTTAATTTTACACGTTTCACCCATCTCTCAGCCAATGTTTGTTTGTTTGTCAATGTTTGTTTGTTACGACGAAAACCATTCGCCGACTCTTTTTTTTACTTCTTTATATTCGGTGAAGTGTTGCTCGGTAAGTGCATGTCCCATCGGAAACAAAAAGGATATAATCGGATGGGACCAGGTCTAGAGAATACAGCGGGTGCGATAACGTTTTCCAGTTATGATTTTTGGGTCCTTGCGGCTTTAGCGGTATGTGCTGGTACGTTGTTACACCGTAGTATCACTCCACTGTAGTCTCGGGCCCATTCCGACATTTTTTTCATTAATGCTAAGTTGAAATTTATCATTCATGGTCGATAGTGATCTTTATTCACCGTTTCACCAGGTTTAATAGCTTTACACACATCCTTTACACACACAGAGCATCGTTTTTCAACCGAAACGATTTGACTTTGCAGTAAATGGGCCGGCTCCAGCAGGTGGAAGCAGGTGATTTTTTTTGCTTAGGGTTCTCGAAATAAACCCTTTTTTTATTTCTTAATTTGTCTACATGTCACTCTACTCTTAGTGCTTTAAGCGAATGAATGCCGGAAAAATTTGCCGTCTAATGGTAACAGTTCGAAGCCCAATTCATGCAATTTTGCCATCGTTCTCATCGATTTGTGACACGGTGCATTGTCTTCCATTTTTTCACAATAACAAAAGTTGCTTCACTCTCAATGCTGTAACTCACGAACCAATCGACCGATTGCTGTCAAATTTTGACACGTATCCACTGAAAGATGGTGCTTTGTGATAGTCAAGTAGATTTTTGCAAGAGGTGCCATCTAGACGTCAACTTTATGAACTTTTCTACCGATCTGTTATATATTATAACATATATCGTAAGAATGATTTTGCATAATATTTGTTAAAAATCTCATAAATTTTTCGTTACACATACTATTTACAATTTCAAAGTGTGATTTTCCTGTATAAAAAGGCGTAATGCTACGCTTTTTTCTATTTTTTCTAATATTAAATAAGAATGTTATGACTGATGAATGTAACGAATTTGATTAGCAAAGTTTATTTTCTATTCCCCAAATGCGGTTAACGAACATTCACGGATTATTTTTTGTACCAAAACTCAATGGAAGAAGATTTTGGCGTACTGGAATCATACAAAATGTTTTATGGAAACAAAACCTAACCAATTTTTATTTTCTCGGCGTTGTCATCTGCCTTCGTGGCGCAATCGGTTAGCGCGTTCGGCTGTTAACCGAAAGGTTGGTGGTTCGAGTCCACCCGGGGGCGAAACAATGTTTTTTTTTTCTCGAATGAGTAAATGATAACGAGTGGAAGGAGATATGTTTAAGGAAAATTTCATTGTGCAAATGTTTGTGAAAACATTTCATCGATACTGTTGGTCAGAGGGATGATGTTTTACATTTAATTACAAATCATTTGGAAGAGCACTATGAATAACAACAATTCGTTCAACTTTTCAAAATAATGATAACAGGAAGTTATAGAATTTAAAATAAAAATCCAAAAAGTGAGCATTCAGCGAAAAAATGAAAGATTTCGGACGCTTCTAACGCGACCATTTTTTGATAGATCGCAGAGATGAGTGTGCCAATTGATTGGAAATATGTCTACGCATCTATGAGTAACTAGTTGACTCGGCGAACCTCGTCCCACCCAAAATGGGTTTTTGATAGAAATTCTTCCGAACATTCACGTTTTCTTACTAAGCAAACGTTCGTGGGTTTAATCTCAGAACTCCTTATTGATTGATCTTCTAATTGGCCGATCAAAATTTTTGATATAAATTTTAATATAAATTTCTTGTTACTTCTACCAAAACTCGTCATAATAATATAAATTTATTTCCAAACGCAATTTTCGCTGAACATTCTTGATTCACCTTTAAATAACATGATTCCCCGTTTCATGGAATGCATTTTTTTATTTTCAAAGCGCGTTATTCCACCTGAGAATCTTTGCTATTTTCGGTTTACACCAACGGAACACCAACTTGAACTCCGCTAATGCGAATTGGATTAACAACGATGTCATTGTAGAACATATGAGTTTTATTCTTTGAACTTTCTCTCAAAGTTTTTTTTTTTAATTTTAATTTTTTTTCTCACCATAACATTGATCCACGGGCAGAGATGAATACAACAAAATAAAGACGACTCAAATCGGACGATTCATTCCTCGGGTTTCGCATTTAGCAACACATTGGGTGTTCCATTTTTGTTTATATAGCCCGAAGATATAGAAGTGCGTTAGATCAATTTCTATAGCGCAAACGTTGTATTACAAAATGGATGGAACGAATTGACTTTCTTTCAGTGATTTCTGAAAATTTTCCGATTTTTCTCTCCATAACATTGATCTACGGACAGAGACGAATACAGCAAAATAAAGACAGCTCAAATCGAACGATTCTTCCCTCGGGTTTCGCGCTTAGCAACACCTGTGGCGTTTCATTTTCACTAATAAAAATAAGAAAATATTTTCCCAAAACATTCTATTTAATAATTGAAAAAAAAATGTCAACCAATATCTAAACCAAAATCCTATGTTTTGATTGGTCCATCAGTACGAACAATCTGTACTCCAACATTTCTAAGGGTGACCAACATTAAGATTAATTAAAAAAACCTAGCTTTCTCATCTCAAAAGATAGAGGTAAAAGTAGCTTGACAATATTGTAAATCCAGTTATTTAAATCAACTTTGTAGAACAAAGTTTATTTCTATCTTTTGATAAAATCTATTTAGCGCTTTTTATTGAACGGTTTAATTAAGCTCGTCCTGTTTGTAACGTGTTTGTCTATAGCGTTGTCCCATATTAATAGAAATTTGATTCCCTTCCTGTAAGCCGATTGATCCGACATTTGAAACACACTTTCTTCTCTGTAGGCATTATAAAACTGCGTTTTCCATTAAATTGAAAATACAATCTGTAATCCGCCAATTTGTAGCGTATTTTCTCAAAACCCCATCAATATATGGGTATCAAATGAAAGGGCTTGGCTACGGTTATTTATGAAAAATTCAAATTCAAAATGGCTTCCACCACAAGATGGTGCCACATGTAAATTTTTTTCAAAACCACATCACTATGGGTTTACTATGGGATTAAAGGGTTTGACTGGTAGAATACAGTTATTTATGCAAAATAAAAATCCAAATTGATGCCACCACAAAATGGCGATAGGGTAGATCAGGGTAAACATAAGATATCAGGGTAAACCGACACCATAAGGGTTTCCACATATTTCCTAGACCTCTCAAGTTTCTTCGACAACAAAACGTTACAGAACCTCTCTTCAACTATTCATGAGCCATTCTACAGTATCGGTTGATAATTTTTTGAATTTCGAATTTTGATAGAATACAAAATCTGATGTTTTTATGAAATACATGAGAGTGCGAGTGAGATCGACACCCTGTCGGGGTAAAACCGGTAATAGAGAATTGAGCCCGTTGCTGTTGGCTGATGGATCTGAAATTTGGAACACACTTCATCTCTGCTGTCAATAAAAAACTGCGTATTCCATGATCTCGAAAAAATCAATTTGGCCGCCGCTATCAAATGGCTGATTCGTTGTGATTTCACACAATAATAATACGGATAATGTACTAAAAGCTAAAAAATAATTGATCAAATAGCAGTTAACAGTTATCACACCCCTTTCTTCATTATTCTAGGGCATTGATGAGACTAAAATAAAATCGTGGGACACGTTGGATTTCCATTACCTACAGTTAGTGGTTTCACCATATGTCCCACGATTTCATTTTAGTCTCATCAATGCCATAGATTAATAAAGAAAAGAATGTGATAAATGCTTACTTGAACTCGCTTTTTTATTTTTTAGCTTTCAGTACATTATCGGTATTATTATTATGTTCAATCACAATGAACCCGTTTAAATAAAAAAAATTTTACCTATTATATTTCTAAGTTGCATTAAAAAAACGCATTTTTCTCTAATTTAATATTTCAAATTCTAGATGATAATTGTCTTCGATCGACTTTTATGGCTTAGGAAGACAAGCATTTTGCAATGCTGAACATATTAATATCTTGATTCTACTCACACAGAAAGTATACTACATACAAACATACTTCTAGCATACTAGAATACATACTACTAAGAACACAGAAAGCATTACAGGTTAACTTCGATATAACGTACATTTTGCTTTCAAAATTGTACGTTGTATCGAAATGTACGTTATATCGAAGCATAATAAAGAACTCTGAAACGTAGCTTATATTACTTCATTGTGTTGCTGTTTGAGTAAGGTTGATGAATAAAATCAATAAGAAGACGAAGCCAACTTTTCTCATGATGTTTCCCTTTGTTCAGTTGATTGAAGTTTGATTCTTTTAGAATCCGGAATCACAAAACAGTAGTATTTCGGGATTGATTAATGTTACAACACAAGCTTTAGTATCAAAATACAGATAATTTATTGTTCTTTCAGAAAAAAAAATTAAAAAAAAATTTTTTTTTTGACCTCAATCATGTGTACGTTATATCGAGGTAAAATGTACGTTATATCGAGTGACGTTATATCGAGGGTACGTTATATCGAAGTTTACCTGTATTCTGCAGCCTGATTCGAAGTGGCTTAGAATACACGGCCCCTGTTTGGACACCTTATCACGTATCCATGGTCGTCAGAATTGAAAGAATACAGAAGCGCTTTATTCGATTCGCTTTACGAAACCTACCATGGAATGACTCGTCAAATCTGCCTGATTACTCTGCCCGCTGCATGTTAATCGAAATGGAAACATTAAATGCCAGGCACAGAGCAATTCAGCAACTAATGATTTTGACATTCTACGTGGCAACATTGACTGTCCTCAACTCTTGCAGGATATTCCTCTATACGTGCCCCCACGACAACTGAGGAACTCACAAATTGTCGCTGTCTCCGCACACCGGACCGGTTACGGTTACTTTAACCCTTTCGACACAGCTCTCCGTGCTTTCAACGATATTAATGACTGTTTTGAATATGAAATCAATCGATGCGTGTTTAAAAATAGAATTAAGATTTTTAGGAGTAATTAGTAGTCTGTACGTTTAAATCGAGGACGAATAAATAAATAAATAAATAAACAAAGTTATTGATGTTTTTTCTTCAAAAATACCCCCTTTTCATATGTGTGTCGTTCTTTCTGGTGCAAAAAAAAAAGTATTTCAAATGTCGTCAAATGTCATTCAATGTCATTCAAAAGGCGTTTTTGACTCTACATGAAGAAAAAGTTTCAAAAACATGTTATTTCACGTAAAAATACATGTGAACTAATTTTGAAATCATGAGTTTTTGGAGCAAAAAGCATCAATATCTTTGATTAGGATTAAGATATTGACAAGTTCTGCATCGCAAAATGCATGTTCATGGCAACCCTAATGCAACATAGAAAAAGCGCTAAATCAGTTATATAAATATAAATTTTTGACAATGTTGATGAAAACAACTGGGGCTATAATATTGTCGAACTTTGTTCACCATTACCTATCAAGATAAGAAAGTTGGATTGATTTCATCTAAAATTTTGGCCACTCTATTTTTTTTTATCCCATTTATTTATTAGGCTCATTAGCATTTAGCTGTAACAGAGCCGGGTTTAATCGTGTACATGTACATATGTTTATGTTTCTATGAATTGTGAGTTACACAGTAGTTAGTAGTAGCCATTTAGGCGTTAAGTTTTCTGTTCCATTACATTATGGTAAATTACACAGTAGTAGCCATTTAGGCGTAAGGGTATTCTTTCTGTTCATCCATTGTTCAACAGACCGGACAGCGGAGACAGTTGATATTGATCATTGTTGAGTTATTTATAGAACAGCAGCCCGATGTTTCTTGCAGAGCAGAGCAGTTGTATGGATGAATCGATCCTATTTCGACCGTGGATCGATTTCCATCGCTGATGATGGTTGCGTCAACGTAGTTATTCTATAACAACACAAAGATCAATTGAGGGCCTTGAGTTTGAACTCACGATCGATCGCTTGATAAGCGAACGCGTAACCAAGTGGCTACGAAGACCCCCTACTCTATTTTTGACAACATGGAAATGAACGCTTCATCATATGTAACAACTTTGTGGAAGATAGTTTTTGTCTAGAGAATGACTGCATATCATAAAACAGAATACTGTTGTCACCACGGAGCACTATCGGGTAACATTGCCATACACTTGGCACTGTCTCCGCGAACAGAATCAGTGTTTTTGGGCGGTGTTCTTAACTTAAAGGTAACCCAGCGCCAACATTGTGTTCTCTCCCTCTCTTGTTATTATAGACGTTGGATATATTCAACATTCACCGGTAAAAAGATTTCTACAACACTCACACTCACAGTTATTCATAAACGCCGGCCACTGTCTCCGCCCTGAGACTGAATAGGGTGAAACCGCTACTCACGTCATCCTTCGCCATTCGACGCTTTCGGGCTGTTTCCAATAGGCCCTTCCCTGGCAACAATACGACCACTTGCCATACAGCTTAGCAGCAAAGTTTAAGTTCGTAAACGGTGACGCTGGCGATGACATAAATTGACGTCGGTCGACCCCCATTCCATGAGTTGCCAGTGATATTCGCCGGCACTGGTGATGTAAACAACACGCGAAATTCATGAGTGCCACTGGTGCCAAACAGTCCGGCCAAAAGGCCGTCGGAGGCCTACAAGAGAGGAACAATGGGTAGCCGACGGTGGTAACAATAAAATATGCCCGGAAGGACAACAGCAACAGAGAGGACTGCTGTCAGCAGGGAGTTCCTCATTTTTTCCCTTTGTTCTGGCTGACCCTTCTTGCATTTCCCGGACGAATGGAATGCTTAATCAACCGATATGGTGCAGTAGTGGTGGATTTTATTGCCTGCAGTAGGAGCAATTACAGTTCAGTGACATTTGTGTGATCGGGAAATGTTCAAAACGTCCCATACGTTTTCTAAATTGGAGTTTATTCGGAACAGATCTAATCGTGATAAATCTCTGAATGCGTTGTCCCTTCCCTTTTGTGCTTTTGTCGACAGCTACCATGAATATCAAATATTTGGTTCCATTAACATCAACGCCACTTGATCGATATGGGTGCATTTTCAAGTGGATTCAATCGATTCATTCAGAAAGTATTAAAGTAGATACATTTCCCCGGCGCCTGGAGGAAACCTGCTTCCGTTTATCATCTGTCAACAGTTGCTTCCGTGCGCATTTCCGTGACGAAGGTCAAATAGAGACCATCACGGACAGGAGGGAAACAAACAATAAGTATCGATCAAACAACAATTTCCCTCCCCAAGCGGTAAAGTTCAAGTGAGTGAACTAAATTTAATGCTGTTTTCTTTTGGGCATTATTTGCACGGCGAATATATGTTATAGTAGGTATGTCCCACCTACTGCAAAGTTTCTGCCGTGACTCTCCGAGTGACTATTTGCCGAGAATGGTCAAATGTTTACCTTGCAATATATGTATGTATGCACGGGCAAAAAGGGGGTGCCAACTCTTTACGCTGGCGGCAAGCTTCCGCCTTGGTTTCCAAAACGACTAAAAGTATAAGCAAAAAACAAAACAAGCAACATGTGAGCAAACGAAAACTGTCAAGAACTCTGCACATTGCACCGTGTTTATTTATTTATTCCGCACTGTCATTTGGTAAGGTTTTGTTCGAGTTATTCGTTTTTTTGGGGGGATATTGGCAAACTACGTTTATTCAGTATACTCGATTATATACATTCTGTCAAATATATACTTACACATTAACACATTCATCTCAGGAACAAATTTTCAGCCAGGAAGATTACAATGATAAACATACCGCTCACAAACACTAAGATTAAATCTGCAGTTTGCATTTTGAAACATCAATAATTAAAAAAAATCACAATACATTTTTCATCTATTGAAAATCAAATCGAAAAAACATTTTGGTTCCAAATATCATTAAATCTTATTATTAGCTTATATAAAAGAATAGTTTATATTTGTTTTGATTTTTACAATTTTTTTGGCTCTAGTACCTAGTTTGATACTACACTAGATCAATAAAAAAGTAACTATCAGTCACATTAATTCAACATGCAACAGATGTTATGGTATGATATTGAATATAATGGAAAAGTGTCCGGATTCAAAAGCATTACTGTAATATGGCGTGCATGTCATGATTTCTTATAAAAACAATTCCGACATGCAAAAAAAAAACATAGCAAATTTTATGCACACGCAACGACGCACAACCGAAAACAGAACGTACATTTTTTTAAATTATTTTTTTCTATTATAGATGAATTTCACGCCAACTCGACTGGTCGTTGGCAGCACCATCTCATATAGCAGCGAAACGTTGTGGGTGTAAGCGCATGAGTCTTTTAAGCAACTTTGCATGCTTGAAAAATTCAAAAAAAGAATTAGACTGTTTTTTTGAAAGGGACAATTTTTTTTCTTGATTATTTACAAAAATTATAACTCAAAAACTATGATACCTATATAATTCGAGTCAAAGAATGAAATATAGAAAATTGATTAAATTTTCATAAAAAAATACCAAAATTCGTTTGAAAAAAAAAATTCGCTGAAAAACAATATTTAAAAAATTAAAATTCATTTTTATCAAAAAAGTAATTTTCTAAAACTCTCCAGAAAATGATATGAATAGCTCTTAAAATTTCCAACAAGTCATCTATACATCGGAAGATGGCCACTTTTACAGAGAAAAAGTTTTGCTAACAATAACTTTTTCATGTTTTTCTTTGAAAAATTACTATTAATGTTTAATTCGTAACATTTATATGTATAAATTATCGCGATTTACATGCTCTGCTAATTTTTTTTTCCATTCAGAAACATCTCAGGAACATATTCATATCTATTCTATCAGTCACAGAATGAATTGTGGGAAATTATTTATGTTTTCATTAAAAAATATCAAGTAATTTTTTGAAAAAAAAATCATTGAAAAAAATATTTTGAAAAATTAAAATTAATTTTTCTCGAAAACATGAAAAAGTTGTTGTTGGAAAAACTTTTTCCCTGTCGAAGTACCCATCTTCCGATGTATGGACGACTTGTTGGAAATTGTGAGAGCTATTCATATATATTTTTTTGAGAATTTAAAAAAAAGACGTTTTTAAGAAAAATGAATTTGAGTTTTTGAAATAATTTTTTTTCAGCGAAATGTTCAAGTATGCAAAGTTGATTAAAAGACCCATGTTTTTACACCCACAACGTTTTGCTGCTATCTGAAATGGTGCGGCCAACTCCTAAGACGAGTTGGCATGAATCTCGTCTATACAGACTTTGAATTACGAAGTTCATTCGCCTCTAGCCTTGAAAAAGGCCTATTAGAAGATCAACCAATGGAGGGACCTGGAATTGAACCTACGTCAATCGCGCGCAACCATTGATGCAACAGAAACCTCCGGTAAAAGGACGAGCAATTAAGTTATTTTCTCAGATGAACTTTTTTTATTCGATCCCCATCCACCGTATCAAAAATATCCGAATTGTATAGTGTACACTATTTTTAAAAGGTACTGTTGAAGTCTTGTTCGATTCTTCAGTGCGTGCCTATCCCACGCACAAAAACAGGTTTGCCTGTATTCTCTATAGGCCTGAGGTTAGTTTTGAATTGTTGAAAATTTCAAAGAACATTATTTCACGTAATGTTGACCCTTACTTAACTATTTTTTTAACGTAGAACTTCCTCTTCCAGTAAGGGTACCAGATAACAGGTAACGTTTTTTATGAAATAAAGTTAACATGATTACCTGTTTTTGCTGCGAACAGATTTTTACAATTTGCATACCAATCGAATCGGAAATTCTTTAGGATTTGTTTGATATTTTATACATAATAATCTTCTTGTCTGTGAATGATTAATGAAAATTGAAAGTACTCCTGTTTCCCCATACATTTGTTCTGTCCATTTGTGTGCTTACCTACCGTGCTATCAATAACAAGATATAAACACCGAAGGTGGTAAAAAAAAGAAGGAGGCAATCTGGCGTAGTGGTAACATTCATACCTCTCATACCACACCTCTAAAGGTCATGAGTTCAATTCGCACTCTCGGCATTCTTCTGGAATGGAAGGTAAAAGTGACGAACTGGCCAAAAGTGTTGAAAGTCAATATAATACAGAAAAAAAAGTGAACGAAAATAAAAGGCGAATGAACTGAAAAGTTTGAAGCTTCTCAAAACTAAAAACAAAAAGAATAAGAAAACGAGGAGAGAATATTAGCGACCAAAATTCCTCCCTTGCACAAGAAGAAGAACAAAACGAGAAGTGAATATTAGCGACTTGAGCTCCCCTATTGTAAAATGAGTACGCTGTTACTAGTGCATGAATAAGCATCTTATCTTAGGCAAATTTTAGAGGCGAATGAACTGCAAAATTTAAAGCCTCTTAAAACAAAGAAGAAAAACAAGAAGCAAATTTTCAGTATCTTTCTATACTAAAAGCAGCGAACATCGCTTGTTCTATTTGCATAAGCTCGAGCGAGTGGACGCGAACGAATATCACACTCGCTGTGCCTCTGACATTGCGATCAGTACATCGAACAGACATCATGGCGTAATCATAAGATTTTGCCCCATTTTATGTGGGGAAAAATCAAGTTAGGCTCACAGGGAACATGAGTTTCCTGCTGGAATGTTATGTGTGAATCTGTTTCGCATACCAGATGCAAAACTTCACCAAAGATGACATCTATGCAATACAACTGCAACTGCACCTCACCAATCAATCTTCTCTTTCCTTGGTCAACAAACATTAACAGAAGAGTTCACTTTAAGAAGAGTATAAAATGGTGAGATACATTTGTGTACATTTAGTCGCTTCAAGCCATCAGTGTTTGGATTTATGTGCATATCATGTTGGTTGTTCAGGATATTTGCGCGAAACTTTAAATTTGTATCGTTAGGAAGGCAACTCATTAGGAAGAGTGCGGCTGTGACTGAGTGATCTTATAACGTAGGACTACGTCTTCAAATTCTATACAGAAGTATAAGTTCAAAGTTTCTAAAACGAGAGCGTGAATTGAAATCACACAAATCGGTATACAGCGAATGCCCGCTCGTTCCACTCAGTTATGATTGCGCAGCGATTGATGTACAATCGCTGGAATCTGTGTGTTTCCCTAACACAGACTTCAAAACCAAGGAGTCTGAGGAAATTGACATTGCAAATATATGCATGGTGCGGGTACTTTTGTACTTGCATGCATTTTGCAATTTTGCATGTGTGCGGATTTCAAAAGCGTAATGAACACAACGCTTTGGCTCGGTTATTCAAGGCTGCATTGGAAGATATCCTTTCATGTCTACAGCTCACCGAACATCTTCGTATACCGTTTGGCAAAATGTTGATAACACATCGATTAAACAATATGCGTACAACTTAAAAAATAAAAATCAAAACTGAGTGCCTGAAGTTCATCAAATCAAGCAAATTTGCGGTTTGAGAAGTACGTACCCTTGGGAGAGGCAATAACTTCAGAGGGAAATTTAAATATTTTGATCGTTAAGCCATTCTCCCGTTCACATATTTTGGAAGTCCACGATGATTACTCAAATGATTACTAAGCCAACGGTAGTCCTACGTCAACTTTGCGGTTATATTTTAGGTATAACCGACTTATAGTTTTTTCAGTCGATTGGGTTCAAAGTACACGATTTTCTAAGCGTTTTTTTGCGTATCAATCGCGTAAAAAAAAAACAAAACGAAAAAGATTGTGTAATACTACGTTAACAATGCGGGCGTATCTAGGATATAATCTCCTGTAATTTTTTTTATGAAATTTTTCAAAAATGCAATCGTTATCCAACAAGATTTTCTTCCTGCTTGCAGAAAATGTGTAGATTCTTACATAGAAACAGTGTCTCAGAATATCAACAAATATTCACGAGTAATGAATATGATTTTATTTCAGTGTAAATGACTGTTTTCGGCTTGAAACACACTGCCCTCATTATATTGATGACAATAACAAACGAGTTCATTTTGTTCATATCGCTGATGCATGATCAAATTTGTTATAATGAATGAATGCGGCGTTGAGTGGGGTTTATAACTTCGCTGTTATTTATACTTTGAATATCAAAAGCAAGAAATTGATATTCATCACATTCGAAACGATATTCGTTGTGGCATTGATTTTGAGTCAAAATTCAAAAACAAAAAAAATAGTCAGGCTGGACCATTTAGAGAACAAAAACGCCAGAGTTCGAAGAAACGAACTTTGCAGGAAATCGCGCAGATTTTGTTTAACGAGGCAATAACAACGGCATAAATGAAAACCAACCGTACACAGCTGCCACATGTTAAAAGTAAACAACAGCTGATATTCATTTGGCTAAAATGAAATTCAATTCTGTCATCTTGAATAATCAATATGAAAATGACACTGGGTGCAAAAATGAACTTCAAAACATATTGAAGAACAAAAGTTCATTTGCTCATATTCACTGGTTGTCTGGATGTGTCATTTTGATTTTCGTTTGGAATATATAGGTTTTCGATGCAACCTAGCCCGAAAATCTATGCATTTGAGCTTAGTGAAGATGATTTTTTTCAACACTGCATAGAATACATATCGCTTATAGAAAAGTTGATTTTCATTCACCATTTTAATTTTAAAAATGTGTTCATTCCACTTATCATTTTCGATTCGTAACACAAATTCCAATTGAAGACATGAATTCCAACAGACAAACTTTTTACTGTAGAAAATGTAGATCAAAGTGGTTTAACAGCTACTATAGATGTGCTAGGTTTCTAGTATCATACACAAAATTACTCACACAAATAAGATAGTGCGCTGGACTACGATGTTTTGTTAATAATTTGTAACACTTTTGTAAATTTTATAATTTGAATAGATTTTCTGACTGTGTTTTCTTGCAGAATTGAACTCGATGAAACGCAGAATTGAAGATGATACCAAATTTTACGCATACTACATATACGCATACGTTCTACGCAGTTGTCCCATGTTCTAAAATCAGCAACTGGGAAAAAACGCATTCAAAGCTTTCTTCCACATATGTCTACTGAACTAAAAATTTATTTTTTGCACATGTTATGGCATCCCGATTTATTACGAAAAATAACAGAACATGTTCTACTCCCCAATACGTTTATATCATTTGTATAATATATACGCTAGAGCTAATATGAGCGAGCGAAACAGGAGACACATTTAAATGAAAGCATATGAAAGCTTTTCGTATAGTTTGCCATATACACGGCACAGACAGAGAAAGATATGTTCTTGTTCATGTTCTTCTTTATCCTCTTAGAAAACACTTTCCAACTTCATTTTATGATGAGGTGTAATATTATCACGCTTGTATATAACAGCACTGGCAGCTATATGGATAGTATGGACGTGTGGAATAGCTTTGCATTCCAGCCGGCCTTGGTTCGATCCCCATTGACGTCGTATGGACTTTTTTTGGCACAATCCCAAATGAAATGAGAAAAGAAAACAGAGAGAGAGATGTCTGTTCGCATACATACAAAGCTTTTAAAACAGCTCATTATTTGCGCATTTGACCCTCCAGCACACGAAATGGCATTATTCCTGCCAAAGATTAAATGTTTTCAGCCAACGTTAGTTTGGGTGTAGAATTTTTAAACATTTCATGATCCCCTCACTTGAATCAATCAAGCTTTATTACGGGCTTAAAATTCATGTTGGGACAGTTATGCCTAGAATATCAACATGGGACAATTGAGCTTGATGTTGATTTTTAAACACTGGAAACAAACAATATGTTTTTGAGTTTTTCCGGAAGATTATGGATAAACACATCGTTTTCTGAAGAAAAGTGAAAATTATCAAAAAGTAACATAGGACAACTATGCGTAAAACGAAAGTATATTAAATGTCGAACCACTTTGCAAATCGGTAATCAATTTTTTCGAATTTCTCTATTTCAATTAAATTCAATTGTTATTCTTTCCATAATTCTACTTTTGGCGAAGGCGAACACAATGAAATAAAGACAGCTCAAATTTGACCATCCGTTCTCTTATGATGATAAGTTATACGTGCGATATATAAGTTTTATTTACCTTATGAGTTTCTACGTGAAATTTCACGGATTTTTTTATGATAAAGGTTGCTGTCAATCATGGTTATCATACAAAAATATTCTCAACAAACTTCTTGAGTTGTTCCTGGAATCGATGATGACTTCCACCGTAACCTAATGCCGGACATCAAGAGTTGCTAACTTCATCGTCAAGGGTAATTCTCCATATCTTGCTGAACAACTCTGTCAGAACTCAGAAGATGGCGAACGACTGGCATCGCGTTAATTGAATATTCTCCGCACAATAATAATGCACGCAAATGCGAAGCAAAATATAGAGAGATCATATCAATAGTGGAGGAATGTTGCTGCGAGTTTGATTAATAACAATCAACAGTTAATTGTCGGTAATTGTTTTCGGGTTGCTGTCGTTTTGAATCTGCCCTCGCAATCCGTCAAATTAGTACACCCGTTTACCATTCGCAGCCGAGTACACTTTGATTACACAGATAAACTACAGGACGCGGGGTGTCCGATCCACTAAATATTTAAATTGTTTTTATTTCCTCGCATTAATCCCTTCATTTCCTTGACGGTTATTCGCCGATTTTACAGCGGATATTGCTTTTACAGCATCAATTGCCCGTCACAGCAGCTACCAAAATGGTCCGCAGCGCATCGCATCGTTGATGAGCCTCCATAAAATTTCTACAAAACAACAAATACCCCTTTACTACCTCCAGCGTTTTTCCTTTGCTTACATCAAGAGCAACAATAATAAAAACAAAAGTCACAATTTTCATTTGTTTGTCACCATTGTTGCTGTTGTTGCGTCGTAGCCGGCAACTGCGCCGGCGGCATCTGCAATTTTGTGTGAAATTTTTACGACTCACCTTTTTTCCCCGCGTTTTGCTCGCAATAATCATAAAACCGCGGAAAGCCGCGGAAAAGTCGCTGCTGCCGGGAGATACGATGGTGAGGACGCAGTCAACATACAAAAAAATAACAGAACAACACGTGTGTGTGTGTGTTTCTTCAACCGATTCCTCGATCCGATCGAACCGCAATGTTGGTTCTGGGTCGGGAGCCGTTCGCTGTTGAAGGGAGGCAGTGTGAAAATGCACATATTGTGTGACCTATTTGTCGCTAATAAATTCAACCATATGTTTTCATTTGTGCGCTCTAACTTTAGAAAACTTCTTGCGCTATGCGCACGGGACTGTTCCGAGAGAAACAACAAAAAAAAAAACATAATGGATACAGTGTCTGACAGAAAAAATGCACAAAGTCACGTCCATAATTTATTTTGTACATTGAATACCGTAGGTAGCTGATAAGATTAGTAGCTAGATGATAAAATTATTGGATAGCTTTGACAGTTCTCAACCTATTGGTATTATTTGTGTTTGTGAAATGTCTGTTCAGTATAATCGAACAAGAATTGTTCAAAATGTCAATTGGTCGGTACAATTGTTCTGCCTTACGCCATTGTTCAAAAGGTCAGTATTGATATACAACATAATCATTGAGATTTTCTCTTGAGATATTGCAGAAAGAGAAAACTAAATTCTAAACAACAAACTCGTTGGGTGCATCATTTTTTATGTCCGACACTGTACATGCTCCCGATGGTGCTGACTCTGGGGATGTATTTTTGTGACGGGTTAATTTGCCCCAACCCTCCCCGAAACCGACAACAAATGGTTTCGCGATAAATCATTTTCGATTACATCTAACGGAACGAAATGACACAAACATGGTATCGGCTTTATTTTTGGCTTCCATTTGTATGTTAATTAATTATCGATTCTGTCTATGTTCATGCGGATATCGAACAGTCACAAATTACCATCTGGCGGATTGGATCTGGTTCATAGGGATGTTGGGTTTGAAGTCACTGTGTGCATACGACGATAGTGATGTTGACCGAAAGTCTGTTTGATTTAATATCAGTTATCTCTTCACTGAGTAAAGCCAGGATCTCCTGCCTTGGTATTAATATTCCAAAACAGACTCAAACTGCAAAACCAATTGTTCATAAATCTCCCGGAGAATAACCAAACGACCTCTCGGTCCATTTCTCTCCATGTATTGGATGCAGCAAGGTGGCAAAACAAAAACAAGCTCTCGGTAGTAACAGAGCGATGCGCCTATTTTCCCGAGCCAAGAAAACTGTCGACCTACCTCACCAAGTAGCCAAGAAACTGTGTGCCCTCTCATCAGTGGCAGCCGTGTAGAGGCCAGCGGTTTCCGGCGCCGCAAATCGGGGGACAATTACACTGCTTGGGGCGCCCCTTTCAGCATTCCTCACTGTCTTATCGAGTGAATCTATATTCGTTCGAGCAAGTGTAAGCTTAACTAATCCACCGCTGTGTCGAACTGTTTCGAGCCGGCGACGCTAAAACGGGTCGGCACCGTCATAGGATATTTTCCTTCATTTGGAATAACTTATGGCGTACGGATTGACTTTCGCACGTAGGCTGCCAGGAAAATTTTGATGCAGAACAGGAGTCTCTCCTTGATGCTGTTCAGTGGGTAAAGTTATTCAAGAGATGATGTATACAATCAATATAGGACATAGTAATGCATTCGTTTGAACACTAATTTCAATGGTTTAGTTAGTTATTTAGTATTTGCTGTCCACGATTGAGCTGAGCCGGCGAAATTTCACACTGGGAAGTTTTCATTATGAACGTTTCGGTAAATTATACTTCGAATAATCATCTGCGATTGAGCATTCTAAATCAGCTTCAATTTGAATTGAATTTCAGTTTGATATCCGGCATTTGGACCATAAATCAGTATCGATAATCTGAAATTAAATCCGTTTAGTCGACTAAGAATAAGAGGTCTGGCGAGGATCTGTATACTATTGATTAGACTCAGCATTAAAGACACGAAACCAAAATCTTTTGTCTATGAACCAGATCAGGAGGGGGTTCTTCTACAATCCAGATCTAAAATATGCTTCTGAAATTCCGAATCCTAAGCCCGAATTTGTCACTAGAAATTTATCCACACCCAAACTAGCGTTGGCTGAAAACATTTCATCTTCGGCAGAAAAAAAAAGTTTTTTCGTGTGCTGAAGGGTGCAATGAACAAATAAAAGCACCTTTTTCACCAGACATCTCTTTCTCTCAGACTGAACGCCAGCTTGGGATTGTACCCAAAAAAAAAGTCAAAGGGATGTCAACGGGGATCGAACCAAGACCGACTGGAATGCATGACTGTTTTACACGACTATCTAGGCTATCCACACAGCCACTGGTGCTGTTTGGGTAGATGCGAGATAATGTGTACCTCATTATGAAATGAAGTTAGAAGGTGTTTTCTAAAAGTAAAAAGGAGAGCATAAACGTTAATCTATATCCTTTTCGGTCGGGGCCGTGTATGTGGCAATATATGCGAAAAGCATTAATGCGTGCTCGACCCGACCCGACCCTATTCGACCCTATTCGATTTTTTTGAAACTTGGTACACACGATGGAAGCTACCCAAAATCACAATTTTTGTTATCATATGACCAAATTGAATTACGACTGATTTTTTAAAAGGGCGTATTCAAAATCATTGATCTTTCTTTCAGAAATGGTAACTCAAAATCCAGATGTCTGATTAAAATATGATATTTGACGAAGTTGTTGGGAAAAAATGAACCATTTAGGAAAAATATCATTTACAAATTGAATTTAATATTAAAAACTTTTTCATCTCCAAACACTCCCCATTCGGCATATTTTGGAATTTTTTATTAGAAAGCCCTTCCAGTTTAACAAAGTTCGACGTACAGTGGTGCCGTGGTAAACTCACCAAATTACAATTTAGGGTTGTCCGAAAAATCCACTTTTTCCTCTTTTTTCAAAAATTCATAACTTTTGAACTACTGGACCGATTCAGATGATCGACATATCAAATTAAAGCTAATCACCTGTTAATACACCTGTAGAAAATTCTCGAATTCTGTTCTCATTATTATTGATTGTATTCGTTTTTTATTGTTTTCATGGTCTCGGGAGCAAAGGCGCTATATTTTTTTATATTTTTTTCTGAAAAGCTGAGGATTTTTCACATAACATATGTCGAAACCAGACAGGCGTTTTTTTCGTTTTTGTGTTATAATTTTTCAAAGTTAACCGTTGGTCCAAAATACCATTTTTCACTTTCATTCTAAAAATGACTTTTTTTTCAAAAATTTATTACTTTTGAACTACTGGACCAATTCAGGTGATCGGTATTAATTTTATTTTAAATTAAAGCCAATTAGCTAATCTTTGACACATTTGCCAATTATCTGAATTCTAGTCGCATACATCCCGTCTAGTCGCATAGAAATATTGAACGAAGACTGAAAACATGTTAACTTTGAAAAATCATAACTTAAAAACGAAAAATAACATATCTCTGATTTTCGGATATGTTATGTAAAAAAAACTCAGCTTTCAAGAAAACATATAAAAAATATAGCATACTTGGTCCCGAAACCATTTAAACTATAAAAAATTAATACAAACAATAATTACGAAATCAAAATCCATTTTTTTTTCGCAAGTCTAATATTTTTCAAAAAAGATTATCTATTTGGCTGTAATTTTATGTGTCGATAATCTGAAGTCGGTCGGAAGTCGGATAATCGGTCCAGTAGATAAAAAGTTATGAATTTTTTGTGTTGGAAAAAAGAAGAAAAAAATTGATTTTTCGAACCATCGGTTTACTTTGAAAAATCATAACTCGAAAATGAAAAAAAACGCCTCTTTCGTTTTGACATATGTTATGTGAAAAATCCTCAGCTTACCAGAAAAAATATAAAAAAATATAGCGCCTTTGGTCCCGAGACTATGAAAACAATAAAAAACGAATACAATCATTAATAACGAGAGCAGAATTCAAATTTTCTACAGGTATAGTATTTAAAAAAAAACCAGGTGATTGGCTTTAAGTTGATATGTCGATCATTTGAATCGGTCTAGTAGTTCAAAAGTTATGAATTTTTGAAAAAAGTCATTTTTGGACAACCCTGAAATAGAAATGGTCACCCTAATAAAAAAAATAAAAATACAAGTCAAATGTTTTGCGATAAAGAACAAAACCACCAATTTTCACAAAAATTTGGGATCCACTATATCGGTTTGGCATGGAATGGTTTAAAGTAAAAAAAATGTTAGTGAAATTTGTATATGATGTCGAAAGCTTAGTCGTTATGTCCAGCAGCAGTATAGATTTTCGAATATCGAAATAGGAGTTTTCAAAAAAATTAAACGTCGAGATTTACTATTATCTTGATAAAATATTTTTTTTCAAAAATTTGCTTTTTGGCACTCGGTCGTTTTTTGGCCGTTTGGTCTGGATCTGAATCCAGAAATCGACTACGTAATCTGCAATCATGAAAATTACCATGAATTAGGATTGGAAATATAAATGTTTACTTGTAGATTTTAATGTATTTGAATTGTGAATTTGAACTTTTAAAATAGTAATTCTAAACACAAAAATTTCGACATATGGCCAGCTTGTGTATTGTTCACGCGAGAACAGGAATGAGTCATGAATCTATCATCTTCAGCTGTTTCCATTCTCAGGGCCACCAATAGTTTCTATTTTCAAATCAATAGTTAATTTTAAAAATTTCGATGCATTTCGATTATTTGCTTGTGTAATCTCAAGCGTGTGTTCGGACTTATTCATGACTTTTCGTGAATTCAAGCATTATTTCCGGGCTAAACATCACATCAACGTGCAGCGCATTTCCAACCAGATGTAAAAAAGGCGTTTTACAGCGGTGTGTGCTTGGGGGTTCTTGGGTGGAAGACTGATGGTGACAATGAGTTCTGAATCGATTCGATTCGGAATTTCTGTTCCCATTCTGCAAAAAAATGCTGCATAGCAGAATATGTGGAAACTGTGTTTTCGGGAGCGTAAGAAATACTGAAAAGTTGAAAAATTACTTGAGTGTTTGATAAATTTGGTGTTTCAGTCCCGTTCTAATCAAGCAATAATAAACAGTACATTTTAATGTTGAAGGTTAATTTGACGATTTGCTCTTCATTACTTTGGGAATCGTCCGCGCCTCTCAGTGCAAGCACTCATTTATCGGCCCTTGTCAGGGCTACCAAATATTTCGCATTAAAGAAAATCTTAAATTTTTACGATGATTCTAATTATTTGAATCAACAAATGAGAAATTGAGGAAATTCTGGCATTATCTAATCACTAAACCCGTGTTATGATTTGCCCATTGGCACGAGCAATCTGTGCTCAGCTATAAACGAGCACCTAACGTAGCGATGAGGCACAATTTGTATGAATCAATTCCATTTCGAGCCGAATCATAGCTAAGCATTGTGTATGATCATACTTAAACGGTATAAGAATGAGAAGTAATCGCTCTGAATACTGCCTTTGTTGCGGCAAACCGTCAGTTGTTGTTTTGCTGTTGTACGGAACGATCGCATCAAATGGTATGCTTCGAAATGCTAGTGCAAAGAGATATCTTTTTTATTAAATAAATATCTTCTGGATTTAAGAAAAAAATCGTTGTGAAATAATGTTTTGAATGGACTCCTTGGTGCTGTGTGTTCCAAACACGTCAGGATCAACATAAAAAGTGATTTTTTCCATGATGAATTTTGTATTTCATCCATTACAATCGTAGACAGAACGAAGGCAGTCAAAATTCATTTAAATTACAGATTGTTATTTTTTCTTATCTACTCATTACGCAATTCAAGAAAAAAAGACTGGTCATGTTGACCCCGACGTGATTTGAACACGCAACCTTCTGATCTGGAGTCAGACGCGCTACCGTTGCGCCACGGAGTCTGTTGAAAACAGCATTTTGTAAAGTTTATTTTTTTCCAATATAGCATTTAAATCAACTAAATGCTAGTATTTTGTTATTAAAATTACTTGGTATAAAAACAAACATTCCTGCATATTCATATGAAAATAAGTTGTGATGAAAGTTTTAGTTTCATATGCCTCTTTGGTGTATATTGGTAGCAACAAATGAATGCATCATTTTGGAGTTTTTTAAGTCGAAAATCGTGTAAAAATGGCATGCGGTTGAGGTAATAAGTGTTTCGCTCGTAACAATATGATATTGAAAACAAAATTTTTACGGAACAGGTTCATCAATGGACTCCGTGGCGCAACGGTAGCGCGTCTGACTCCAGATCAGAAGGTTGCGTGTTCAAATCACGTCGGGGTCAAACTTTTAAAAGTCGTCTTTTTATCGTTTGTGATGATAATTCATGCACTAGTATATATAACTATCCTTATTTTGTTTCACCATTGTTATGGATAAATATAAATTCTATATAAATGAAAATAATTCAATGTCCGTATGTCACGCTTCAACTCAAGAACGGATAATCCGATTTGAAGAATTATTTCTAGGTTCGATGCGTCTTGATATGTGTCAGGTTTATATGGCAAAAGTGTTATGAAAATCAGTAGGAAAATATGGAGAACATATGAAAATAAAAGGTTATTTATTCACCCAATCTTGTTCATCTACACTCTACAAAAAAAAATAGAGGAACAGAGTGCGAAGTCGGGAATTTTAAGTGATTTTTGACATGCTGTAACTTTGTGAAAAATCAACACATATCGATGCAATACATTATTTTGAAGCTACAACTCTGAGTATTATAATATTTTACGTACATATTGTTATCTTGGAGTGTGTGGGTGTAGTGGGCAACAATATTTGGAAGAAATTAAAAATCAATTTTCCTCTGTTTTCTCAAAGATTTTCTGGACATTTTTTTGTTAACCAACTCAATGGCAAATCCAATTAACCTCATCAATCAGCTTTTATTTGGTTCCCAGAACGTTCCTGTAGAACCTTCCCATAGAGAGATATTTAAGTTTGAATGAAAAATAATCCCTTCGTCTTTGATGATGAATAATTCAATGAACAATCAACGCACCGCAGTTTTGAAAACTCCAATAAATTCTGCACAAAGAAAAAATTACTTTGATAAAAAAAAGTTATTTAAATTTTTTGCATCGGTTTAAAAAAAGTGCCAAAAACTGTTTTTATAGTGCTTTACAGAATCCACTGTAATTCTGCAAACATCGCAGTGAGTTCTAATGTTGCAGGCAAATTTTAAGCCCTTCCCTAAACATCTGTGAACGTTTCATGTTGATACGTTCAGCAGTTTTTTCTAGCCGATTCTTCAAAGTTTGGAGTGAATTGGGGAGCATTCAATCTCAAATCGTACCAGAAGTACAAAATCCTCCGCGACTCTCAGAACGAACGATTCTGCTAGTTCAACATAAAAATATTTTCTGGTCTTGACCCCGACGTGATTTGAACACGCAACCTTCTGATCTGGAGTCAGACGCGCTACCGTTGCGCCACGGAGTCGATGGATAACATAACTCATAAGATGTGAAACCTTAACATATCATCGTATAAAAAAATGTCATCTGAGTCATTCAATAAATATGTCTAAAAATTGTTTGCTTCCGTTTACAGTTTCGATTGTGATTAAAGAATCGTGTGTTGAGGACTCTGAACCTGGGTAGGAAACTCATTTGAAGGGTTCTTCAACTGTAACAGAACCGGCAACATCCGCCGTTATCATTTCTATCGCTTGCTTATCAAAAATCACAAAGATTATGTAATTAAAAAATGCGTGCTGAATCTTCAAGACTTCAACTGAAACTCGAGGTCATTTGCGTTAAGATTACGTAATTCAATAAGATGTGTTACGTTTTTTTATAGTAACTTGATTGCCACTAGTCGTACTGCAACTTTTCTCGTTCCCAAAACATCATGCAAAACATGACGAACGGTCTCGTAATAGATATTTAACTCTTTGCTGTCGTTTGCCTGTCCTCAGCCACCAACGCAAAGTATCATAATAAATACTTTATTCAACGATGTAATAGCTTACATTTTTTCTAAACAAATTTTAATGTCTGGTGAACTTTTTCACGAATGCTTACGGAGTTTCTATGAATAATACGTAACGGTACTCGATATAAAAAAAATAATATTAGCGTGGAAAGATAAGAGAATCTCTTTCAAAGGAAAATAATTCCTACCGCAAAGGGATAATTCTATCTAACTTAAATGATGACTTCGAAGCACCATTCTATTTATTTTATCGATGTTATCATCAGATGGAGGGGTTGTCCGTGTCAAATCGTTCATCTCTTCTAGACCGTTATACCATTCATACACCCGTGTTTTCGACATAGTTGAGTCACCGAATGCATTCTGCAACATTTTGAACGTTTCGGCACAAAAAAATATTGTTTGCAACACAAAACTTCACACAATATCTTTAACAGGCTGACCAAACAGTTCCAGACTACAAAAGAAGCGCGTAAGCAAAAACAAACCAAAAACCCATTTTTTTTAAGAATTTCATTGAGTGAATGAAACCGAAAATTAAGCCAAACAATTAAACATTCTTATACAGTCATTCTATGCCAAATTGATATAGTGGTTCTCAGATTTCGTTGAAATTGGTAGTTTTTTTTGTTCCTTATCGCGAAATATTGGACGCGAAATTTTTTGGGTAAAAGAGGAAAAAATCGTTTTTGTGTACCACCCTAATGAAAAAAAAATATATACGGGTCTACTAATATATTGCGATAAGGAACAAAACTACCAATTTTAACGAATATCTGAGAACCACTATATCGTTCTGGCCTGGTATGGCTGTATATGAAAAGAATATTTAGATAATTATGATTTTTGGAAATTTTCTCATAAATTTTGTCATCGTCCAAATAAAAGTCCTTTTTGACAATTATTTATGATTTCAATATTTAGTCGTGACTTTTCCATTGTCCACATATTGTTCATCATGGAAAAATCATTCAATTGATGCGGTTCTACTAGACACAAACGAAATATACTAAGTGGGCTAATGAGACAGTAAACTATTTTTTTATCTGGAAAGCTGTGTTTTTTTTACATAATCCGAAAGTCAGAGAGATGTTATTTTTCGTTTTTGAGTTATTATTTTTCCAATTCAACATGTTTAAAGTTTTCGTTCAATATTCCTATGTGACTAGATTAGATCTACGCGACTAGAATCCCATCTTCCCGCAAGTGTGATATTTTTTTCAAAGAAGGTTAGGTTATTGGCTTAAATCATCTAAATCGGCTCAGTAATTCAAATGTTATGATTTTCAGAAAAAAGACATTTTTGGATGAAAAAGGACGAATGATTTTTGGACCATCGGTTAATATTGAAAAATCGTAACTCAAACACGAAATTAATTTCCTTTTTGATTTTTGGGTATGTTAAGTAAAAGAAGCTCAGCTTTCAAGAAAAAATATTAAAAAGTAGAGAAGTTGTATAGGCGGATAGCTGCATTCAAGAGTAAATGTTTGTATATGGGCAAATATGTGATTTTTGTTACAAATTCTTCTGATTTATTTTACTATACATGGCAAATTTCATTCAGATTTTACAGGCATTTACAAAAAAAAATATGTTCAAGACATGACCGCGTTGTTGATGTAAGACTACGATTTTTTTTATTCAATTCGGTTGTTTATCACTCCGGATATTATTTCAGAATGCATCGAAAGTTCCTAATAATTATTTAGAAGAATGATATGGTTACCCTGGAAAGGTCATGTAATAAATTTCATAGTTTGGTCATTTTGAAATCCATTTTCCAACTGCCCAGAGACGGACTGTTCAGCTATGAACAAAAATTTAGATGATTGAAGTATACCGAATTTTAAATTTTAAATATTAGCCACAAATTTCGAATTTGAATTTGGATTCCGAAAAATTTGGAATTTGGAATTGAAAATGTTTTCTACTTGAGGCACCAAACCTATACAATAATCTCTCAATTGATAAGTTACAGTTTTCCTGCGAATGAAAATCCCATAGAGGTAAGTGACGCACTCTGTACAATTAAAGTGAATTTGTTCTAATTATAATAATTATTGACATTATTTCAGAATGCCTCGAACCGTTGCATTGAATTGTATTGAAACATTCTATGGCTCTGAAAAGTGCCATGTTTTCATGCAGTGAATTCATGCGAGAACAAGGTGATCATATGTCGAAAGTTGTGTCCTTATTGCCAATGCACGCGTAATGCATCTCCTCTCCTTTTCTAGAAAAACCACAGGCGATTTCACTTCTGTATCCTCAGCATCATTACACCACTTTGTGTAGGATCGGATCGGTTTGATTGAAGGAAAATTGAAACTCGTTTGCTGCTGCTTTTGCTAACTCTGCTGACGATATTGGCGTTGTGGCTTTGTTATCGCTCCTTCTGGTCTACTTTGATTTTCAGGTTAGAAAATTAATGATCGATTCGAAACGGAGCGAGTGAAATTTATCCGAATTGCCTGGCTGTTGAATCACACCGATGGGTGGGGCTTTTGATGTAATGTTTCACTTCTCGTCAAGCTTCCATTGTATTGAGCAAATTCGATGTATGTACAAGCAGGATTGGGAAAGAAAAGGATAGCAAGCAACAGCTGGTTGGCTTTAAAAGAATGATATGCACAATGTCTAGCTATGTTGGTTTCGCCGTTACATTGAAGTACAGGCAAACCATTTTTTGTGCGGGGAATAGGGACTGCACAAAAAAGTCGCATAAAAAATCGTGTTCGGTTCACATTTTGAATTTTTTTTGTGCGGTAGATAGGGACCGTATAAAAAAATGTTTCACTTTGGACACTTTGCCTTTTCGGTTGAGCGTGGCTGTTTTGTGCTTTTAGCTGCATGTCGAAACGTGTTGCTGTTAGAAATCATGTCATGCAATAACTTAGAAAAACTTTGAGCATTTGATGAGAGGAGGGGAATGATTTCAGAAGTGGATAATTGAGACGCAAATATGCTTTTTTTCGCACTGAAATGCATATTAACCATCGAAAAAAAATTAAATGGACGAGAACTTCGTCAAATATGCTTCTTTTCATACACCGCATGAAAAAAAATCGCGCAAAAAAACCCGCACAAGAACAGAAAACCGCACAAAAAAATCGCACAAAAAAAACCGCACAAAAACAGGTTTTACTGTATTCAAATTGCATTTCGCTGTTACTCTAATTGCCTGCTTCGGCCGGTACAATTTGAAGAGCACTAATTGGTTGATTGGTCGTGAAGTTTTAGATAATGCTTAACATTTAACAATTATTCAATTACTTATCTACAAAATATATATTATTTTCTTTATTTGATAGATACGTATTTGCAATCGATTGATGCAAACATCTTTGCGATCTATAAAGAAATGATCGAGTTGTAAGCGATCGGAATCTTTCATGGTTTCCTACATGATCACCGTTTAGATTTTCATTCTACCCCTCATATGGTCCTCCAAGACGTAGTCCTCACGAATAAACGAAAATTTGTTTTCGAATGATAGCGTTTTTAACTGTTACGTTACATTTGTGGTGGAAGAATGAACGGCTAGAAATCAAATTACCTTGGGAAAAGAAAGCACATGACTGTCGCGGCTTCTGTACGTAATTAGAAAAAGATAAGATTATTATCCACACGATCCACATTCATTGTACGGGTTATTTTAGTTGATGTGAAATCAAATAAGCAATAAATTTCGCACGAAACAAATAAAAAAATCCACTCGAATGGTCTGACACTGCTTTAGTCATCCGACAAGACTAAAAGTGTGGCACTTTTTTATTCCATTTCTTCAGCAGTGCCATTATTTCGAGCGCTTTATAACAACTGTTTTTAGTTGAGATGTAGTATACACAAAGTGCGCAGTGAAGTTTATTGATGAGAGACTATTGTGGATGCGGAGATTTGAGTGCATGTGTCTCATTCCACCGTGGGGTTTTATCACCCTAGCAGCATGCAACTAACCATTATGACGTACGATTGGTGATATCTTATCAATTAATTTGCGTGGGAGGTTTTCCCCACCACCACAACACACCGAGAATAAGATACATATAAAAGAGTGAAGCACTTACATGGCTGAATTTCGTCGCAATCTTGGTGTGCTCCTCCTGATACTGCTTCCGCACGCGACGTTTGTCCTGATATAAGTGGGCGAGCTTGTCCAGGCAGACGGCCTCCAGCTGTTCGGCGTTGGTTTTGATCTGCTTGGCGGTGTGCTCCAGCTCCTCCATGAACGCCCGCCAGGCCCGCGTCACGTGGCTTCCTGGAATTAAGACCGAAGAAAGGGAATATCGCTCGGTTAGTCGTTTTCGAAAAATGTGTTGTACCATCATGGATCGAAGCATAATGGGATGGGGCTAGAAATTTCGACTTCGCATTGGGGATAATTCGAGCAAAATGTCACCCTGTTAAAAAAGGAGAAAAAAAAGTGAAATGCAAATTGATAGATAGAAATATGAAAAAGCAAAAGACAAATAAAAACCGATGAAATAACAAAAGAACGAGAAAACATATTGACGTGAATGTTATGCATATCTACCAGTAAAAACAAAAAGAAGTTTGCATTCCATTAATCATAATTTGTAATCTACATTTCTTTGGACAGGATTTATATATTAGGCTGTCAAAAAAGTCCTGCGGTATTTCCGCGAGGTGTCGTTGTAAGCGCGTAGTTCTAGTTGTATTCATTGTATCGAGTCATACTATAGCTTGTTGGAAAGGTATTTTTGCGCGCTATAATTTAGTCCTTGACATTGTTTTGTTTGGTTAAGTCGTTCGTGAGTTATAGTGTCGCAAATATGGAGCTAAATAAAGAGAAAATCCGACATATTTTATAGTACTACTATGACAAAGGCAAAAATGCATCTCAAGCTGCCAATAAAATTTGTGCAGTTTATGGACCCGATACAGTTTCCATTTCCACCGCACAACGATGGTTTCAACGTTTTCGTTCTGGTGTAGAGGTCGTCGAAGATGCGCCACGCTCCGGAAGGCCTGTGTTCGAAAATTGCGACAAAATCGCTGAATTAGCCGAGAAAGACCGGCATAGTAGCAGCCGTAGCATCGGCCAAGAGCTGGGGATAAGTCATCAAACCGTTATTAACCATTTGAAGAAGCTTGGATTCACAAAGAAGCTCGATGTATGGGTGCCACACACGTTGACGCAAAAAAACATCTTTGACCGTAACGACGCATGTGACTCGCTGCTGAATCGCAACAAAATCGACCCGTTTCTGAAGCGGATGGTGACTGGCGATGAAAAGTGGGTCACTTACGACAACGTGAAGCGCAAACGGTCGTGGTCGAAGCCCACTGAAGCGGCTCAGACGGTGGCCAAGCCCTCATTAACGGCCAGGAAGGTCCTGCTGTGTGGGATTGACAAGGAATAATCTATTATGAGCTGCTTCCCTATGGGCAAACGCTCAATTCGGACCTGTACTGCCAACAACTGGACCGCTTGAAGGTAGCACTCATGAAGAAGAGGCCATCTTTGATAAACAGAGGCCGCATTGTCTTCCATCAGGACAACGCCAGGCCACACACTTCTTTGGTGACGCGCCAGAAGCTCCGGGAGCTCGGATGGGAGGTTCTTTTGCATCCGCCGTATAGTCCGGACCTTGCTCCAAGTGACTACCACCTGTTTTTGTCCATGGCGAACGAGCTAGGTAGTCAGAAGTTAGCCACAAAAGAGGTCTGTGAAAATTGGCTATCCGAGTTTTTTGCCAATAAGGAAGCGAGCTTCTATAACAGGGGTATTATGAAGTTGGCATCTCGTTGGGAACAAGTCATCGAACAAAACGGCGCATATTTGACTTAAAACAGATGATTGTAACTAATTTTATGAACAAATGAAAATTCAAAAAAAATACCGCAGGACTTTTTTGACAGCCTAATACTTTCAAACTAGTTGTCATACTTTTCGCACGCGCTTTATGTCACTGTTATGTCATACAAGAGTTACACAAAGATAACAAAAAAAATAGCCTGCAATTGCTGTTCCGTCTGTTTTGTCAACACGAATCGAACCACCAAGCAGGATTAACCAGTTATCACAAAGTGGGAACTGAAATCATAAAAAACCGCTGAAGTGAATGATGAAAAATCAAAAAAAAAAAAAAAACACCCATCGGAAACCAAAACAAGTCGAAAACCCGTTTGGCGTCCGTCTTTGACTATCGTAGAGTAATTTACACCCAAAGCGCTCGCGAGTGGTGATGAAATGTGGTAATATCAGAAATACGCGGGGGAGATTCAAATTGTCGCGGTCGCGCGATGCACGCGAAAGTTCAAATTCGGATAACTGAGTGCATTAGCACTTCGCAGAATTCAGTGCGCGTTCGGGTTTCTTCTCGCGCTGCTGATTGGCGCTGACATTTTTCTTCATTTAATTGACCTTTTGCGTCCATGTCTCGTGCGAGAAGCGCGGACTTTGCAACGCGTCAATATGTAAGACCGACGCATCACTGATTGGCGTTTCACGCTGGCGAATATTGATGCCAACAGAGGCGACAAATCTGAATTTTATTGAAAGCAAGCTCAACGAGTTTACGTTCCAGTAACCAGATGATTGATTTGATCGAACAATTTTGTGTATAAATTATAAACATACTTCATGAAAAGTCATTCCCGCTGTCGCTGGTTCCGTTCCGGTGATTTGTTGGTGGTGAAATGACTCACTTAGTAATTCGGCGTAAACATTGCCACAATTAAAAAAAACAACACCCCAACCTCGTCTCGATCGGCATCCGCCAAGACTATGGTTCCCCAAGAGCATCGGTACCAATTCAACGCGCTCGACTGGCCATGAAGGATGGCATCGCGCCGGCGGAGAAAATAATAATGAACACAAGAAGTAAACGGCGTGAAAACACCGCAACGATTATTATCTGGCCCATATCACATGCAGCCGAACCGGAACTGCTGGATGTTTGTTTTTTTTTTGGTGGTGGATTATACTGATTGTATCATGGAAAATTCCGCGGGTTTTGTCGCTACACCATGTCGAACATTTGTTTGGCAATTATTCTGCTCGTAAAAATCTTCAATTATCCTTGTTCTTCAATTGTGTTGTTTGGTTGAATAGACAAACGATCAAAACGTGTGAAATTCAAAACAAATTTGTATATTATCAGACAAAAACAAATAAAAAATGTAAACAAAAATCGAAATATCTACAAGAAAAGGAGAATGGTTTAAATGCAGGTTACATCATACAAACACTCTAACACACAAATCAGACCTCAAAACCGGGGAAATATCGATGATTGATACCACCTGGAGGGCTGTATCAACAGAATGACACGCAGTTCTCCCAACAAATCAAAGCTTATTGATCGGACACAGTCCGAGCAGACGTTGCTTCAAACAAAATAAGTAAAACACTTTTGAAGTTAAACGTTTTCTTTGTGATTAAACATAATAGTAATACAGATAATACACTAAAAGCTAAAAAAATAATTAGACAAGTAGCTGTCAAGCTTTGCGCAGTGGCGATATCGTAACCAATGAGGTTTTACCGAGGTGCGATTATTGCTAGTTGAAAAGAACCTGTTATCACACCCCTTCCTTCATCATTCTAGGGCATTGATGTGACTAAAATAAAATTATAACTTAACAAGTTTCTTTACTCATTCTATTTCTCTAATTTGTAGTACATTATCTGTGTCATGTTGTATGTATTCTATTCCTCTACAATGAAATAATTCCTTTTTTTAAATTTTTATTTCCTATTTATTTTTTTCGGAATGTTTTCATAATGTGATTAATTCTATTAGTCATATCACTTCATTTGATATCGATATTGAGGGGTTGTAAAAAATACATAGTCGACCATTTTGTGACGGCGACCTTTTGTATTTATGTTGATCATAATCACTTTTTTTTTGAGAAAACATAAAAATCAGTTGCTGAATTAAGTCTTCTTCTTCTTCTTTAATGGCACTAACGTTCCTAGAGGAACTTCGCCCTCTCAACGTAGTATTACTTGCGTCATTTTTTTTATTAGCACATACTTAGTTGAGATTTCTATGCCAAATAACACGCCTTGAATGCATTCTGAGTGGCAAGCTCTAGAATACGCGTGATCACAGTGCAAGTCGGAGGAAATTTCTTTGACGAAAAAATCCCCCGACCAGAACGGGAATCGAACCCGAACACCCGGCATGTTAGTTATGACGCTAACCACTCGGCCAAGGGAGCACAAGTCGCTGAAACTGAATAAACTATGACTATAGAAGAACCAGAGGAATCGAAAAATATAAAACGAACACGAACAGAAGTAGTTGTCATGGTAGAGAGAATACCATACAAAAGGACACACTATGACAAATACAGCAATGGATTCGAAAGCAACAAAGAAACGAGAAAGTGGAGGGAGAGTTGAACGTATCTTTACATGGAAGAATAAGAAGGGAAAGGAAAATTATTCTACGACAAAGATGAACAAACAGTTCGAAACGAGACTTATTTGGAATAATTTCGCGAAACAAAAAGTAAAAAAAAGTAAAAAAAAATGGTACAAATAAATGACAAAAAAACAATTAGAAGCGTGGCGACACCACGACACGATCGCATTGTTAACGTAGGACTACAAAAGTATTGTCGGTAAGAACAAACATTAAAGAAATCGAAAATTTGTTCCGGATCGAAACGCTTTGGTACAAATATTTGGTAGCATTGAAAAGGAGCGAATCCAAGCTTGTTTCCGGCAATTTGGAATGCATTAATTATTCTGAAATAACTCTTTAGCGGAAAGTTCAGGTGGCCCTTAGTTTGGTTTTATGGAAGCAGCTGAAAATTGTTGATTCATGATCCATTATTGTTCTCGCGAGAACAATATACAAGCTGACCGTTTGTCGATATTTGTATTCTAATAGTCAATTCACTTTATGCGTCTCTTGTTATAGGCACACGTTGCAGCCACAGACGATTGTATATTTGTAACACCATCACCGCTGACAACGCTAAAACCAATGTCACCGTCATAATTACATGTTATTTTATTATACCATGCGAAGTACCATCACCATGCGAAGTATTCTTTCATCTAGTCTCCATCTCGTATTTGAGAACAAAAATTTGATAAAAGATCAGAATCGCAATGTGCTTTGACATCTCTCATTCACAACAATCCCACCGAAACGATTCCGCGCCGAGAAAAAATATCTGTTCTGACCGGAGGATTTTTCGTCAATTAAATTTATTCCAACTTGCACTGTCCTGTGGTCATGTGTGCTCATGTTACTGTTGGACCGGGAAGGTGGTCACAATGAACCACGAACACCACGATCTCGTGAGCGATAAAAGATATGACAGCAAGAAAAAAACGTAGAAAGAAAAGGTACAGTGAGACTACAGTATTGATAAAAATACAAAAGTAAAATCAACATAAGAGACACGTAAACAAAATTAGAAACATCAAAGAAAAAGCAATGCAAGAGTTCCGTTCATCATCTTATAGTAGGTAAAAACGGGTAATTAGAGTAGCAATCGAATAAAAGTATCTCGTATATCAATCAATCATATCACCATAGAAATTTGAAGCGAATAACGATAAAAAATAAAATGAAAATCAGTAGAATCCAGTAGAATCAATAACATAGTAGTTGATAAAAAGAATGACAAACAAAAAAACATAGAAAATATAGTTTATGATATATAACGAAAAAACACAGTATGAATTGAACACAATTGAACACAAATGAACAAAATTATGAGACATCAAAGCGGAAAACGAAGGAAGGTGTTCCGTATATCATCATTAAAAGTTAGGATCATTTAGAGATGGTAAACCAACATTTGGCAACTGAGTATCTGCAACTGTTGAAATTGGAACCTTTTGATGGTATTTGTTCCTTAGTTTCTTAACAGATCTTAATTGCATATCCTATTAATTTCAAGAGTGTCGTGTCGTACAAAATGATTTTCAGACAAATCCCGGGACATATATTTTACAAAGCTTCTGCTGAGGGCAAGATTAATGTCAAATTCTAATAATGATTTAACTTATGAATATGTGTTTACCGATAAGATAATGATTTGGCAAGAGATCTGTAGTTGCGGCAATAGGAATCGGAATAAAAATTTCTGAATGAAAAAAGTGTAACGGAAGAAGGAAATCAATATAGTTAAATTACACGAAGGGACGAACTAGAGAATCAGTGATTTGTACACCAATCGAATAGGAAATTCTCTATGATTTGTTTGACATACTATGCATTATGATTCCTCAATCTGTACCCGTTTAAATTAAATACAATTGGAAGCATAGTGATTCTCCAATACATTGTTCTACCCATTTTGTGTGCTTCCATACCTTTGCTTTTAATAAGGTTGTACTAATGCATCTGTGAGTTACAATGTTTACATAACACTGCGAATCAAATGAAGCGTTCGTTCTAGGGCAATGTTGAGAAAGAAAATATTGTAATGTGAACTCCACCTGTTTCCAACTGAGTATACAGCTATTCCATGCCAAACCGATATAGTGATTCTCAGATTAACGTGGAAAGTGGTAAATCTGTTCTTAATCGCAAAATATTGGACCCATTTTTTTATATTTTTCTTTTTATTATAGTGCACATTTCCATTTTGAGGTGGTCCAAAAAATCATTTTTTTCCACATTTTCCCAAAAACGAATTCTAAAAAAAATCATAACTTTTGAACTACTTGACGGTTTGAGATGATCGACATATCAAACGAAAGCCAAGCTGGTCTTTTTTGAAAAAAATTTCGTAATCGTTTTCGTAATTATTGATTGTATTTGTTTTTTTTTATATAGTTTACTCGGTTTACTATACAATTTGATACGCCGATCTTTTGAATCGGTCGAGTAATTCAAAGGTATGATTTTTTGAAAAAAAGGTCAGTTCTGAAAAAAAAATTGTAAAACATTGATGTTTCGGACCACCCTTTAATTGGAAATGGACACTCTAACGAAAAAATTCAAATACAGGTCTAATACAGGGTCTTTTAGATTAAACGCTCACGCAACAAATTTTAATAGCTTCTACAAAAGTGAACCGATTTTTATTTTTGAAAAAAGAAAAAAAAAGCTTATTTTAGAACATTTTCGATGTGACCACCCCTTTTTTCGATAACGCGTTATAAACGGCGTACAAAATTATTCATGCACAACTCTAACATTACAACTTCGATGCTGTTGAAAATCCGAGTGACACAAAGGTTTTTTTACGCGGTTTGTTTACGAGGTTTTTTTACGCGAATTTTCCAATTAGCACGTTTTTTTACGCGGATTTTCCAATTAGTGCGTTTTTTTTACGCGGATTTTCCAATTAACGCGGTTTTTTTTAACGCGGATTTTACAACTAATGCGGTTATTTTTGCGTGGATTTTTCAATTAACGCGGTTTTTTTACGAGGTACGTATCCCCCGCGTAAAAAAACCCGGGTGTATTTCTACTTTAAGTTCCTCTAAGTTTTGTGGCTTATTATCATAGCAACGGTCCTTCACGTACCCCCAGATGAAGTGATCGATGACGAGAAGTGTTGGAATTCTTACCATAAGAGGACAAAGTTTCATTAAGACTTCGATTGCTCGAGTAATACGACTTCACTAAAAATACACGTTCGTAAATTGTACATCTTAACACTAACACGAACGAGTAGCTGAATATTATCGTCCCGAAGTGGGGAATGCAGTGTTATCATCGATGAGGCAAAAAAAAATTATAAGGATCTATTCGATTTTTTTGCGTGAGCGTTAAATCTGAAAGACCCTATATTTTGCAACAAGGAACAAAATTAGTAATTTTCAAGAAAATCTGAGAACCTCCATATCGGTGTGGCATGAAATGACAGTATAAATAACCCATTTGCGATTGCAAATCACAGTCTCAATTCAGCTAGCGAGGGGACAACATTCTTTCCTGATGTTGAGAGGTTTTGCACGGTACATAGGAAAAATGGAAGAAAAAGCAACCAGCTGTACAATTTTGTTGAAAGTTGAAAGTTTGTTTTGCAACAGTTTTTTTTCATATTTGATGAAGAAACACTTCAACGCATATAGGCAAATCTAAGTTGTGACTGAGATATTTTATTTTGGCCTCTAGTTGCCTTAATTTGGCTTTCAAAAATAAAGGAGCAATTAAATGTAGTGATTTCATAGGCAAGTTAGTAAAAATGCATGATTAAGCTAACTATTTAGAGTCCACAACAAGAAGTGTTCACTACGTTTGTCCATATGTGTGAAACAATTGTAAACAATGAAAAATAATTTCTTATCACCTCCAGAAAGGCTCTGGGTCAGCTATTTAACATCCTGTATATGCCGCTGAATCGACTAAAAAAAATCATTCCGATGACAACGGGATCTATTGGATCTTTATCGAATAAGGAACACCGAAGCATTGTATACTTTCAAAAGTCTTCTGTTCTGTTTTCCAGCTAGAGATCTAAGCAAACCCAAGGCTGATTGGGGCATATGGTTGAGAAGTTTCAAATCACAATTGAAAATATTCCGTCGCTAGAATATTGCTTAAGAGTCTATAGAGTCTAAAATATAGAGAATCGGATGATTGCTTGGTCCATACACGAGATCAAAACGGAGGAAACGTACGGTCTGTTATTTTGTAAGTTTCACCTTGAAAGCTAGTTTCCTTGAGTTCAAAATTCTGAGATCATCCCAATGACAATATAAGAGGGGGGTACCTCTTTTACTGCGACTATTTCTAGCGGCTTTCAATGATGATCAAAGTTCGTTGTGAGGCTTGGTGTGAACCAGCATCAGCGACTATTTCGTATGATCGGTTGCCAAGAATTTGCAAATTTCATGTCGACGATGGCGAATGTAACCTAGCACTAGACACAGATGAATCTGCGTATGCAAACACTAATTGCCACCCCCCGAAAACACTTGACCTTCCTAAACGAACCCCGATCTCGTGAGTGTTCTCTTATTTTGCGCCAGCACAGATAAAATAAGCAACAAAAGGAACAAGAAACTCTTACCGTGTAAATCATCGGTGCGATCGATTTTGAGCCCCTGTTGGGTCACGGAGGTCAGCGAAGCCGCGTACTCCTTGTCGCATTTGCTCTTCTGAATCAGGCAACGTTTCATCGTTTCCAGCAGCTTCAGCTCCGCTTCCTGGCGGTTGAGCAGCGCTTCGTGCGCCGCCCTTCCCTGCAGCGCCGAAGAGAACCCCATTTGAGCCGATACCTCCTGTCTCACTTACATTCACAAAATGTTACACGTTTTCGATCGCCACAATTGCCAACAAACCTCTTCACTGCGCGGGGTCTCTATGCACCGCACCGATTTTGGGATTCTTCTTCCTGGCTTATTCGGTATTATTTCACTTTTAATCGTTACGTCACTTCACTTGTGCCACGGCGGCGGAGATAGGTGTTGCAATGAGCCGCGATCGAGTCGTCGTCACTGGGTAGATTTGAATATTTCGGCGTAGTTCCGCCCTTCACTCTTCTTCTTCTTGGTCTGTTTTGACATTTAACAGCCCCAAGGTATTATGATCACAAAACCACCGCATACACAAACCCGCGGGTGAACAGTAGTGAAGTAATACACTGAACCTCAAGGAAAAAAGAAGTAAACTCACACACTACAGGCTAGTGAAAGCGCGTCGCGGTCTTTCACTTTTCACTGTTACTCTTCTTGTCCGATTGGCACCTCGAAAAACGGCATTTTCTGTCACTTCTTTATTCCGTGATATTATTCGCGAAGCGCACTCCCCTGCTTTTGGTCATCGGTAATTCCTGTCACATCTAGCGAACGACAAATTGCATTTTGTTTTCTTTTTTTCTTTCTGATCTTTTTTCTTCCCTCAACAGTTGGTTTTATTTTCCCATCACGCTCAAACAACGCTCATCCACAGACACACCGACACACACACACACACACACGCATACGCATTCGCGTGGTCTTCTTCTGAGTGATCCGTTACGGCTAGCATTCGTCCCGCTCCGAACAGATGTGGTGTTGACGTTTGTGAGGGACCTGCCAAAAAATTAGGAAAAAAAAATCATTAAAAATTAGCATAAACATTAGCTAAAATATCATAGTGTTGTCTCCGTGACAAGTTTGCTAGGTTGTGATAGAATTGTACAAAAAATACAGGCATCCTCTAATACTATCAATAGCAGCAGCGCACAGTTGTCGGTCTGTTTCACGTGTTTTTGCTAATGTTTTTTTTTCTTTTCAATTTCGTATGCTGTGTTCAGTTTTCTGTATTCATCATTTATTCAACTGGAGATGGAACAAGTTCGTTTCGGGGGATGGAATGTTGAGAATAAAAAGGTAAATCGCGAACTTTTCTTTTGGATACTCCATAACATACTAGGACCTGAACTTGAATACCGCCCGCAAATGTTCGATTGTAATGTAAACAGTTCTGGTAGTCGTTACTAACGCACCTGATACTTCAAAAACTGAAACGTAGAAATATGTTTTTAGGCATGATCTGTTACACTAATTAAACATAATGGGCGGGTTATAGCTATGATATAACCGCAAAGTTGACTGTAAAAAAAAAAGATGAAGTTCAACGATTACCTGAAGAAGGCATTCGCGGTCACCAAGGTCATTGCATAACATGACATTGCATTGCATGACAATGATAATTCATACTCAGAACAGTAAAAAAATCGAAGACAATAAATTGCTAGCATCATTGCATGAAAACTCAGCTCAAACGTTTTTTTTTATCCCATTTATTTATTAGGCTCATTATCATTTAGCTGTAACAGAGCCGGGTTTAATCGTGTACATGTACATATGTTTATGTTTCTATGAATTGTGAATTATACAGTAGTTGGTAGTAGCCATTTAGGCGTTAAGTTTTCTGTTCCATTACATTATGGTAAATTACACAGTAGTAGCCATTTAGGCGTAAGGGTATTCTTTCTGTTCATCCATTGTTCAGCAGACCGGACAGCGGAGACAGTTGATATTGATCATTGTTGAGTTATTTATAGAACAGCAGCCCGATGTTTCTTGCAGAGCAGAGCAGTTGTATGGATGAATCGATCTTTGTTCCACCGTGGATCGATTTCCATCGCTGATGATGGTTGCGTGGACGTAGTTATTCTATAACAACACAAAGATGGTCAATTGAGGGCCCTGAGTTTGAACTCACGATCGATCGCTTGATAAGCGAACGCGTAACCAAGTGGCTACGAAGACCCCCCAGCTCAAACGTTGGAAGAACTTGGAAACGCAGCAGAAATTTTGAAATCAGCTGTTTGCAAACATTCACACGTAACGGGAAAAATCCAGAACGAAAAAAATAAGTACCACATGGGTTTTTCCCTCTGTTGGGTGCGAACCACTGCGTCCATTATTTTGAACTATTGCGGATGCTTCATTTTTTCTACTATGCTTCAAGCTCATCTCCTGCTTATTGATGAAGGAGTGGACTAAAACCTATAGCGAGAAAGATGGCAATCAGGAATAATCTGTTTGATAAAATTTACAATTCTGATCGGCGACACAGACCAAACTTTTTTTAGGCTCCAGTATAGCCGTATCAAACTGTTGTAGTCTGCGTTTTATTAGAGCTCCGCAATTGCAGAGCCAATGTTTCGAGATTCTGCTTTCGGCAGTACAAAAGCGTCAAATACCATCTTGTACTCAATGGTACTTGCTCGGACAGTGTCCTGTTATAACCCCAGTGAATGTACCGAGGTCTTTCTTATTAAGACTTAGCAATTTTTTAGTAATTTTAATACTCGGCGTGATAATTTTGTTTGACTGGTTAAGTTGTACAGCCATCCAGTTGGCTATCCCTTCTTGTTCTGCCCATTTTTTCAGCTCACTCTTCAACAAACAGTCAGAAATTCCACAGAATGGCTCCATGAAATCGGAGTTTACAAAAATATGATGATGCCAAATGTCTTCAAATTGCACGGGTCGCAAAGGGTCGCTTTAGAACCACCCATTTTTTCAATTAACGGCATGCTGTGCACTACAGGTAACAGGCAAATTCAATTTATATAGCTCGTTTTGATGAGCAAATCATCTAATCAAGGTTGCCACATATACAGAATATTCTGTATTTTACAGATTTTTCGCCAAATTTTAGATACAGAATCTGTATATACAGTATTACAGATTTTCAGCAAATACGCATAATTTACAGGTATTTTTTTTAATCTCATTTTTATATAACGAATTTATTTCAGTGCATACATAAATACCTTGATTTCAATGAGGTACATATGAGGTGGGGCAGTAGGTAGAGTATATTTGGATTGGTAAACAAAATATGGTGTCATTTTATACATTCAATATGAAGTGTATATGGAGGAAACAAAAGAAAGTTAAAACCTCACGGATTCATGATTTTATGAGCCAAATTGCTCATGAAATGTTTTAACTGATTGTTTTTTAATAAATGACAATTTTATTGCGACTTAGTTCCATAATTGAAGAAGCAAAATGGTTCAGGGAACAGTCGAATTCTTATTCCTTGGGAATAGCAGCATTTTAAATGAAATGTTGCTTAATTGTAAACTATTTTTTCTCAAAGCACATGCACCGACACTGGCACCCTTGGAAACATCATCATATCATCGCAAAAATAACGAAAATTTGTTCGCTTCTATGAAGGTGAGAGAGTAAATATGACACAAAAATATCATTTTTATTCATCTTCTCCGACACCATTTCATAAATAACCACTGCATACTGTCACTTTATACTTATATTCAGTGAGCACTCCAAAAAAAATCTGTTTTAATTGATAAAAAACTTGCTGTAAAAAACGTTTTCACATGGATGTGGAATGGAGATGGAGATGTGGAGTAGACATCCAAGATGGCTGCAGAGTGGTTTTTGCACATTGGCACACCTTGGGATGTACTTCTAGGCGCCTTGCTTAAACTATTCTTTTTGTTCCAAGTTAGGTATGACCATAAACAATTCGCCAATCATATATTGACTCATTTAAACGATCCTATGACTAAACCGATTATGCTGTTCCTAAACGTTGTTCTACCGCTAATCAATAACGTCAATTACACTTTTCAATCAGAAAGTTCTCAATTTTGCGAACTTTTTAATTAAACAAACGTTGCTGATCATGTTGGGTAACTTACTACCTTGATCAAAAAGCTCCTGAAATTTATTCAGGAAATGAAAAATACAAGATTATACATCGATATCAATATTGTGCCCTTCAAAGTTTTCCCCATTGACTGCAGCGCACTTATGCTAGCGCTTGATCCAATCCTCGGAACATTCATTATATTCGATTTGCGGTATGGACATCAGCGCCATCTTCGATTTTTCTATTATCTCATATCGAGTGCTGAAACGTGGTTTCCGGAGTCGTTTGAATAGCAAAAAATCGTAGGGAGCCAAGTCAGGTGAATTCGGTGGTTGTTGAATGGTACTCGTTTCGTTTTTAGCCAAAAGTTCACGAATAACGATGGCATTGTATGCATTTGCAAATTGTACAAAAGTGAGGCACGCACAATAGCAGATGTACTCAATACAGCGTAACTTTTAGAAATGTAAAACTATTACACTACAAAGTTTGTATAATGTTAATGATAGATGTGCCAACCTACAAAAAAAAGATAAAAAAACAGATGACCACCGTGTATGATTCCGGGAACTTTTTGATCAAGGTAGTATGTTTGGCGAGCTACGTGCAGTGATACGCTGATGCTGACATTGATGTGAAAGATTTTGAAGAGGATTTTTACGTTGGTATCGATGCGGAAGAAGCCGAAAAAGGATTGGATGCGGCTATGAAGCTGACCTTCAAATCGATTTGTCGCGATTTCTATATTGAATTCATGAAACAGATTTCAAAGCGATTTGATTTCAGCGATTCGATTATCAAAACCACGGCCTTCATAAATCCTAAAAATTTCGTCAAGCTGATTTGATGTGCCAATTTCCACAATTCGTTGAAGCAGGTAATAATAATCCTCTGAGTTGTCTGGCTTGGATAACGAATTGAGTGACCCGAAAATTTTGAAGGCAAAGATCAACAAAACCACGTATAAGCATCATGCAGTCCAAAGGATTATGAGAAAACCTTTTCATGATTTATATTGTTGTATTGATACGACAACCCATAAATAAGAAAAATGAATTCAAAAAAACCTTCATTTTATTTTTTATACAGATTTTTTTTGCTAAAAATACAGATATAACGATTTTTTCGGAAAATTTTACAGAATTTAAAGTGGCAACCCTGCATATAATCAACAATGTTTGAAGTCTTTCGACATATACAAGAACATTTAACTCATTCTCCGTACAGGTCAAAAATATATCTTTTCCTATTTTTAAGCATTGAAAACTCAAAACGGCACCGAAACGCTAGAATGAAGGAAACAGCAAAAGGTCACCGTGCAACCAAATTGCCAGCGTAGTAACACCTTTCATTTGACACTACTAAAACTCGGTAGATAGCACCATTCTCGTGATCCAAGGGGTAATCGGTTCAGGGCCACCTGTCCGATTAGGGCAACCTCCCCCTACAGCTTTATGTCTAGATTAAACAGTTTCCAAAATATCTCAAATAGCTTTTATTAAAATTAACCTTCTTGTTTCCATCGAAGCACTCCTTCTTGGCATGTAATGAAATGCAAAATATAGCTGATGTTACGGAACGTCGAATAAAACTGGCGAACCTTCTGCTGAGGGAAGGAAGCTTTCTATACGACTGCATAGTTGATCATTGCCCACCGCAAATTGTCGAATTCTGACGACTTGTAGTGGTGGAAAACATGGAAACTAAACTTTCGTTGGCAAATTCTATATTTCTTCATAATTGTTGGCGAGCCAAGCAACACATGGGGCATCCGAACCGGTGGCATCTATTACTTCACCTGAAGCTATTTGCTTTGACGGAAAAATTCTCTGAAGACAGGGAAAAGGTTCCCTTTCTGGGCGCAAAAATATGCAGAATAACTTTTTTCTCCGAATCCCCAAGTGTAACAATATTATGTTGATTACAGTTATACGGAAGGAGAAGTTCTCTATAGCTTTATTGGCACTGATGCGGGCCTGTGAAGGACAAATTCCAATAACCGAAACTGTTGTTTACATAGACACTGTTTGGATAACTTTATTCATCGATAAACTAGCGCTGTCATAAATAAACTCAACAAAACGACGTCACACGACGTCTCGTGTACTTGTTGTTCGTTGATGAAACCGGGTTGGAGAAGCCACGGAGGGATAAATTACGAACCAAAAAAAAAACAAAAATAAAAATATTTCAGCACAAGTCAGTGAGAACGGCAGCAGTAGCAGAACCACACACCGGTGGAGGCGCAACAGTATGGGGAACAAAGTTGGGCGTTGTTGCTCGCAAGAATGGATCTCGAGAGGGTAGAAGCTAGACGACGACAACGACGAAGGTGGTGGGGGTGACGAGAAACATACAACCAATGTTGCTGCCGATGGTGACGATGATGATGGTGGCGACGACGGCAGCGGTGGCGGTGGTGACCGTAATGGTCTTGTTTTATTATTCTTAGAAAACGCACAAAACCCGCTCGAGACCGGCCTCAGCAACATGTTGGGGTTAATATCCTGGAGGCGCTGCTGTGGTGATGCGGAGTGGGAATGAACTAGTCAGCGAGAGCATAAAGAAGCCCAGCAATCATCGCATCGGATGGCTCTCGGATGGTCACGGGGGGATCTTCGGGAGGTAGCGGAAAGAACTGAGATCCTTCCGAGAAAACAGAACCAGATTAGCAGTTTATTTAGTGTTGAATAACTACTTCGAAAAAGAAATTTATCATTGTTTCGTGTGTGCACTTGCATTGACTCCTTTTAATGATAATTTATGGACTCCCACAGCTGCATCGTGATTATGAACTCCCGGACTAGTTCTACGGGATATTGAATCATGTGTAATTTCCACGCATATGCAACAATGTCATGATCAAGTCAATCGGGTTCCTCTTCGCGAACCGTCCAACAAGTTATGGTCGTATTGCCGATAAATTGATTCAATCCGGTTATGTCCCCCCGGATTCTCAGAAATCGTACCGTGGCGTAAGCTGTTTTTCTTTGTCAAGACCATCCGCAGGTTACCATCTCGATTGGATTTAAGCTTTTTGAAAGTGGTACCTAAACTCAATGGTTATAAGCGTGATGTTGCTGTTAGAACTGGGATATCAGATGGTCCAGTTTCTCACAGCACAAATTAGCAATATTGTCAACAACCCATATTAAGGAGAGGGTTGATTGAAGAATCGATTTTTGACAGTGAACAGTTGAAGAATGGCAGGGTGACTCGAGCAGCAACGGAAAGGATAGATGATGGAATAAAATGTCTACTCACGATACTTCGATTTTATGCGGAGTTTTCGAAGATATTTCAATATTAAACGCCGTCTTTTGTGTTCTCGAAACTTTTGATTTAGGACAACGTATTTGATTTCTATATAGGGGGAGAGGATTACTAATTACCTAAAAAAATGGGCCAAACGATGTTTCAAAATTCTGAGAAAAACACATATCAAAAACAAGTACATTTGAATGAAAATTATGTTTTGATGAATCTGAAAATTCAAAAACTTGGAAAATTAAAAAAAAGTCCAAAAAATATTAATTGTTTATATACTTTTTATGATATGTCGCGGTACATCATAGTAAGATGCACTTTAAGTATTTTTTTCAAATTTTCATTTCCAAGAATGACGTGCAAAAAAAGAAAACTACGTTTTTCACCATAGCTCTTATAGGGAACCATATAGAGCAGGGATGGCCAAACGGTAGTCAGCGATCTACCGGTCACCCTCGTAGGTATTCCTAGGTTTAGGATATTGTCATCTCCAAACGCAATGGATTAAATATCCATCAACCTTTTTCCGTGATCATTTTCTATAGTTTTTATGCTAACCTCAATAAAACATATTAGTTGTAAGAGTAGATATTCCTTCATCAAAGTTTCCGTTTCAATATTTTCTTTCAGATTGTTAGTTATTTTAAATTAACACATCCAGTTGTTCAACCATAACTTGTAATAAAGCAGAAAATTGTCACTAGAAATAATTTCAACAATGTTTTCCCCGGGCATATCATTTGTTAAATGACCAATTGAAAATGCTGGAAACATCCGGCATAAGGTTTAGAGAATCAAGAAAAAAATACTTTTGGAGAGAACTTCGCCTTTGAAGACTACGAATGCGATTTTAAATGAAGTATTGTTATTATTATTTTAAAAGTATGATAAGATTTCCTTCAAGAAGTGATGCAGTGATGAATGAGAAATATCTAAAATTGAAGTTTGGCCCCATTATGTAGTTCTAATTGAACAGAATTTCACTCGTTAGCCTTATTTTGCTGTTATACAGTTGGGTGAAAGCTGTCAGCATAATTTTTCGAGCTGTTTGGTTCGCATGTTGCATTCTTGATTATTTGCTTTGGGAAACGTTTTGAAGCCTGGTGGCCAGAAACTGCATGTGCGCATGGAGCAAATAAAGGTTTACATTTCAGGGAGTAAACGCATTTTTACATAAAAATAATGAACTATGATTAAATTTTCCGTATAGAATGAATATTCTCTAGTTTTCTGCAAGAAATATAGAACAGATCTTTTTTTTCTGTTATGGGTTTCCTATGATGAATGATGATGAGATTTTTGTGGATATATTGAAATAGTTTTAACACTAGTCGAGTAAGAGTAAGTACTACAAATTCTAATAAGCAAAGAAAATCAATAAATTATTTTCTAAATTATATAAAAGAACAAGTTAATCTTAAGTTGGTAGTGTCCGAACCTTGATTTATTTCACATGCAGACATGCAGAGAGTTAAGAGAAAACAACGTAAAAAATGGAATCTACATGCGATTCTACATGATAAACTATACATAACGCTTAGTTCTAGGATAACATAACCAATTTGGATGTAACTATAATATAACCATTTTGGATGTCGAAATAAAAAAAAACTGAAAACAAAATTTGGTACTTGAATTTTTTCAAGTTTATTGACTATATTTCTTGACAGTAAGATACACTTCCAGATTTTTTTTCAAATTTCTATCTAAAAGCTATTGAGAATGGCAAGGAAAACAATAAAAATTCCACCATAGAACGTATGGTGCACCATGTAGGGATTAAAAAAAAACAAAACTTCCTATTTGGTACCATATAGAATATTTCCAATATGGCTGGTAATTTGGTTAGGGTCACTTTTACTACATCATCCAGCAAGATTCTGATATTCCCAGATAGTTCATCCAACTACCTATTATTTGCTGTAGATCAATAAAAAATTGCTCAACCGGTTTAAAGTTTACAAATTAAAAAAAAGTTTTATCGGCAAAGGTTTTGGCACAGTAAGGAAGTAAAAAGTACCTCCAAACCAAATCACCAGCTCTATGGAAAATATAGTATAAGGTATCAAATATGAAATTTTGGCTATTTTATGAAACCCATATGGTTGTGCTTCCGTGGCCGAGTGGTTAGCGTCCCACACTATCATGTTCAGGTTCGATTCCCGTTCTGGCTGGGGGATTTTGCGTCAAAGAAAATTCTTCCGGTTTGCACTGTGGTCACGCGTATTCTAGAGCTTGCCACTCCAGAGTACATGCGAGGCGTTTTATTCGGCGTAGAAATCTCAACCAAATACTACTAATAAAAATGACGAAAGTAATGCTACGTTGAGAAGGCAAAAGTTCCACTGGAACGTTAGTGCCATCCAAGAAGAAGAAGATGTGGTTCAATATAGGAGGAAACGTACTGTTCAATTTTGTGCGGGTCATTCTCAAAAGCTTCGAGAAAAAAATAGAAAAAAACCTGAAAGTACATCTTATTACGGTGCATCTAGAAATATCATCAAAATTTTTGTTGATCACGAATTAAAGTAGCAAAAAAAATCTTGCTCTTTTTTTGGGATTTAGAGATCCAGTACAAAAATTTTCAAAATTCAAAAGTTTTGCGCGTCACAGTGTTTTTATTGTTCGCAATTTTTTTTAAATTTTTCCCGAAAATCTATGAATGCATAATGTATTCGTTGTGACCGTATTTTTTTGCATTTCTAAATTTGTTTTTTTTCTTAATTTACTCGCATGATTGTGTTTTTGTGATATTACTCATAATATACTTCGATCTAGGTATATCTAGTCTCTAGTAATGAGGCTTGTACAGCTGTCCGCTCTCTCTCTCTCTCTCTCTCTCTCTCTCTTTCTCTCCTCCCTCTTTTTCTCTTTCTCTATCTCTTTCCTTCTCTCTTTTTTCAGGATGATTTTACACATACATCAGATGTCCACATTTTCAGTCTTACAAATTTAAACACATAAATACAATAAAATGATCGTTTCCATGAAAATAAAAAAACGGGTAGGTTATTGTGGGGAACATAAACAAAGGGACGTAGGACTACACTATGGGCTGTCGATAAAAATAATCTATTAGCAAATTTACATCTCCAACGACGCAACTTCTAACTATAGTTTCCGGCACAAAGGTCATATAAATTTCATGATCGATTGGAATTGAATCTCCAACGACCAATAAGCAAAAAAAACTCCAAAATTCACACAAGGGAGAGCCTGCGAACAAGCAAACAAAAACTAGTTTACTGTTTTTACTATTTCGGATGTCATTTTAAAATGCACCGAGCTGTTGCATTGAATTGTATTGTAATAACTCTTCTGTGAAAGGTTTGGTGGCCCTGAAAACGCGCCGATGGATTCACGAGAACAAACTGCTATATGTTGAAATTTGTGTCCTTATTTTGCTAATGCACTCTTCTAGACGAACTCTGAATGCAGCCACAGGCAATTTCGCATCAGTGTCCTCACTGTGTGTTGGATCGATTACACGAAAGCGCTGGATAATGGTTATCACCTGGAGGCAACTGCCAAATTTATTTGATTCGATTGACGGTAGAATTACAAGGAGAGGGGCTTACGATTCAATGTTTCGCTTTTATTCATATTATATTTCGCTGTTATTCTGGTTGAACCTTTTGGTCGGAACCATTTGAGGAGCACAAATTGGACCAATTGAAACTAGGCACATAGCGCGGATAACGCTTGACATTTCACCATTATTTAATGGTTTATCTCAAGAAAAATTAAATGTTATTCATTATGATAGATGCGTAGAAATATTTCCTACCAATTGATGCAAACTCCTTTGCGATCTATTAAAAAAACGTTCGAGTAATAAGCTTTCGAAATCTTTCATTTTTTTTCTATATGTTCAGTGTTTAGAAAATTCATTCGTTGTCACACATTTTAACATATAAAAAGGCTTCTGCTGTTAACATTTTCCACGAACATATTTCTTACGTGTAAAACAAATGTTTATTGTTTTATATTTCTTCGCAATACCCAAATTGACTGATTAAAAATTGTAATTGAATTTGATGAAGTTTTATCTTCTATACTCCTCATTTCTTGTTCCTGTGAATAACGGTATACAGATTTTCAAGGTCTAACATCTTGTTGAATTTTTTGACAATCATCGATTTTAATATCTCGACAATTTTCTTAATAATCAACATCAACAAGCTATAACTTTCAGGTATTAGAATATTTTAGGTACATATTTTTATCATGGTGTGTAGGTGTAGTGGGCAGCAATATCAGGAAGAAATGAAACATCGAATTTTCCCTGTTTTTTTCAAAGATTTTCTAGACTAACACAATTTTTTGCCAATCAACTTTCAAAACTGCTTTTCGATTTGCGTTGCGATGGTTGAAATCTGAAATCTGATTGATAAGGTTCATAGGATTTACTATTGAGTTGGTTAGCAAAAAAATGTGTTAGTCCAGAAAATCTTTGAAAAGACAGAGAAAAATCGTGGTTTCATTTCTTCTCGATATTGTTGTCCACTACACTCACACGTTAAGATAAAAATATGTACGTTGAATATACTAATACCTGCAGCTTGTAGCTTCAAAACGTCATGTCAAAACACTTAAAATTTCAGACTTCGCACACTGTTTCTCTATTTTTTTATATCAGGTGTATTTCAGCATGAAAACTCTATTCTATTAACACAAAAATCATTTAACTACCAATCTGTAATGTCGTTTAAATCATTGGCCAGATAATGTGAATGGCATGAGCAAAATGAAAAACACATGAGCCTACCACTCACTGACAAATTTCGGAAAGGCCTATAAAACATACTACGGAACTCGCTTTCGCGAATAATCGGGGTTCTACTGTACTTCCTTTGCATTGACATCTTAGGATCAAATTGTAGAATTCGTATTTATCCTCCAATAATAAAATACAAAACATATTACTTAATATTTTAATTTATTTATTACCCAAATATATGCTACTCATTTCATTCTTACAAGCAAGACACAAATAGTTGTACTTTGAATTCTTTTCTAACGCGAAAATCGTGTAATTTCGAGTAAATCGCATACAAAATCGAGTAATTTCGAGAGAACCACACAAAAAAATCATCCTTTGGCGAAAAAGCTCACAACTCACAAATGTAAAAAACGGACAGATTTGGCAAAGAGACCTATTTTTCAAAACCGCCCCCCAATGAAATGCCAAATAAAAAGAATACGGATCTAAAACAATTCCATAATGGTTTCGGATCATTTTTATTTCTTTATTGCGTCCTTTTTCCATGGAATTTCCGAATATAAAAGTGTCGGAAAGAGTCGCTTCTGCTTTGAATGATTCAGTGAAAAGCAATTGCTGGAAATGGTTCGATGAAATTAAAAACGGAAAACTTTTGAATCTACACAGTAGAAATTCTCGCAACTCGTATAGATATAAATCAACTGATATCGATGATAATGGGCAATAACAAACGAAACAGGATAGATCCACTTTCCCTTTGATCTGTTTTAGATTTTCATCCACGCCACTTGCCCACGTGGATGAGAATCCGAATCTCCGACCAGTCAACATCGAGGGAAAACATGTTCCATTCACTAAATAAAATCCATTACAAGGAAGCACTCATCGAATAGGAATGAATGCGAACACGATCTCAGACATGATTGCCCAAGAAGTGGACAAGCAAAAAAAAACTTGTAGCTGTGAAATGTTATATCTCCAAATCGATGAAATGGAGGAAGTTATTTTCGAGTCAATTAAATATTTTATTGTGTTGCTGCTAAGGGTGTGGATCACTTTTCGACACTTCTGCCGAAACGCGGACGAATGGATGGAGGGAGGGCTCTCTGAACGAGAGACGCACACAGATCGAAGCGAAGAAAAAAAAAATCGAGCAAAGTATGTGCTGAAGGGTAATAAAGCAATTAACATTTGTTAGAGTCGTGAGTTATTGCTCCTCTGGAAGTCATTGACGGCGATGGCATGCTGACGAGTTTCAATTTGCTGCAAGGTTCATTTCCATCAGCGACAAAATATTAAATTTGAATGCCCTCTTGGCGTCAATTTAGTTAGCCTGTGGGATCGCCTAATTCATGTTCCAGCGTACCATCCGTCACCGTCTGATGCATATACCGCGCACATACGACGAGTATTTTGCGCCACACGAAAGTCTTTTCCTCACGCTCGTTGCTGGGCATTAATATGGCTGGATGCTGGCAGAATACGGGATCTCGCTGGTAAACAAAGCCACGTAAAAAGGAAAGAAAAGGGAAAAAAGCACAGCAATAAAAACATTATTCCACCAACCCATCCATAACACACAGGTACGCAAGGAACCGGATTAGAAGGGAACGAAAGGTACGAGGAGCATAATAAACCCTCACCTCACCTGCAGAGCACCATACCTCCGCACATGGTGGGATTCGCTTGACTAACACACCCACACACCCACAGTGGGCTCTTCGGAACCACCTTCGCCAGCGGTGCAATTGCTTGAAATACACCCCAATTGTGATCGGTGGTGAATTTAGCATATAATAAAATTACACTAAAAACGATTAAAATAACAATTACCAGGACCTGTGTCAGAAACGGGTCGGATTAGTGGTAGAGGAGGTGTGTTGAGGCCGAGATTCGGCCTATTTCTACCTTGCATGTGTGAGAGTTGCAGGCTTGTGGCAGCGTGGACGGAGTGTGTGTGTCTGCCCGACACACGTTCGGAGAAATAGCGAATGATGGGATTTGTTTATGTTATCCACTGGTGCGGAAAGATTGACTCATTTTTGTTTTGTTGTTGTTGGTATTGTTGGAATAGATCAGGCAGCTTGCCTTTTTTTATGAATGAACTGTTGGATTTGTTTGTAATATGAAAATTCATCCAGAAAAAAACCACTAAGAGTCAATCGCACTCTTTTTTGCCAGTTCTGCAAGTTGAAATTGCTTGGTTGATGTTTTGGATGTTGCTAACAGGGTTCGATTTGAAAACAGTGATACAAACTCGAATTCGAACACCCACCATGCAGATCTCTTTTCTCTTCTTCTGAAAGTCGAAAACAAGCTTTTGGAACATTCTATTTAGATAAAGTCATAGTTTCTTATTGGTTACCCTTTTTTTTTGAGAACATAAAAATGAGCGCTCTATCATATGCAACAACGTTGTCGAAGACTGTTTTTGTCTAGAGAATAACTGTCGAGCTCTAAATGCTAATTTCCACTTAAATACATCTCCTGGACCATTTGGCACTGGTTTAGCCCCATCAGAAAATACGAAAAATTTCACGGAACAAATTATAACATACAGCATTGTTGGGTGAGGAACATATTTCAACATACAATTTACGATTGTTAAAGAAGAAGCACCCATTCTTTTCCCAATAATTATAAAAAATTAGTTTCATACAAATTAGAGAATGTCCTATCTAATCTAACTCTATCAATACTAGGACATGAATAGCTCTGAGGTAGCCTCATATTGGGTTCCAGCTAACACTCAATGTTTAAAAATGGTTCAAAAGAGCCGGTTCACTTATCAGAATCCAAGGAGAAGAGATGACTTCCACAAATCCACTTGTTCATTCCCCTTCCCCTTCCCTGAGAAGAAACAACACCCGTTGCGATCAGTTCACTACAGAATCCTCACAAACTTCACAAGGGAGCACTCATGGTTATGAGATATGCATCAATATGCCTCACCTGTCAATATAATTATTACGAGTCTCCACAGGCAAGGATAATATCGCCGAGGCAGGCTGGCTATTTCAACTTACGTAGGGACGGCTTTATTGATGAAGATTTTTTATGTAAATTTATGAATCGACGAATTGATACACAAAAACCAAAAAATGTCGATGTTGGAATATCTTTTAATCTGATTTTTTCAACTGTTTACTATCAAAAATAGACAGGATTAATAATTAATGATTCCGAATTCCATTGCAACTTGTTCAATCCGTTTGAAGTTCAGTTCGGTACATATAACAAATGGTTGTTCCAAAGCAGGGGTTTTCAAATGGTGCTCCGTGGAAAATTGGGGCTCGCGAAGTTAGAGGAAATGCAACCACTTGGAAACCAACATTGAAAAGAAATCTTTAATTTAATTTAACTAGGATAGCAAATTTTCTTGTTCACTCCGGTCCAGATGTCGTGCAACTGCGACGCGAAACCGTAACAGAACTGTTCCCAATAGAGTGCAAATAGGATTTATTTCTATCATTGAAGAAATGCAGGTGTTCTGTCAAATATTTTTGCTATGCAAAGTGCTCAGCCATAAAAAAAAATCTGAAAACCCCTGTTTTAGAACCACCATTTGGAGTATTGAATGAGTTGAATCTACGGATTTCTGAACAGTTACAAAATCTACTTAAAGTCCTACGTCAAATTTCCGTCCGTGCCTCTAAGCTCAGACACTGCAAATTTTTTCTTCAAATTTAAGAACAAAATGCCAAGCAAACGGTTATGCGTGAGCTAAAGCTTGGCATCCAAGAGCCAAGGAGAATTCGATGACATGGTTAAGGAAATCAACATTAGGGATGCTATGTTTTGAGTAACCAAGACTTGGTACGAGGTATCGGCTGATTCCATTATCAAGTCATGGATATCCCGTCGTTGGTTGTAGAAGAATTCATACTTTCTATTCTGCAGAAATTAATAAACTTCCCGCTTGGGTGATTTTCGGTTTTCAAAAAAACACATTTTGACGTCTGCGACAATAGTAAATGAAGTCCGATTGAGCTAATATCTTGGATAGGGTATTTTATCGTGCAAATCAAAATATCGCAAGAAGTCCCGTCTGAAAAATCAAGATGACCAGTTCCATTGGCACCCATAAGTTTTGCCTCGTATTCCGAAAAAACGACCAATTTTTGACACAAAAAATATTCGAGGTGATAGTAGATCTCGACATTTCATGCAATTTGAAGACATTTGTTATCAAAAAAAACTTTGAAGACCCCAATTTCATATATGATGTAATATGTCCTCAATCACGGTTGAATGTGATTTGAACGATTTTCCACAGGATGTAATGGGATTTTTAGCAATACTGAATTGATTAAAATTATAACCTTATGCGACCCACTAACTCCATCGACCTGATATGATATGATGTCGTTCAGACCGATTTTACGATAGTGTATATCACAAAATCGATGATTGTTCTGCCGAATTACGATTTAATCTGTAGTAATGAAGAAAATTGGAGTTTTCGCATTTTATACGATTACATAAATTGCAAACATTATATAGTCGGTGTTATGTCAGACCGGACCATGTGACATTTTAATGACTTCGAGAAAAACGAGTTTGAAGTTTGGTGTTATAAAGGGTTTTCATTTAGCGTTCAAAACAATTTCGATACGTTATTCGTGCTGTACGCGTGATTTTCCCAATCTGATAAATGTGGTATGTAGATAACAAAATGCTCAACCTAATGTCATCAATAACTCGAAATTTTCAATTTTGCTACTTGGTCCTCTCTGACTTAACACCGACCATATAGGATTGTTATTCGATCCCATATCGCATATAAAGATTTAGAATATGCCAATTTATACTATTTAATGTTTGTAGGGTCGACTATAGACATTCAACTCTCCCTAATTCGATGTTCTGTATCTCGATATTTTCCCTAACTCGATGGATTTCATGGCACATTCGATTTTACAAGCATTCTTCTCTCCATAACTCGATGCCTCTCTTACTCGATGTGTTTTGATTCATTTTTCCATGGATTTTCACCTCCCTAACTCGATTGATTTTCGCGTACATGTTTTTGTGCGTGAAGACGGAGTGTTCGTGTCATCAAACAATTTCTTTTCAAGTATGGAAAACCACGAGAAACCTTTCAAGCGAACAATCAAAACGCTAACCATTGCGCAAGGTTTGAGCATCATCGAGCAGGTCGAAAAATATGGACGGAAGGGGTCTGAAGCTGCAAATAATTTCAGTATTGCACAAAGTGCGGTATCAACACTACTCAAACTAAAGTAAAAATGGAATCGGAATGGAAAATTGTATCTAGCATATAAGGTTGGTCAGAATCGAGAAGCTGGAGCGGTCAATGAATTTTTGTCTTGTCAAGCTAGACAAAACAATTTACCCCTCTTCTATTCTTCGGAATATGGCTTGAGAATTTGTCCAGAAACTGGGAAATCCTAACTTTAAAGCACAACCAACATGGACGGGAGTGATATTCCGCTGGCATAATTAATGTGTCGTGAGCGATGTCGACGGTACAATACCGTTCGATTGCTCAATGTCTTTTAATACTTAGTGCAAAAAGGACCAAAACGTGATTTGTTGTGATCTGATGCCAGATACCGATATACTAGAAAGTGTTGAAAAACCTGAGAAAAACGCTGAAGATAGTAGTTCTATTGAGATGTTAATTCGAACGTTAAATCAAACCTGAAGAATATGTCCGGAATATTGAAATCAACTGAAAATGTTCCTGTGAAACTATTCGAACATTTCTTTGTGATTGAACAGTTCCTGCGTGATCGTTACAATTCAGTTTGAGTAACATACTTAATCAATATTTTCTTTGTTAACCTAGTGCCTCGTGCAAGTCGGACTCGATTATATACAAACTCGATGATATACAAACTCGATTATATATGATTCGATTATGTAAAATTTAGGACTCGATTGTATACAGTTTGAAAAAAAAAGTTTTTTTTTATAATTCAAATATGAATAATTTCAAGAAAAAAAAATAACCTTTCAGCATTAAGGTGAAATTTAAGTGGCTTTTATAAGTACAATGGGTTAAAAATCGCGATTTTTGAAGATTTCGATTGAATCTTCATCAGGAATTGTTTATATCGATATTGCAGCGAAATTAAGAGAGATAGAAGTTGGGCGTCAAAGAACAAATTAACCTCCATAGAGGTTAGAGAGCTTTAATTTAATTGATAGAAACAATCAAGTTTAGTATGAATTTTTAGGATAAATTACAAATAAAATTACAAATTAAAAAAAACTTTTAAATTTTCCACTTCAAAAATGTTTAATCCACTAATTTAGATGTTCCACTACTATATCCTGTACTAAATTTTCTCATCTTTCAAATGAAAGCAACAAAATCGGATTACGTAGCATACTTTTCAATGTAGAGTCAGTTTGAGCCAACAGAATCCGAAACAAAGAAAAAGTTCTATAAGTCTGTCATCGTTGAAATTCTAACATATGCGTAGAAGGATTTTTTTCGTGAAATATAACCGTCTATCACCTCCTGAAAGATTCTGGAAAAAATATTTTTTTTATATGAGAAAGGTGTTTTTTCACTTTAAGGGAATGAATCAAAAATTCAAATTCATACCATAATTGGGACACTTACCCTAATATATGACAATTTGAGACATAAAAAAAAATTAGGAAAAAATGTTCTGTATCTCGATACCTCCCTAACTCGATGGTCCCTTTGGATATCGAGTTAGGGAGAGTTGACTGTATTACTAAGTTATGGTTTACTGACGTTGATGTAATGATATGTTCATATCTTTCATTCCAACCTCGAAGGTTGACATTGTTCACGAATCTCGCGTGATTTCCTCGTCGACTCTATAATTTTTTAAATGACACTGCTATGCGCCGTGACCTACTTCTCTGGTCATCAAATTATGCAATTATGGCCGGTTTCTACCACTTTCTTCGGAATCAATAATAATAATGACATATTACCGATACAGCAATCGGGATCCGCTTTTGTTTTGACCAAAACTCCGACGACGACAACGGCGACCACCGCCATCGAATTCTACGCAAACCCTGCGCCCTCTTCCCTACGGCGCAGCCTTCCGGGGAGGGATCGACTTCGACAGCGCCGTGTCTTGGTTGATCAGTTGGCAAGTTGTTCTGCGGGAACTCCAAGTCCTCCCTCCTGATACCCTGCGCCCAAGGGTATATGTGTGTGGCAAGTATGGAAATCAAGTCAATCAGGTTCTGGTCGCGGTTCACTTCGACTTCTTTTTGTTCGTTTCACACTAACACAAACACACGCACACACATATACATTCACATCCACAACCATATGGTTGAACACTTTAAATTTATCTTACCCCGCCGCTTCCACGGTGGGACGTGCACCTCGACCTGTCCAAACTTCGGAGTACTTGTTCCCTCAAGCGGGGATGGTTATTTTTCGCTGCTTTTATCCCTTGACTTGGGTGCAATCTTGAACCACTTATGGACTCTTCCTCAAAACAAAACAAAAACGATGAGTTCTATTATCCACAATATGCTTTCTTTCTCCCTCGCTCGCTATGAAGCTGTGCAGTTGAGGAGGGCATTTGTGGTCAGCCGTTCAAAATCTTAGGGATGACAATCGCGGATGATAAAACGGCCCAATAACAACTAAATCATCTAACGAGTGCGGCTACTGCTGTTAGAGTGTTGTTCTCCGCGTTTTATGAGGCGATGATGAAATACAGCAGAAATATTCATATTGAATCATTGCCACAAATAAACACGCGCACGTTGTGTACCCCATTTTTTTTCACTGACACTGACACTTTTTTGTTTACTTCTAAATTTAAAACGTAACACTCTTCTCTTGCTTTGGTGGCGCTTACCGCGCGATCCAGTCTACTCAGAAATAGGTTCAAGTCGATGGATGCGAACGTTGACAACCAATCCCTTAAGAGTGGATCGCTCGATCCACTTCTTCAAAGATCAAAATCGGGTGAAATTTAGTACTGATTGATCATTCATCCCAAAAAAAAGGGCAACCGAGGGGAGAAAAGAGTGGATCGCTGATCAACATTTGTGTGATCAAGGGAAAACAACCGAAAAGGGGGGCATTGGGTGGAAAGTGCTTTAAACCTTTCTCACACACCTTCGAACGTGTGTTTGCGTGTGGGGCAAAACACACACAAACACGCGCACACCTATACCTCCCCAGAGCATAAACAGAAGAAATTTAAGAAAATAATAAAAAATAAAGAGAAAAAACCGGACACGGGTCGGTCGCGAGTGAGACACCGTAGACGATTTGGTGTTTACTGGCTGTGGTGTCTCCTGCAGTAGGATACCGTGCCGTATTTCTAGTGTCGTTCGCAACTCGCTGCTGTACCAGGCGTCGCATGGAAGATAAACACAAACCTTTTTTCGTATTGCTCCTCCGCCCACTACTCTCGCACTCAAATCACACGGCACACCGAAGAAGACAAAACAAAACTTCACTACAGACTACCAAGAAACACCGCGACAAATATCGAAATGTGACACACAGCTCGAAACCGAAAGTACGAGATACGAAAGTACACGCGTCCGCACGGTACCAAGTTCACCACACGAATGATTCTGCGTTGAACTGTGTGGTGAGATGAAACGGAGAGAAAGCGAATTCGCATTCCAACAAGGGACCACAAGAAAGGTGTTTTCGGAGAGCGGTCGCAGTAGGGCTTATGTGTGTGTTGAGAGAAAATGTATGAATGAACGAATGAGAAATCAAAACAAGCATTACAAGATACCACGCAGGGTGATATTCAGCGGGTGAACCGTGGAATTAAAATTTTCAACAAATATTTATACTTGAATTTGTCAACGCGTACCATGGGGGCAAAGGTACTCACGTATCAAGCAAATATTCTAGTCTAGAAATTTGAAAGAATCCAATAAAAGTTATTCATTTTTCTGAACTTTAGGCATATACCCTAGAAAGGATTTTTTGAAAATCCCATTATTTGCCGAGCTACAGCCATTTTAGTGATGCGGTATCTTATCTATTATGGCCATAACAATTGATAACAATTTAAATGCGTTTTTCTCGCAACTGATTTTTTTAAACTGGTGTACACGATATCCCCAGGTCCACTGAACCGATTTATGTCGAATTTATATGAATACAATCTGTATGCATCTCTCTATCGCATGAGCCAATAAACAAATTATATATTTTTAAATTTTACTATTTTTCAAAATCGAGAAACGTAGAAAAAACGTTTTAAACGGCTTTTGACATAGAACCGTGTCTTTCAGGAAGGTTGCCAAATCAGAAAACAGGTAACGTTTTTTATGAAATAAAGTTCATGTTAATAACTATTTTCACAACGAGTGGATTCTGATTATTCGAATACCAATCGAATCGGAAATTCTCTAAGATTTGTCTGAAATGCTATACATTATGATTACCTAATCCCTAAACAGTTCAAATTAATGAAAACTGGAAGCATTCCGATTTTCCCATACATTGGAAATGGGAATCAAGCAAATTGAGCCAAATTTGGGATGTGAGGATTTTTGGGTAAGAGAAGTGTTTCTGTGATGGTATGACATCCCTCCCTCCTCTGGAATGGAGAGGGGTCTCATAAAAATAACACACATATTTCAACCAAACACATTCCAACCAAACATGACAATTGAAAATTTTCGGAAATCCATTTGATGCCATTTTATGTTTGCGCTAAAAAAATTGATCTTCGTTCGAAATTGGAAATGGATGTTAATGTGATAAAACGCATTCCTATATCACCTTCTATCTATATAAATAAATATGGATCGCCAAAAGTGTTGATAAGAGCCAAACTCGAGAAAGGAATTGTCCGATTTGGAGCTCTTTTTTTATTTTATCATATTTTATTTATCAAACATTTATTCCATGTAACGAAGAAACATATTATTTGCAAGTGGTCTACGGACTACGTCTTTCATTTCTATACTGGGGTGTAAGTTGAAAGTTTCGAAAACGAAAGCGTTACGCCGGAGCAACGATATTTTGAGCGTTAATACCTCCTAAACAACTGAACGAAATGGTATGATAAACACTTCATTCAGAAGATAAAATGTCTACACGTTATATGCTTATTACTTCTTGATCCAAAAACTTGTTTCAATAGCCCTAAAATTACAGAACAGGCTATTGAAATAACACCAATCGGTATAAGCAAGTGTCGCTCGGAAATCCTCTCAGTTATGATTGCGCATGATTGCTTGAGGTAAGATCGCTGGAATGAAAGGATGTTCCCCTAACACAGACTTCAATACCATGGAGCCAGGGGAAATCGGCATTGCAAAATAGATGCAAACATCGGGTACTTTTGTCGGAACATGGAACTGCAAGTCTCTCAATTTTCTTGCGAGTACCCGAATTCTTTCGGAAATATTGAGAGCCCGCAATTTCAACATCGTAGCGCTGCAGGAGGTGTGCTGGAAAGGTTCGATGGTGCGATCGTTCCATGGTGGATATACCATCTATCAGAGCTGCGGCAACACACACGAGCTGGGTACAGCTTTCATCGTGATGGGGGAGATGCAAAAACGGGTGATTGGTTGGTGGCCGATCAATGAAAGAATGTGCAGATTGAGGATGAGAGGCCACTTCTTCAATATCAGCATTATCAACGTCCACAGCCCCCATCTAGCTAGCACCGATGACGATAAAGAAGAATTCTACGCGCAGCTAGAGCGTGAATACGATCGCTGCCCAAAACACGACATCAATATCGTCATCGGTGATTTGAACGCTCAGGTCGGCCAGGAGGAGGAATTCAGACCGGTAATTGGTAGGTTCAGCGCCCATCAGCGAACCAACGAAAACGGCCTAAGACTTATCGACTTCGCTGCCTCCAAGAACATGGCCATACGTAGCACCTTCTTCCAACACAGCCTCCAATACCGTTACACCTGAAGATCACCACAGCAAACAGAAACACAAATTGACCACGTTTTGATCGACGGTCGGCACTTCTCGGATATCATCGACGTCAGAACCTATCGTGGCGCTAACATCGATTCAGACCACTACCTGGTGATGGTCAAACTGCGTTCTAAACTGTCAGTCGTCAATAACATAAGACACCAGCGCTCACCACGGTACCACCTACGACGACTACAGGAGACGAACGTTGCTGCAACATATTCGCAGCGTCTTGAAGCTGCGTTACCGGGGGTAGACGAACTGGATGCTGTTCCCCTCGATGAATGCTGGAACTCCTTAAAATCAGCAATTAGCAATTAGACCATCATCGGGTATGAACAACGAGGACAACGGAACGAATGGTTTGACGACGAGTGCCGAGCGCTCCTGAACGAGAAGGATGCAGCACGCGCAGCCATGCTGCAACGAGCGACTCGACAAAACGTGGAACGATACAGACTGAAACGAAGGCAGCAAACACATCTCTTTCGGGAAAAAAAGCGCCGCCTGGAAGAGAAAGAGTGTGAAGAGATGGAGCTGCTTTATCGTTCTCGAGAATCGCGGAAGTTCTTCAAGAAACTAAACGCCTCGCACAAAGGCTTTGTGCCGCGGGCCGAAATGTGTAGAAACAAGGAAGGAGGCATCTTTACGAACGAACGCGAGGTGATCGAAAGGTGGAGGCAGCACTACGATGAACACCTGAACAGCGCGCAGACAGGAGACCTAGACGGCGTTGAGGAGGACTACACCGGTGCAATGAACAACGACGACGTACCACCCCCGACGATGGGTGAAGTTAAGGAGGCCATTAATCAGCTCAAGAACCACAAAGCAGCTGGTAAGGATGGCCTCGTAGCGGAGCTCTTCAAGGGAGGTCCGAGAAAACTTGTAGAGTGTATGCACCGGTTGATAGTAAAGATCTGGGACACAGAACAGCTACCGGAGGAGTGGAAGGACGGGGTAATCTGCCCCATCTATAAAAAAGGCGACAAGTTGGATTGTGGGAACTATCGTGCCATCACAATCCTGAATGGTGTCTACAAAATTTTGTCTCAGATCCTCTTCCGCCGCCTATCGCCAATAGTAAGTAGATTTGTGGGAAGTTATCAGGCGGGATTCATGCCCGGTTGCTCGACGACGGACCAGATTTTTACACTGCGGCAGATCCTCCAAAAGTGCCGCGAGTATCAGGTCCCTACACACCACATCTTCGTCGACTTCAAGGCCGCATATGATACAATCGACCGACGACAGCTATGGAGGATCATGGACGAACACGGCTTTCCCCGAAAGCTGACAAGACTGATTCAGGCAACGATGAACGGTGTGCGGTGCAGTGTGCGGATCTCAGGTGAGCTGTTGGAATCATTTGAGACTCACAGGGGACTTCGACAAGGCGATGGAATCTCCTGTCTGCTCTTCAACGTGGCGCTGGAAGGTGTTATGCGGAGAGCGGGCTTCAACATGCGGGGCACGATTTTCAACAAGTCTAGTCAGTTTATCTGCTTCGCCGACAACGTGGACATAATCGGAAGAACACATGCGACGGTAGCCGACTTGTATACCCGACTGAAACACGAAGCAGGGCTGATTGGGCTTGGGATCAATGCGTCTAAGTCTAAATACATGCTAGCTGGAGGGACTGATCGCAACAGAGTTCTTCTTGGTAGTAGTGTTGTGATCGACGGCGACGAGCTCGAGGTGGTAGAGGAATTTGTCTACCTTGGCTCGTTGATAACAACTGACAACAACAACAGCCGTGAAATTCGAAGACGCATTGTCAATGGAAGTCGTGCCTACTATGGGCTCCGCAAATCCTTGAGGTCCAACAATCTCCGACCCCGTACGAAGTGTACCATGTACAAATCCCTAATTCGACCGGTTGTTCTCTATGGGCACGAAGCATGGACGATGCTTGAAGAGGACTCACAAGCGCTTGGAGTTTTCGAACGCCGAGTGCTCAGAACAATATACGGTGGTGTACAGGAAAGCGGAGTATGGAGAAGGAGAATGAACCACGAACTGGCGCAACTCTACGGCGAACCCAGCATTCAGAAAGTCGCCAAGGCTGGACGAGTGCGATGGGCAGGGCATGTTGCAAGATTGCCGGACAGCAGCCCTGCAAAGATGGTGTTCGCATCGAATCCGGTAGGAACAAGAAGGAGAGGAGCCCAGCGAGCGAGGTGGTTGGACCAGGTGGAGCAGGACTTGGCAAGAATCGGTGCAGCCGGGAGTTGGAGAACTGCAGCCATGGATCGGGACTATTGGCGAAAAATTGTGAAGAAGATCTAATCTCTCAATGGGATGTAGTATCATTATAAATAAAAAAAAATCGGGTACTTTTGTGCTCGCTTGCGTTTTTGCAAATCAGAATGTTTTCCTAACACAGACTTTAAAACCATGGAGCCTGGGAAATCGGCATTGCAAAATAGATGCAAGCTGCGGGTTCTTTTGTACTCGCTTGCGTTTCTGCAAATCGGAATGTTTCCCTAACATCCGCATTGACGGCATTGAGCTTCGTATCACGAAATGGGGGAGTAGGCATGATAATATGGATTTCCAGAAGAAATGAACACGCTTTCAAAATAAAAATTATCAATGAAAATTATTTTTCCCAAATCAAATTAGTATTCTGTGTAAATGAAAATCACTTTTGCTAGTGTAAAAATATCATACAAAAATTGTGTCTAAATGAAATTTTATATTATAATGGTAAATTTTGGTGAGAATATCTGAAAGTTCATAGAAAATAGTTTGAATTAGGGTCAGAACGATGTACTTCTAGTAGGTAAAAATAACGTCGAGAAAAAATTTTCATACAAATTTTAGCAACTTAAAACTGCCTTAGGGCCGACTAATCTGATAGAGAATAGTTCGCCTCATACAAACTAATGTCGTATCCAGATGTCGACACCATTCTGCCGTCAACGCGAATAGATTCCGAAACCAAGCAGTTGGGGAAATCGGCATTGCAGATACATCCAAGTCGTCAGTACTTTTATACCCCCATGCATTTCTACACTCCGGAATTCTATTTGCTAACACAGTCTACAAAAGCGGGCACACCAATGCGACGCATTGGTTCGGTTATTCAAGACTGCATTGGACGATATCCCTTAATGTCGCCAATTCACTGAAGTTCTACGCATACCGTTTGATGATTAGGCAAAATGTTGATAATTATTTGCTGTATTAACTACTACCATAATGCATGAATTGACAAATTGGGATTTGTTTGCAATTGAATTCGTAAATTGTTTCTTTCATTCACAGTTTAATCAATAATTTAATCAATCCACACAAAAGATAGTTCTGCGCAGTGGCGATATCGTACACAATGAGGAAAATCCGTGGTACGATTATTGCTAATTTAAGAAACACAATTGATTACTTAGCCAACGGTAGTCCTGCGTTAACCTTGCGGTTATATCATAGGTATAACTCATCCATAGTTTTGACGTAGGATTACGTATTTCGGGAACATATTGGGTTACAAATTGAAAATCGAGAATCGAGCACATCGTGAAAATTGTCCATTTTCGAACGCTTATTGCTCAGTCATTTCATGATGGATTGATAAAATTTTTGCGTCAATCGATTTCGGCACTCCATAACACTCCATAAGAAAATAATATATGTCATGAAACTAACTATCGAACAAATGAAAAATCTCAACCCCTATCCTAACGGAAATACCCACTTCTAATTGGTCGAAATTGACGACACATGCGGCGGTTCCCTAACAGAGACATCAAAACCAAGCTACCTGGGGGAAATCGGCATTGCAAATACATGAAAGTAGGAAGGAGTTTTGTTCCTACCGAAATGTGTTCCCTAACAGAGACATCAAAACTAAGTTACCTGGGAGAAATCGGTATTGCAAATACATGAAAGTATGGGGGGGAAATGTGTTCTCTAACAGAGACATTAAAACCAAATCATTATGATCCCAAATTCGTCCCTCTACTCTACACCTCTACACACTTTTTACATCGTGAAATTCATTCCGAGGTCAATGGATTGGACGCGAAGTCCTCATCCAACGAAGATAAGGAATCGAGTCGGCCCCAACCCTCCGAAGTGACAAAATTAGCGATATCTCGTAATTGTTCGATTAATCGAATACTTATCGATTATTAATCGAATGATTCCTGTGCAACCAATACCTAAATTCAGTTGAGACAGCCATGGTTGGGTCGAATATAATGTCAACGATCGTCCACGCTCGTCCATGGCGAGGAGGGACGGGATGTTACAGCCCAGAAGAAGAATCGGATAAAAAAAGAAAACTCATGTCATTTTTTTTTAAACTACTTTATTCATACTAAAACTAAAAAATTACACAAGAAATATACATTTCACACGTTGAAATCTGCAGCGAATATCCTGGATCCGCACCTGAAAAAAAAAGATCAAAACGTGCATTGTACACACCATACCATAATCCATAATCACCACTTACCTTTTTCATCAGGAACAATTTCTTGCATCAATATGAATATTGTTAGATTATGCTTCATACATAACGATACGAACATAATGGTTTCTACAAGAACATTCGAGATAGATTTTTTTTTATCCAAAATATATATTTTTATTAAGGCTCATATGGCGTCAGCCTAACGGGGCTGGGAGTTCAATATTTTGGCAATGTTTGCTTACAACTATGTTAGTAATATGTAACCGATTACTCGCGGTTGACTCGAGGTTAGTATTACAAGTGTTCTCATAATTGGTATGTCGCAGTCTTCGATGCTCTGTACGTGTGCCCGACACACGTTCGACATTCGAGATAGATCAATTGAAACAAATAAACAATAATAAATAACAATTGAACTGATAAGACGATTCTAGATATGGATGTTTCTGAGAGTCTTAAGCGATCGAGTTTCCAATGCTGCTATTACGGCCTCCACACGCATCCGGAACGCACGGCAGGTCGTAGTAGCTTGAACCCAATTCTCTCGTGATACGGGTCGATCTTTGTCTGAGGCTTGCTGTACTCAGGTGACATTTAGAACTGGCCTTGGCTTCCATGACGCGCCATCCTGAGAAATCCAGCGAATTGAGATCGGGGCTGGATGGCGGCCACATATTCTTCGCCCAGAACGGCAGATGTTCCTGCAACCACTTCTGAGTGCGGTTGAAGGTGTGCCACGGAGCCCCATCTTGTTGAAATGAACCATTTGACTTCGGGTCGTACTGTTCTTAGATCCACGGAATAACAAACTTACCATAAATCTTGATGTATACCTCCGTGCTTTCTTTTTGTCACCTTCTGGGACGAAAACCGGGTTCATTTTTTACCATCGGAAGCCACCAATTAAAACACCATATCGCTAGCAGGTTGCTTGGTCAGATGCACGTTTCTATGCTCGTTGGCCACGTCTTTAACCGGGAGAGAACTAGTATAGCGATCGGTCATGGTTGATATAGGATCGACAGTAAACTGCTTTCGTCGGTGACCAGAATTACCGAATGTTTACACTTGAGGAAGTTCTAGGTTGGTAATCATGTATTTTTTTTCCCGTGCCATCGACTTCGCCCCGAAATCTTGCTTCACTATCTTCCATGCCGTAAAGTCACTGATCCCGTGTTCCTTCATCTCATTGAACCCAAACCTGGATTCGCCGAAATTTTCCTCTTGATGGCAGAAGGAAATAAAAAAAAATCATATTTTTTCCATTTTCTATACGAATGCTTAGGAAGTGACACATTAACAACTGTAGGTTGTGAACAAATAAACGAAATATCATGAAACTTCGCACATAAGCTAGAGACAGATGAACCTCTCAAAATAAATCTTGTTCATTTTAGTGGCGCCATTTGTTGAACAATCCCGGGACTTTTCAGCCCATGTAGTATTTGACGGAACGGAGACAGGGCATTCTATGTGTAGCATACACAACGTTCGCCAAGCTAAAATGAAGTTCAGCATACAATCGTAAACTTGTCGCATATCATAACCGTTTCCTCACAAAAGTTTTCTTAAAACATTCGTTATTAATGGAAAAGCTCTATCAACGTTAGAGTTTCCACACGAGAGACAGAAGACCATTTTAGTCAAAAAGTTCCGTAAACATATAATTTCCAAAAATACTCCAGTCGTTTATTTTCCGATTCATATTCAGCAAATTTGTTGCTGTTTTTGCATTCATTCGTTATTAATGGAAAAGCTCTATCAACGTTAGAGTTTCCACACGAGAGACAGAAGACCATTTTAGTCAAAAAGTTCCGTAAACATATAATTTCCAAAAATGCTCCAGTCGTTTATTTTCCGATTCATATTCAGCAAATTTGTTGCTGTTTTTGCTATCAATATTGTTTCAGTGCTAAGTCTGCTGGAGCTCCACTGATACGTCCAAAATCCGTCAAATATTGAAATGGTCACTAGGGTCAACAGTCAAAAGCTTCTCGAATCGTTTTCCAGTTATTTTTTTTAATCGAAATCAATGACGGCAAAATCAAGGATATATCAATGCTTCGTAAGCTTTAAAACCAGAGCTCCGCATCCCAGACGAAATTTCAAGATTTGTCTCTCGTAAATTTTGGCGAGTTTTTTCAATCCTTCAATCTATTGATGAATCCGAAGCTACCCAAACTCAAGAGTTTTCTTCTCTTTTGTAAAAGCCCAGTTGCAGTTCGCGTAATATGACCATCTCAAGTTGGTAGGTTTGTTCAAATGTATAATCCCCAGACCTTCTTTAAAAGCTGCAAGTTAATCTCTGATGCTTGAGAGCGTTCCAAGAACATTGATGTCATGTAACGATTTACCACCTCCATTTATTCTTCAGCCCAAAATCTGATATTCGGATGCAACTAGCCTCTTTGTAGTCTTGTTCAAAGACTCGTCGAAACCAACGACTAAATATAGCTTACGAAGTTTCATCGAGCTCAGAATTCTCAGCTTTAGTATTCGTGGCAAAGTCTGACATCATCATGAAGCTTATTTTATCAAGCCCTAGCTATACCTTCTCAGCTTTTGTGGTGTTATCCATTTTTTTTAATTACTGCAATAATAAAAATTCTAAATGACGGAATTTATTTTTTCCAGATTGATGTCGAAATACCACGATATTCCCTGATTTTTCCTGACATTATTTTAATTCCCTGATATTCCCTGATTTTCAAGGTAGTCGACACCCTGATACAAATAAGGAAGGAAGGAGAGCATTAAAGGTGGCCGTACACTGTTTGTCCGTAGGTCAAATATTTGACACTTTTTGACAGATAAAGTTTGGTTTGAAATTTGTACAAACACTATTTTGTTTTCCACTCATCAATTATCAATGTTTAGAGTCTACACGTGGAAAAAATCGACTGATATATTTAAGCTAACCTAACCATGTACCGACAGGTTGGCGAACAGACCGAAACAATGGGCCCTATTCCAGAAAACGAGACGAGCAATTCGTCTCGTCTTGGCTCCAGTCACTGTCGAGATGAGAAAAATATCTTATTCCAGTGCACGAGTTCCATTGAAATGTTTCATGCGGTAAACTGGAAAGACTTCTGCCACTTTTTCTGGGTTTTCATTTTGACAAAAACAACAAACATAGAACAAACATTTCTAAAATTAATCAAACGAGTCTCCTTTCTCAGTGCCAAAATCCTTAAATCATAACAAGGAGGAATAAGTTTCATATATATTTCTGTTTTATTGATATTTTTCTACCAGTATATGGATTGATCACTCAGACGTTTCGTTATTATGGATTTATTGGGGCCAATGTTTATTCACCTAATCAACGATTTATAGAGAAAAGTTTTGAATCTGCATCAAATTTTATGGTTGCGGCTAAAAAGATACACTGGGGGTCTCCGTAGCCACATTGGTTGCGCGTTCGCTTAGTAAGCGATCGATCGTGAGTTCAAAACTCAGGACCCTCATTGACTATCTTTGTGTTGTTACAGAATAGCAACAATCATCAGCGATGGAGATCGATCCACGGTCGAAATAAGATCGATTCATCCATACAACTGCTCTGCTCTGCAAGACACATCGGACTGCTGTTCTATAAATAACTCAACAATGATCAATCAACTGTCTCCGCTGTCCGGTCTAACTGGTTAATGGAAGAACAGACAGAATACTCTTACGCCTAAATGGCTACTGTGTGAATGTACCATATGTAATGGTATAGAAGGAATACTGGCGAACGGCAACTGTGTAATGTGCTAATTATAGATATGATAACCATGTGACATGTACACAATTAAAATTCGGCTCTGTTACAGCTGAAATGCTAATGAGCCTTAAATAAATAAATGGGATAAAAAAAAAAGATACACTGCTTATGCAATTCTAGTTTAGTCGTAAAACAACTTCTATACCATTACATATGGTACATTCACACAGTAGCCATTTGGGCGTAAGAGTATTCTGTCTGTTCTTCCATTATCCAGTTGGACCACCGGACAGCAGAGACAATTGATTGATCATTGTTGAGTTATTTATAGAACAGCAGCCCGATATGTCTTGCAGAGCAGAGCAGTTGTATGGATGAATCGATCTTATTTCGACCGTGGATCGATCTCCATCGCTGATGATTGTTGCGTGGACGAAGCTATTCTGTAACAACACAAAGATGGTCAATGAGGGTCCTGAGTTTTGAACTCACGATCGATCGCTTACTAAGCGAACGCGCAACCAATGTGGCTACGGAGACCCCCAAAATTTAGTAAATATCAAATGTAATTAATACAATAATTTACATTCAATACGACGTTTGGTAATTGGACAGACCTGTAATGCGACACGTTTAATTGTACATTTTGACCTCCAATTGGACATTTTTGTAAGTTCGGGACCCAAATTATGACCCCACATTGGAAGTCGCCACCGGACGTTTACCATTCTCATCGAAAATGTCCAATTACAGGTCAAAATCGCCTCCAATGCGACACTGAGTGGTGCCTCGGCATGTCGCGTTACATGTAAACTACTGTAATTATTAATAACAATTACTCATAAACTATAAAAACATTCAAGGAACAAACCAATCTATCCGCAACTAGCAAAATATTAAAATACGGTTCAGTTTTGGTTAGTTAAAGCCTTAAATCTCCGCGTTCGTTGATTCGGTTTGGGGTTGTTTGTAACCACACTGAAGCCTTTTTTTTTTGATAAAGTATGATGCTGAAAAAACGAAAAGATATTTTTCGGCAATGTCCCACAACGCAGGATACTGTGAAGCTTATTGATAGCACTTATAACATATTGTAAAAACTGATGCGATCTAGGGCTCAGATTTGTGAATGACCAGTGCCTCACGCAGTTGCAACTTTGAGTGAGATGTTAAATCACGATGATGACCAATCATAGATGGTGCATGGTCACCATGGTATAGCCAACAGTTCGATGGAATAGCTTTGTCGGTATGAAAAAAAAACCGTTACACGGACTGAAAAATCGATTCTCCTCTGGTATCAGTCAAATGAAATGAAAGTCATTTTTCGCCACATATTCTCATCTTCGACACGTTGAGCCCCGAATTTGTTTTGCTGCGCTTTCCATTCAGCCCGCATCGAGAGCGTTTTGCACAATATCAGTGTCGGTCCCACCTCCCAAAGATACTTATTGTATAGAGAGAAAATAGTCAGAGATTCGACTTGAAAGTAGTCACATTTTGTAAAACATCCGAAAACAAACCGTATATATTTTTATTTTCTTATCTTGTAACTGTCAGTCCCAGTCAGTCAGTCAGTCAGACATTGCTGGGTAATGTAGACTCGTCCAGTTGGAAAGAAAATCTGTAAGTCTATAATAAATTGAATAACATTTGCAAGTTTCCTGAAATAATTTTAAAAAAAAGTTACGCCTTTCACATAGGTAATAAAGCATTTTGTAAATTCTTTTTCAATCACTTTATTCAAGTTAACTTTATTTAGTAATGTAAACGCGTTGTAATGTCTTGAATTAAACTAGTAGATGAATGTATTATCATTCAAGGTCCAACGTATTTCAGAACGCAAATGGACTTGCAACCTAAGGGCAAGCTTGTTATACAGAAAAATATCAGGAGCATGTTTGGACATGAAGTTGATGATGACTTCTTTCGTGTTAAATCGCGTATATGTTTAAAATACAGAGGAATTTTAAACGTACCTGACGGACTTGTACGTTCAAACACATTATCTTGCGCGAACCTGTGCGAACGTTTTTTTACTTGCCGAGTTTCTTGTACTTTTTATATATTTTTCTTTTCATTTTCCACACGCTCATCATCATGTTGAGTTTTTAAAATTTACAGCAATAATACTTTCTACTAAAATATTAGTCATTCTTATAACAGGGTAACACAACTTAAGCAGCATCTTAAATAAAGGGTGTGTCACATCAAATTGCATCACGGAGAAAACGCTGTAGAAATTTAATTTTTTGGAATTATATCTTCAGCTTTCGCTTATAATCAGATAAGAGTGTATAGATCACGTTGGCCATGCTTCACTGTCAATTTTTCGTAAATTTGGAAAAATGTCGTCGAACGAAAAAGAGCGTCGTGAATTAATCCTGTGCACTCATTTCGAGAATCCGGAGTTGTCACATCGGTACATCGGTAAGATGCTGGGAATCGTCCAATCCACGGTCAGCAGAGTACTAAAACGATACTTCGAGAACCTAACCATCGACCGGAAGGTGAAGAACGGCAAAAATGGATGCTCCGTCAGTGAAAAAGATCACAAGCGCGTAGTTAAGCAGTTTAGACGTGATCCGAGAAGTTCGGTCCGGGATGTCGCCAATAAGCTGAATTTGTCAAGTTCATTCGTCCAGCGGACCAAGCAGCGGGAGGGCCTGCGTACATACAAGGTTCAGAAGGCTCCTAACCGCGACGAAAGGCAAAACATGGTGGGGAAGACGCGAGCCCGGAAGCTGTACACCGAAATGCTGACGAAGCCGCATTGCCTGGTAATGGACGACGAAACCTACGTCAAAGCGGACTTTCGTCAGCTGCCTGTTGTTCTTCTCTGCAGAGGACAAATTCAGCGTTCCGGAGGAGATTCGCAAGCAGAAACTATCCAAGTTTGCCAAAAAGTACATGGTGTGGCAAGCGATCTGCCCTTGCGGAAAGCGGAGCGCCCCCTTCGTGATGACCGGCACGGTAAACGGGCAGGTTTACCTTAAGGAGTGCCGACAGAAGCGCTTACTACCACTATTGAAGCAGCACGAGGGCCTGACCATCTTCTGGCCGGATCTCGCTTCGTGCCACTATTCAAAGGACGTGTTGGAGTGGTACGAAGCCAACGGGGTCACCTTCGTGCCAAAGGAAATGAACCCGCCCAACGCGCCGGAGCTTCACCCAATAGAGAAATATTGGGCGATTATGAAGCAGGCCCTCCGGAAGAACCCAAAAGTTGTCAAATCGGAGGCGGACTTCAAGAGAAAATGGATTTCTGTTTAAAAAAAAACTACAACCTGACGTTGTACAGAACCTTATGGACGGGGTAAAGAGGAAGGTGCGAGCATACGGGCTTGGGCTCGAAGTATGAATAAAAAGAAAATGCCAAAAGTTGTTTAATAGTTTTTATTTTACTGTCTAAAATTTTCAAAAGGATCGGTCTACTGGGCGAATTTCTACAGCGTTTTTTCCGTGATGCAATTTGATGTGACACACCCTTTATTTCTAATAAGAATTTTTGTTTTTTTTATAGGGTTCGATTTTCAGACCTCGTCGACCCCCAAAAACATTTTTCGTTTGTGTCGACCCCAGGGAAACCGAAATCGATCTTATCTGTTAAAAAGAGTCAAACATTTGACTTCGGCCAAACAGTGTATGAGCACCTTAATGGGTGTTAGTTCTAACACACATACTGTCTCGTACGCTCTCGCCGTCAAACAGCATGACGTCACGTATTCATTCATAAACAACGGTGAGATGAATGCGCAAAAAAGAATGAATGAAGCTCTCAAATAATTCTATCGGTGTCGTGAGAGAGGGAAAATCTTATCGTTGAATGAAATGTTGGACATAAACACGTGGCCGATGGAAACGCCTAGTCGTTAGCAAAGGTTGGAAAAAAAACGTTACGAATCGATGTACAATAAATATATAATTTAATAATTGTTCCATTCTTCCATTTTCTAATTGTCATCAAACATCTTTGAGAATTCGCTTCAGATTGGCTTTACAGTTGCTATCCATATCCTTGTAAAAATATTCGTTGAAGAACTTGTGCTTCCGCAGCATCCTATAGAGGCGTTCGCCATATTTTCTGTTGCACAGAAGAAGAAAATAAAATGAACTTCAAGAAATATTCTGAACACTGCCAGCATTCAGTTACCTGGTTTCCAGATTCTTGTCTGTGAGGAATATAGCAAGAATAACGAGAATCGCCTTTCTTGTTCTTGGATTCGCACTAGTCCCCAGAATCGGATCCAATCCTGATAGAGCACATATGCAAACGAGCAGTCTTGCTGTTGCTGTCCTTACCAGTGGATTCTTATGACTAGCGCAATCGAAAATGAATAAAGTCTAAAACCGGTTTAACGGGCCATTCGAACTTACCTGGGACCCTTGGCGGACAAGGCTCTCACCGTGTGCGATATTGGAATGTATGTTACCAGTTTGTCTAATGCAACGTTGGCATCCTTCTGGATGAACCGGTTCAGATCAGCCGTTTTACACAACAGAATGTCTACGATTTCGTCAAATTCTGGCCGTTTGGTGGACTTTGCCTCTCGGAATAGCTCTCCGGTAGCCTGACAAGCCGATCGGCACAGTGAAGATCGTGGACTCTTCAAGAAGTCGATCATTTTTCTGTTGATAATGGTCATGTGCTTCTCATACTTCTTCCAATTCACCTGACCGGCGACCTCCATCAACTCATAGATGCCATGTAGGTTGACCTCCCATATGTTATCTTGCATTTTGTCGATAATTTTGTTCAACTGGATGGACCCGTATATTGAACAGTCGTCATCTATTGAGTCGTTAGACGGACTGCTCGTGCTCTCCGTGGTTGTGTTGCATGTGTCATCTTGGTAACAATCCTTGGTGGTGTTCACTTCCAAAACGACACCATCCATTTTTGATGCGGGATATTTGGTTTTCCTCTTCGGTGAGCGTAGAACAGTCGAGTAGTAATCTCTGGATCTGGCGTTCCGCGTATACTTCCGCTTTGAACCGGGCCTTTTCTTCTTCTGAATGAAATATGGTGTTGCTTGAGTGACCACCGAGCGATGACTTTTTGGTTTGATCAACACCATTTCTACAGGTTTCGCACCGCGTCCAAGGTGATAATCATTCTTGTCTGTGGTATCCATGACCGTGTAGGATACATTGCAACGGTTGCGAAAAATGTTCGTATCATTCGACTGCAGCTGCGGTTCTGAATCGCTATCAGGACAAGGTGAGTCGGCATGGGTTGACAGAAAGCTCCGCATTTCGTTGCCTCGCTTTTGGGTCTCGTAAATCTCCATGATGGTTTTGCTGGTTTGGCTGTACATGTTGCGGGGTGCCAGCGGACGGCGCGTACCACCGGGGTACGAGTCTTTGTTCGTGATGAAGTTGTTAGGGAAACGGAACGTTTGCTTTACGTTCACGATCTGGGGATTTTTCTTCTGCGGCTGAAAGGAGGAATTTGGGAAATATTGTGAAGTGTAAAATCGAAAAGTTACGAGAAGTCAGAGAACCAGATTATAACGAGAACATAAACACTGATAAAATTGCGGAAAACGATAGAAGGTATCGCCATTGCATGCATCAACACCATTTTCGATGCCGAAAACTCACCCTAATTGATATAGGCTTCAGTTGTACCACGTTGAGATCGCGGATAGCTGCAGAGCTAGCTACTAAGGCACCCGACAGCCCTGCTTCAGTTTGTGAAGACTCGTTACTCGGTACTTCCACTGTATACAGCTCGTGCAGCGAGAAGTCTTCCTTCAGCTCCTTGATGTCACTATTCTAACAAGTAGAGATTCAGCAAACCAATCTGACAAAACCAACAGAGGGAAACCTACTCACCAAAATATTCTGCAGAAAGTCGTTCATTTTACGCAAACTACAGACGATTGGTAGAAAAATCCACCCCACTGAATTTGGCGCAAGAAATGCAATTTTTAAATACCGGCCTGGGCTAGAGGGAGCCAATTTTGATAGCAAGTCTTCGATGGAATTTTTGACAGTGAATTCGAGGGCTTCGAAGCCTGCTTGTGTTCGGCGAAAGAAAACCAGAATTTATCCTCAACTGGATTGCATATGTCTATATATTTCCACTCGCATCTATTTGCCATTTTCCATTTTTCATTTCCGGTCATGTTTAAAGCATCCCATCCCGCCAAAGAGGGGTGAACATTGTTTATAATAATCTATTCGCCCCGTACTGTTCTCGATTGTGTTTGTTTATGTTTTCTGTTTCCTAAAATGGTATCTAAAGCGTACATCTACACCTTTATGGGTGACAGTTTACTCATGATTATCGACACTAGGTTTTATTAGTTCAGTTGTAGTTAGTTTCAATTTTAGTGTTTTTTTTTGTTATCTACCGGGTTATAATTACACTCACACTATAGATGCGGAATTTTTCTGTCTCCTGTGTGGTGACTTTCGATCTTTCACGTGAATTGGGATGATCCTCTAGAAGACTTTCCCAACGTTTCTCATTTCGATTTTAATCTTTCGGTTGTGTAGATTTATTGTTTAGCTTCATCAAAAATATTTGCATTTCTTGCCACCCTTCCTTACTTATTTTTTTTGTTGGTAGGTTGGTTCCATAATTCCCCACAATTGTTTGCCCGTGCCCCAAAAGTATTCCTGCATCTATTCGAAAGCCTTAGTTTTTTTCTAATTTATATATCATTTTTATTCTCTGGTGTATAGGACCGTCTTGTAACAGTTGTATTTATTCCTCTCTTTCTAAATGGTCGTCACAAATATAATCGGTTATTGTTTTCTACTCTAGCGCTTCCGCTTCTACAGATTTGATTCTTGTTGTTAGTGTTTATGAACGCTATTCTATCAACTGGTTGTTCATTGGGTTTCCGGAAGTAGGAGCTGCATCAAAAATCCTCTATCATTGTTGTATGTTTGTCAGCGTTGTTCGAGTCGATCATCCCCGTGGGAGTAACACCGTTATAACAACTTGGTCGAATATGATATGTAACCGAAACAGGAATGTTCCCTTTTTGTCTCATCCGAATAGGTTGTGCCGATCGAAAGAATATTATAAAAATCTAGAATTAAGCTTTCTTTCTTGCATTACTCGTCTCTAGCGCAATATTTCCTCTGACTGGTTACGGGTAAATGATTATCTATTCCGGCAGACTCAGTTGGGTGGGATTTTGGTTTTGGTGGATAATCGTAGTAGGTTCCCTAAAATCATCTAATCTCTCGCGATTATAAACAGTTTACACATCAATTCTACATTGCATCGAAAAATTTTCACTACCCTAATCATTTTTTTTTTCTAGGCGACAATAAAATCGGCTACAGTTGCTCTGAATTAAAGCAAATCATTGCATTACTATCGCTCCGGTGGAATGACTAACTCTCTTAGATTTAACCAATATATTTTACACACAGTAATGTTCGCTAGGAACGATATTTTCAATCTATCGTTTATTGTTGTTTGCACAAAGATACCCACTAATGAGAATTACGGAACTCTGCTGCGCAACGCAGCAGCAGAGTTCTTTCCTTCTTGAATCTTCCTGTGACTCTGTAGAAGACTTTCTCGTTAAATTTGTTGTTTACTTTGTTTTGCTATGGGAAATCATGCTTCTTTTATGTTATATTTTGTTACCTCTTACTCCCACCCTGGTAAAGCCGGAATGCCCGGAATGGGCACCTAATGACATGGAACTGGATTGGAATAAAAACAAAAACCCAAGCCTCGAGAAAGAAAATGCTATAGAAATCATCAAACTCAAAACTGATGGTAACAACGAAGACCAAGACCGAGTAAGCACCAAGGAGAACAGCTTAGTTTGGCACTAAAGGGTGTATCGAAAATAAGCTATAAACATTTTAAGTGCAAGCGAAGGCAGTTGTGCTCACCTGTGTTTAGTATCTTGATCTGTCAAGAATCCACCGAGGGTTTGTTTACGCGTGGGTTTTTCATTCCTTCCGAAATGTCGCGTATCAAAAAGAAGACTAAAGTACAAGTCTTGGACACATGGATGCTATAGAAGGATATTACAATGAATAAAGTGGCAAAACGGTTCGGTATTCATTCGGCAAGTGTTCATTCGATGATTTATCAGAAAAGAGGAAGATAATCTGAACCGGAAAGTGATCATCATTCGGAATAAATCGATTTCAATACGTGATTTGGTGAAAAAAGCTGGGACGACGGTCGGAATGGTGCACCGGATTAAAAACCGGAACAACCTGAAACCATAGAAGGAGCAAAAACTATCAAAACAAAGTGCTGAACAAAAACCACGAGCGAAAACCAGAGCCCGGAGGGTGTATCATCGAATTTTGCACCACTGCTGAGGATGTAAGTGACCATAAGAAGTCAATTGAGGTGGAAAAAATTGGACAGAAAGATCGATCTACTGTACAAACCCCAATGAAAGACGGTAAGTCGAAGATCAGAGCATATTTCCAAAATTCATTTTTCACACACTGTAAGAAGAGTGTTCATAAAACATAGCCGAACGATCTCCTTGTTTGATTGATCAATAAAAAAGGGTTTTGAGGATTAAAAATGTGTTTACAGCTTATTTTCGACAAACTTCTTATGCACTACAAGACTTATTTCAACACTAAACTTCAGATGAAGAGCTACAGTCTGGGAGTCTTCGACCCAGGGCGCGATATCACCATTAGTTACCCTTAAGGCCTCTCTTGAGTAGAGGAAGAAAAAGCAATGTGAAAGGTATGTAGAATGCGGAGGGTATGGAATTGGTTCAAACTTCAGTAGCCTCTTCAGTTGTACGCAAAGTGTGTGGATGAGCGCTGTCGTGTTGCAAGATTACTGGCGCCAGGGTTCCTTTAACACGACAAACTCGACGTCAGAGGTGTTTCAAAGCCTCTATATACTGACCGAAAATTACCATTCACCCCTGGTTCCAGATAATCTGGCACTTCATCGACGAGAATCCCGAAACACAGTCGAATGTTCTTTTTCGCGGCCGGTTGTGTCTCCTTCGTCACAGTGGCGCTTAAAAAATTGTCCACAGCTCTCCAATCGACACTCGTCGATTCTTGTCTGTCAGAAGGTGTGGTATCCATCGTGCATAGATTTTACGGTATTCCAATTGTTCAATAATGAAGTCAACATGTTCTTCGGGTATTCCATTTTGGTCTGCGATACGCTGCTGAGTGGTTTTTATTACATACATTGTTTCTGAGGGGGAAGATAATAAACTAACGAATAGAGATACGTATTGTTGAAGTGATTATTTTTGCCTTCTGAACCTCTTATTATATTTCAATGAATATAGAAATAAACCTGGTAGCTTTCTCGAGTAAATAAGAAACGTGTTCCAGTTCGAAATCCTCTTTCGGTTTCAGTTTTAGAACATTTAAAATGTTCTACGTGAAAAAAAAAGTAATACAGTGTTGCTTCGATTTTGTTACTGGTCGTTAAATCACTGTTCGCCAAATTCACGCTCAATTCAGTGTCACGTTTATCGTTTCGATTTTATCACGCTTTTCCCAAAACGTTATAGATCCAGCATTAACACTCCTAATTGCTTTAAACAAATTTATATTGTGTTTTCTCTTAAATATTTCAATGTCAAATTCTATAAAATATAATTTTTGAATAGGTACATTGCAAAGAACTGTAAACTGAGCGCTAAAGTGCATTGATTTTTTTGTTACTCTCTTGATGTTCAAAAAGCCATCATTAGCTAGAAAATTTAAAAAAAATGTGTTTTCGTTCAAAATAAAATAGACACATGATGTTTAAAATTCAAGAAGAGATTCACTATTCGAAAAGTAAACCTTTGTAGACTTTCAGCAGAGGCAGAGGCAGAGGAAGACTTTAAGTTGAGCTTTTTCTCTAGAGTGAAGGAAAAACAGCTGACACTACATCAAGTTTACAATTGTGATATGTCCGGTTTGCTCTTCAAGATGCTTCCAAGGGATACCCTTGTTCACGTTCACACACTATCGATCTTGCGTGCTTATGCGTAGTTTGTGAAAGGTGCGGAAAATCGTTATGGAGAAAAGCATTATGATTAAGTAAATTTGTGCACACTTCTTTTTTCTGTTTAATGTTTTAAATGAGAATAAAACTTATTCGAATTATTGAAACAACTTGTTTTGCGACAAAAAATCCCAGCTCTAATGACATGAAGGATAAATATTAGGTTGGGGAAAAATTATAATTTTTTTTTGGGTAAATTCAAAATGTTGTGTGAGATCTTTAGGATTGGCCGATTCGGGTCAAATATGTCAAAGTGATTTTCCATATGTTATACATATCCTATTAGGTGTTGTTGGTTCAATTGAAATTCGCATTGAAGCATATAGTATTGTGCTCCGTTGGTGGCAATGGGTTGAATAAACACACTTAAAAGTAAAAATTATGAAAGAAAATTATATTTTCTATTTCAAATACGAAAAGTCCCGGGATTTTAGCTTATGTGTGAAGTTTCGCGAAATTCGTTTATTTGTTCACAAACTACAGTTGTTTAAGTGTCACTACTTGAGCATTTGTATAGAAAACGGGAAAAGAAGAATATCGCATTTTGATCAAACATTGTTTTTCAATGGGAAAAACTCTTGAACAATCAACGCAGTGGTTGACGAAATTTGTTTCTACTTCTGCTCCTTCGAGAACAACAGTTTTTCGTTAGTTTAGTGAATTTAGAAGCACCGCAGATGCATCTCGCTCTGGAAGGCCAAAAGAGGCTACGAATCCAAAAATCGTAAAACGAGTGCAACGACTCGTTTTGAACGATCGTAAAGTGGAGTTACGCGAGTTAGCTGAGGCCGTAGGCATTTCAAAAAAGCCTTTTTCCGGCCCCAATGGGTAATATCGGGGACATACAAAGGGGGCAACTTTTGTTAACACTTTGCGGATTGCTGAAGAGTTTTCTCGTGTTTCACGTTCCGTCTGTTACGGATGGATTACGAAATAACCTGTGTTTTCTACACTTAAAGGTTATATTCTTGGTTTACCAAGAATCTAACAAGACCTACCGATGGGTCGCCTTCGTCTTATCTACATCGAAGCAAACGATCGCATTCGTGGAATCCGAACAAATAAAGCGTTCAAGTTTGCCCCAAAACGTGCGGTTCTTAATGTTTAAATATATTGTTTTATTTTCTTCTTCTCTTGATGCGGGCTGAATGGAAGCGCAGCAAGAAAAATTCGGGGCTCAAGGTGTTAAACAATTGCTTGTACTTTTTTTATTCAAAATTTGTAAAAACTGAATGATCTATCTAAATAATTCCAACCACCAACAAGCTGAAAGATACGTCTAAATGAACACAGGCTCTCGCAAACAAAAAGCAGTTTATATGTTTTGCTTTTTTATTCGGATATCACTTTAGAAGCCACCGTATTTTGAAAATAACTTTTAATTTTTTTGTAAATGATTTGATGGCCCTGAAAAGCGCAAATAGATTTCGTATCGTTCTCACGATGCCGAAAGTTTTGTCCTCATGTTGCAGAAGCACTTTTCTCGCCTGTGATTGAATGCAGTCACATGCACTGTTGTGCTGGATCCATCCACGAAAGCGACGGATAACGGTTGTCCATTTGATGAAAACGCGGTGGTTGTTGCTGCTGATATTCGTGGAACAATGACCTTGAAGTCCTCACAAACTGCAGACTTTTTATCGTCGAATAGTTTGATCGGCTTCTTGATCAGTACGGAGAGATATCCATACGTGCACGCATTGGGCAAAGTACGTAGAATAGAAGGTAAGGGATATTTCCTGTGTATACACACAGAGAGCGCATGTGTTACACACTTATCGATTTCATACTGAACAGTTTTTGTTTACTTCAGCAAAATGTTGAAGTACCACGTCCCGCGATGCCGGAACAGAATAATTTCGAATGAGATAAACTAATCGGAGATGTTTTCAGCTATCCCATGCATGCGCTCTTTGGATCGGGAACCGGAACGACACTCCTTTCGATAAAACCTTTACACACATTTGTTTGTCGGTTTTGCATTTTTTTTATAGTACAGGTGCGATAATTCTACTGTTTTAATTTTTAAAATAATTAAGTAAACTGCTATTTCATCATTTCGAAACATATTTTGAGACAGTTCTTGTGTTATAATTTAAAAATTTTAAAATGTATAAATTTATATGGATTCGGTCGAAGGTTTATTACAATTTTTGCTTTTTTTCTTTGCCTACCACTACTTGAACAAAGCAGGGAGAAGACTACCTTCCTATTCTACGTACTTTGCACATTGGGTCGGTTTTAACTAATGTTCAAACCGTACAACACTACCGGCCGATGAAATGTCTGCAGTCTGCGGAGTCTCTTAGAGTATGAGCACCACACAATTAAAACTCGTTGCCCGCTTTCGCCGTTGCCATCGATACGCTCCTGCCGCTCATGACACTGCTTCAGCCTTTCCTGTCTTTGCTGCCGCTCTATGATAAAACGATTAGCACAACCGTTCTGCTACTTGGTTAGAAAAGAAAGATTTGCGGTAGAATCACAAGTGGGAGTGGCTTACAATATGATTCTTCATTTGTACCCAAATTATATTCCGCTATTACTCTGGTGGCTCGTTTTGGTCGGAGCCATTTGAGGAGCACAAATCGGACCAATCAAAACGAGGCACACAATGCGTTTGGACAATGCTTGACATTTCACTATTATTCAATTGTTTATCTCAAGAAAAATTAAATATTATTCATTGTGATAGACGCGTAGAAATATTTCCTATCAAATGAAGCAAATACCTTGCGATTTATCAAGAAATGCTAGAGAAATAAGCGTTCAGAACTTTTCATTTTTTTCCCACTTGTTCAGTGCCTAGATTTTCATTTTACTCCCCCCCCCCCACATCTTCCGGTTAGACGTAGTCCTACGTTAAAATCTGTCTGGAAGGCTATGGTCATCGTAAGAGAAAATCTATTAAGAGAATCAATCAAAGCAAAAGCAACAATTAGGTAAAAACTACCGAATAATGAATAATAAATAATGAGTCTTGTACAATTGAATTTGTTGTATTTTTCAAAACTGCCTTCTGATTTGGGAATAATCGCATTATTGAAAAAGTATTCATTAGAAAAAGGGAAATTTTTCATGCTATCAAAACTTTTTCCTGTAGTAAAATGACCTACAGGAGTGTTCTTGAAATCAAATGAATGCTGATTGGTAAGGTTGATTGGATTTGCTATTGACTTGGTTAAAAAAAAACACTGTGTTAATCTACAAAATCTTGAAAAATACGGAAGAAAACGATTTTTTTCTTTCCAGTATTGTTATTTACTACGCCTACACAAAAATATAGATCATTCAAGTATTACATCTCAAAACATGAAGCTTTAAAATGATGTATATCCCATCTTCATGCGTTGGTTTGTCACAAAGTTTCAGCGTTTCTAAAATCACTTAAAAACTTCGACATCGCGCTCCGTTTCCATAATTTTTGTTGAGTGTAGAACCAACGACATTGTATTACATACTAGGAATAATATTTAGATACATGGTTTTATTTAAAAATTATTATTGAAGTATTATTTGAATACTAATAACTTTTTTTCCCATGTGACACCGACTATTACCATAATAGTTACACTTATTATGAAACTCCAGGAACACTATTACCATAATGGGTACATGGAAGTGAGTTAATCATCGAAATATCAGTGAGAATCTTCAGAAACAGAGTTCAAACTGCTAGAAAAAGTATACTTTTGCACTAAAATAGAGTATTTATTCGCCAATTTCTGCAAATTGGTGACATGTGTCCTCCATAACTGTTACACATACCATATGTGTTCTATATAATGAAGTAACATGTTTTCTTGGTGAGAAAAATTCATAATTCAGCTCGATTACGATAATTATCCCATATAACATAGGTGAGTTTATTCATCCATATTTCATCCATACAGAATTCAGAAGCCAATTGGTTCAAGGCCACAGAGGGCGAGGTTCATAATTCCTCATTCCCAAGCAAACCATTTGTCATGACAATTGTCATGCGAAAATGCGAAAACAGAATAGAAACTGAGAGAGGTTGGCGTCGACAACATGCCTCATACCGTATGTTTCTATTCTGTTTTCGCATTTACGCATGACAATTGTCATGACAAATGGTTTGCTTGCTCATTCCACTTCGGCATCACCATCTTCCTGCCATCATCATTCGGTTGTAACACTGGTGGAGTTAACATACCCAACAACCAAACAAAACGGCCTTTTTCAGGGCCACCAATCTCATTATCGAAGATGTAATTTTTCAAACATATCAAAAATCAACATGCAACAGATAGCCTAACAGAATCCAACGTCAACTATGTGGTCGTGTTTTGGACACAACCCTTCTGTGATTTTTTTTTCGACCGTGACAAAATCGAAAGAACACTGTAATCGAAATTTCCTTTAAGATTTTGTTTTGCAGATATCCTTAAAATGATATAATGTGTTAATCCCTTAATATCGGAATTCATAGAGATTGAATTGAGTTTGAATATGAAAGCCACTTTTAGGGCATTGATCAGTCAGATCGGACGTTATTCCTCTTATCTACGTTCTTACCCACAGTTAAGGTTCCCTTTGTCCAGAACATGATTATAGATTACTGCCACTCACTACTGCTATCCCTACAGTTACATGAACATCGATATATAGTTATCAAACCAATACGTTGACCTTGCATAATTTGAGCGCCTTGACTTACACACAATCGATACCATTATGTCCTGCGACTGTCCCGCGTTCTGTACACCTATTAAAATCTATATAATTTAACCATTTTTATACCACTCGCGTGATCACGTCTTAACAAACAAAACAATCCAACAACATCCATACGCTCAGTATTTTCTCCCTGGATTCAATATCTTGCAAAAATGCGGCATCGTAACCCGGCAGTCCACTTGGGACTGCTGCTGTTGCTGAAATTGATGTTGCTGCTGCTGCTGTTGCTGTTGGAACTGTTGTCCACTGTGTGCTCTCGGCGAGCGCATGGGTCATTGCTGCTGCTGCTGCTGGTGGTGGAGCTCCTGTTTTTCTCCCTCGTGGACAAATTCCTGGTGCCGATCGACCACATCGGCCACGATCTGCTCCTCGATCTCCTGACCTTTGTGGGCCTGCTCCCTCGACAGCAGCACATCGTACGCCTTGTTGGGCGTAACGAACACCACCCGATTCTTGCGAGTTTGGAGAATGTTGGCAATCACCAGCTTGTGCTTGTACTTGTTCAAACTTTCCCGGGACTTTGCGATGAGCAGGCTTTCGTCCGTTTCCAGCTTGAACGAGACAACGTAGGCCAGTGGGACCCACAGGCTCACCAGCGGGGCCAACATCTTTGGCACCAGCTGCAGCGAAATCGTCGGGGCACCATGACCGGATTGAATTTTATGCGTTGGCATCTCGTCCTGGGGAACGTAAAAATCCGACACGGCGGCAGCGAGATAGAGCACCGCGTTCCGCTCGAAAGCGGCCAAACACTCGCATGCCGCCCGCAGCAGCCACATGTAGTCCATGACGCTGGTGAAGGTTAGGTACAGCATCCGATTAGTTTCCTGTGCATTTTTGTATTTGTCCAAAATGGGGGCGAGAACGTCCACCGAATCGGGTTTCACTGGAAAATAGCGAATTTTGAATGAAGTAAGGCGAAGTTGGTTGCTCGTAGTAAAACTTACCCGTTATCGTTGTGCTCATTCCCTCCTCATGCAACTCCAGCATATCGAGCAGCTGCTGGCCGCTGAAATGCCTCGTGAATGGTTCCAATGATTTTGTGCGATACATAAAGATGACGGCATACCCATGGTCTAGGAAATATTCCGCCGAAGCAGAACCGCGATTTCCCGCGCTGAAGTTATCCACGAATCGAACCGTATTATGTTCCAGAGGAACCGTTGTGCCACCGGACTAAAGAAAAGAGGATAAATGAGCAAATGATCGATGGTTGGCAGGAACAGCTTTATCGGGGCAAATGCATAATCACAATTCACGTGAATGTCGCCATAAACTATCGTTATTTCCCTACGACTCTCCTGGTTCCTTTCGGATGTAATGCCACAGTATAGTGGTGTAATAAAATATTCCTCCAATTAGCATAAAATACAGAAAGCGGACATACATAAACAAGGGAATTGACTGAATTAAGGAAAGGTCACGTCTTGCCGAGACATTCTTCGAAGTCATTCGCAGCAAATGACAACATAAGCAGCTTTACCAGCGAACTTAAATGCAACATTTGATGTATGGTACACCACGCAGTGGCAATGCTGTGCACCGGTAAGCACCTCGACAATAAAACAAACCCATTCCACTCTCACGAGAAGAATACACATTATCGCGTTCAGCCACCCCGCTGGTTCTCACGCCACCGCAAAACCTGACCCCAAGCCAGACCCAACCCCACCCCCCTCCACCACGATGTTCATTATTCAGGTCAATTACCGTAACGAGCACAATGTTGCTCTTGAGTTTGAAGTGCCGATCACAGAATTCCTTCAGCAGGGATCGGTTGTCCTCGAAGCAATTTGGCGGCAGATGGGTCGCGTAGAAGTCCTCCCAGTGCGATGAGTTCATCATTGCTCTTAATCTCAGTAATATACAACAAATACGACGGCGGCTGTAAACGAATAGTGTTGGAATGCTGTGGATACACTGTTTTTTTATTCTCACTACAAACAGTAAATCACTGACGATGGCCGTTCCAGCTGCGAATATAAAACTAGCTGTTCGTAAATCTAATTCATCGAACGTTGTTTCCACTGTTACTGGAAAGCACCATTTCCGACGATTCGCAGCTAAACGTCGAACGCACTAGAAAACACTTGTTGTCAGAACTGTGGTGGAAAATTTCCTTCTGCTAGCCGTCGTAACTTTCACCAACTAGTTGTCATTGCGCTCTGTGCAGCGCATTCGTCAGTGGGAAACAGTAAAACTCTGGAAAAATCGGAAAAATAAACTCATACACAGATCAACATGAGAAATGTCAAAACAAAGCAGCACTTCGTCAGTGACGGAATGCTAGTTGACTGGCAGAGGCGGGATTCAGCTGAGGGATGTCATCAGGGATGCCAGGTGATTTTTTCAAATGTCTTCACATGATACGGAAAAATATCTTCAAATGTCTTCACAATCATGTCGGATGAAACTAAAATTCATAACTTTCTTTTGAAAAAAGCTTAATAGCTTGTTCAATGTTTATTCTAATTGGTATTGGTATAGCCCTTTTTATTAACCCCTTCCCGTATTATTTAATATGTCACTCATCAAGTTACTACACTACACTGCTGAGCGTTTTAGCGCCCTATACTATGCGAGTACACCACGAGTGAGACTCGATATTGTACGAGAAAGGGTTAAACTTTTTTTGAGATTTTGAAGTTTATTTCAATAACCATGAACATAGAATATATTGCGCAACTGCGAACTAAATTTGATGAGTTTAGAAATGATAATTTTCTTTACAAATCGTTGATTGTGTTAATATAGCCCCAGTTCATCCACAAAAACGGAACAGTGGTAACTCAATTTGTTTATTTCAGCTTTGAAGTTTTAGTAACCATAAAACTAATAAGATATAATTTTAGGAAATAATATCTCTCAAAAAACCCACATACGTTATCATACTGAAGGTCTTCACAAATTTCATATTGGGCCTGATTCTCGAATACAGTTCACGGTGGAAACGAAATAAACGGCACGTCATTGAACTACGTTTTACGAGTTAGTGAAGTGTCCAAGATAATAATGAGTTTTCAGGCAGATTGAGCACTTTTCAAATAAAAAATCATTAATGAAAATTAACTTCTTCGTATCAAACTGGTATTCAATGTGAGTGGAAAACTTTGTTTTCTTCATGTGATATAATAATCTCATATAAAAATTTCATCTGAAGATAATTTGATATTATAATGATAAGTTTAGTGGGAAACTAATATCGTATCCAGATGTCGACACCGTACCGTTGTCATCGCGGATACGTTTCATTCCGTTTCCACCGTGAAGTGTATTCGAGAATCAGTCCCATTGTCTTCAAAATGTCTTCACAAATCAAATGTCTTCACAGTAGATCAAATGTCTTCAAAATGAAGACATGTCCTCAAACCAGGCATCCCTGGATGTCATATAGGGATTTGCTTTAGCGGTGGAAATTCAACTGATCTGCTCCTAACCAAAGGGAGCTAAGTAGAAGAAAAAAAATATGTCAAAATTGCCGTTCAGCCGGTCACGTATAGATCAAATTTGTTTACAAACATAGAACGTATCTAAGCAACACAACAACACTAAACATTGACTGCTGTTTCGCCGATATGGTTGGTTGCTGTTAAAAACCGGCAGAAAACAAAGCCATTATGTGTGAAATACAACATCATTCAAATGTCCACCTAGGGCTTCCTCGCACACCTTGATCCGGAACAGGTAATTTTCGATGACTTTTCGGCACATATGGGGCAGTATCTCGGTCATAACTTTACGAATGTTGTCTTTCAAATGTTCAAGAGTTTGCGGAGAGTTGGCATAGACATGGTTATTCGCATAACCCCACAAAAAAAAGTCTAGCGGGTTCAAATCGCATGATCTGGACGGCCAATTGGCATCACCAAAACGCGAAATTATGCGTCCCTCAAATTTCGTTCGAACATGGCCATATTCATGTTCGGTCGTGTTGTGTGACACGTGGCGCCGTCCTGCTGAAACCACATGTCATCCGTATCCATATCTTCAATTTGTGGCAAAAAAAATCGGTTAACATGCGGCCATAGCGCTCACCATTCACATTTACCGTCTCGCCGTCCTTATTTTCAAAGAAATACGGCCCGATGACTCCACCAGACCATAATGCGCACCAAACAGTGACTTTTGGCGGATGCAATGGCCTCTCAACAATCACGTGTAGATTTTCTGAGCCCCATATACGGAAATTTTGGGTGTTCACATAGCCACCGAGCTCGAAATGTGCCTCATCGCTGAATAAAATTTGATGCGAAACTTCCGCATTTTGCTGCTGTTGTTCGTTCACCCAATCGACGTATGCCCGACGCATTCCATGGTCACCACACTCTAATTTTTGTACCAGTTGGACTTTATATGGATTTAGGTGCAAGTCCAAATGCAAAATTCGCCACAATGATGTGTTTGACAAGCCCAATTGCTGAGCACGCCGTGGAATCGAAACATTCGGGTCATCCTCCACACTGGCAGCAACAGCAGCAATATTTTCGGCCGAACGCACATTACGATGATGCACAGGTTTCACAATATCCGCAACGGATCCAGTTTGTTCGAATTTACGCACTACATTAGCGATTGTGTGCTCTGTAGGCCGTCCATGACGACCAAAATCCGTCCGTAATACTCGAAAAACATTTGCCGGTTTTTCATCATTTTTATAGTATAATTTAACAAAATTAACACGTTGTGCGATGCTAAAACGATCCATATTGTAAAATGGCAGACATTCAACTAACGATATGACGCTTTGGTTGACAGCTATGTCAAACGGTTGTCAGCGCAGGACTGCATACTTTCGGAAGCCCGAAATGGAAAACCCTGTATATATAAATATCTAGTGTCACGATGTTCGTGGCCGAACTCCTCCGAAACGGCTCGATCGATTTTAATGAAATTATGCACAAAACGTTTGTTAGTCATGAGCATAGGTCGCAAACTATATCACATACTGCTAGGATAACGATTACCGTATAGTTAATACTGATTAGGGTGACATTATGCAAAAAAAAATCAATTTTTCTGAATAAATAGAATAATTTTTTTGTGTATTTTTTTACAATTTGGTTTCAGAAAAAAACATTAGAATCTAAATTTAAAAAAAAAAAAAAACCGCCGCTCAATTTTCCAACAGGACGAATTTATTTACGGTGTTGAATGACAAATGGCGCTACGTATGCTTCATCAAGCTTTCACTCACACATGCGGAAGTAACCTCAATTCGTCTAAAGCTAGGGGCATCGACGAGGTACTGGAAACGTTATCGAATAAGTTCAATGAATTATTGAATTCCTTCAGATCATACATGCTCGGATAGCAAGATGTTAATCACGCTATTGTCATCAATCCAGATAAATTATCAACTGGAGAACACGTAATATTAACGGCGAAATATTATTTATTTCAAAAGTTTAAACTATTTTTTTCGTTCCAAGTTATGTATGTGCATAATCAATCCGCCAATCGTATATTGACTCAATTAGACGATTCTATGGCTAAACCAATTATACTGTTCCTGAACTTTGTTCTACCGCTCATCAATAACGCCAATCGCTCCTTTCAATCATAAAGTTCTGAATTTTGCGAACTTTGTAATGATAGAAGAGTGTTATTGTTGATCATGTTGGATAACCTATGTTTGGAAAGCTACGTGATGCTGGCTTTGATGTGAAACATTTTTCTGAAGAAGCTTGAGGATGTTTGCGTTGGTATCGATGCAGAAGAAGCTGGAAAAGGATTGGATGCAGCTAGGAAGTTGATCTTTAAATCGATCTGTCGTGACTTCTATATTGAACTGGTGAAACATAGCTGCAGCCTTAATAAACCGTCAAAATTTCGTAAAGCTACCAAACGTTAATGATGCGACAATTTCCTCAATTCGTTGAAACAGGTAATAGACAAAGCTTGGATTACGAATTCAGGCTACTCAAGTCGAATATTATAATATATTATTATATATTACGTCATATTTTTGTGTTACAGGGCCATCAATACAAAATCCGGAGATCGGTTGGTTCCCACAATTATGGACTCTGTTTTGAGAGCGAAGAACTATGTATCGGCTCAAGGAGGAGCGTCAAAGATGAAGTTGAAGGAAAATTCGAAGGCAAAGTTCAATGAAACCATGTAAAAACATCATGCAATTCTGAGACGAAAAACTTTTCTATGATTTTTTTATTGTATTGACACGACTTTCATAACCCATAAATAGGAAAAATAAGTTCAAAGTGAAAATAAACTTTCATTTTTTTTCCTTTACATTCCAATACAGATTTTTTATACAGATTTTTTGGCTAAAAATACAGATGTACAGTTTGAAGTATCAACAGCCAGTTGGCTTTGAACGGGAACATCGTCGTAGTAACACTGGCAATGGTTGGAACACTAAAACTGAAATGAACGAGACCTCATAAGAGGAAAACTCCAATATTGAGAACGATGACGAAGATGATGTTGAACCGAAAAGTCATATTGACGGAAATAAGAGGTAAATAAATTACTTTTACACTAATCTTGTTCAAAAAAAGGTATTTCTTGAATTAATTATAATATGAATATAACAGCGGTGGTAGTTTTTTCATCAATTAGCGTTTAAATTAAAACATAAAGGCGGACCCGGTTATATATATAATCTCTAATTTTGTGAGCCCACGCCCTGTCAAAGATTAAGAAAGTTAAAGAAAGTCCAGCAAGCGGAAGACAACTGTAAATATAATAGAATCGAAAGCAAAGTATTTTGTTTATTGTTCCGTTCATCGTTAACCTCGCACCGCGGTAAAGCAGATCACATTAAACCAAGATCGTGAATAGAACTTTTTTGTCCAAACAAATTAATACGCATGTAGGAATAAATAGGAAGCCACACACTAACGAATGCCACACATTATGCACACAAGTAGAAGCGTGTTCTGAATAGAACAATACCGAACTTTACCGCCGTTCATCGTTAACCTCGCACGGCGGTAAAGCAGATCACGTTAAACCTAGATCGTGAATAGAGACCTTTTTTGTCCAAACAAATTAATACGCATGTAGGAATAAATAGGAAGCCACACACTAACGAATGTCACACATTATGCACACAAGTAGAAGCGTGTTCTGAATAGAACAATACCGATAGTGAGCACATGCCCATCGGTATAAAGGGAAGCCTGGTTAAGATGCAAGCATAGGGTCTAGGTTCGAAACCCGGTGAAGCAAATAAAGGTATAGGTGGTTAATGCCGTTCAAGATAATGTTTGTATAAAAAGTATTTTGAATTTGAGGAATATATTCCGCATTCAATGTTGTTAAATAGATAAGTGGTTGTGAGGAAAATGTATGTATAATTAATGAGTTCAACCATTGATAATAAATGTTAATTATTAGTTTTTTCGAATAATTCTATACGAGTTTGAACTCATTCCATTACACTTGTAAGTGCAAGTTAGCTTAATTAAATTTCTTTGACTCAATAGACAACCGGGTACCGATTTTGAAGATCACGATGACAAGCATGAAATGCTGGATTTATCTCACGAAGAACTATGGTCAAACGCCCGAAGATGATCTTCCACTAATTAAGCAACCAAATTTAACAGGAGTTCGCTATGCAGCCCATGACATTCAATTGTCGGTGTGCGATGTTTTCAAAAGGAGAACTGTGTCAATTTCTTTGACTAATGTCCGGAAGCTGGTAAAAAAAGACGATCTCAGACTTATGTAAATTCTTTTAGAAGAGACAAAACGAAATAGAAATGTTCATTTTCGATGGGGAAACGCGTTGGGAATCGTTGTATTCGATGGCAAATCGTGTGAATCAACAAAAAGCCTTCATTAAAGAACTCTTGCCGGTCGATCTTAAAACAGGCAAAATTTAGCAATATTTTGGAATACGGTTGAGCAGTTCATTCGGCGACATTTCAATTGTACATCTCAACAAAAAGGGTTCAGGAGGAATCGTTAACTTGTGGAATGTGTTCTATTAATGACTCATAGAAAATGGTTTAAAGTAAATATTTAAAAATACGATTATGAGAATTTTTCGATGGTGGAATTCTCAATTGCACTTCTCTCATGTAACAATTCAGCTCCGGGGTCGGACAAGATTAAATTCAACTTGTTGAAGAATCTTCCCGACTTGGCAAAACAGCGTTTGCTGAACTTGTTCAACAAGTTTCTGGAGCTGAATATTGTCCCGCATGACTGGAGACAAGTGAGAGTGATAGCCATACGGAAACCCAACAAGCCGGCTTTCGATCACAACTCGTATAGGCTGATTGCAATGTTATCCTGTATTCGTAAATTGTTAGAGAAAATGATTCTACTTCGTTTGGACAAGTGGGTCGAAACGAACAATTTGCTGTCAAATACGCAGTTTGGCTTCCGCCGAGGTAGAGGGACAAATGATTGTCTCGCGCTGCTATCTTCTGAAATCCAAATCGCATTTGCTCGCAAAGAACAAATGGCTTCCGTTTTTCTCGATATCAAAGGGGCATTTGATTCAGTTTCCATGGAAATTCTCTCAGAGAAGCTTCATAATCGTGGACTTTCACCAATTCTTAACAATTTCCTGTATAATTTACTGTCAGAAAAGCACATGATTTTCTCTCATGGCAGCTCGAAATCTTCTCGTTACAGTTTTATGGGCCTACCACAAGGCTCCTGCCTAAGCCCCCTCTTGTACAGTTTTTACGTCAATGATATGGATGATTGTCTAACTAGAGACTGCACGCTGAGACAACTTGCAGACGGTGGAGTTATTTCCATCACGGGTACTAATCCCGTCGTTCTGCAAAAGTCGTTGCAAGATACCCTGAACAATCTGTTCACGTGGGCCCTCAAGCTGGGTATCGAATTCTCTACGGAGAAAACTGAAATGGTCGTTTTTTCTAGGAAGCACGAACCCGCCCAATTCCAGCTTCACCTATCCGGCAAAACGATCCAACACTCTATGTTTTTCAAATACCTGGGTGTATATTTTGATTCTAAGTGTACCTGGGGGAGACACATTGCGTATTTGAAACAGAAATGCCAGCAAAGAATCAATTTTCTCCAAACAATTACCGGAACATGGTGGGGTGCCCATCCAGGAGACCTCATTCAGTTGTACAAAACAACGATATTATCAGTGTTAGAATATGGCAGTTTTTGCTTCCGATCAGCTGCCAGGATTCATATTCTCAAGCTGGAGAGAATACAATATCGTTGCTTGCGTATAGCAATGGGGTGTTTGCATTCGACACATACGATGAGTCTCGAAGTTTTGGCAGGAGTACCCCCGCTTACTCTTCGGTTCACAGAACTATCCTACAAATTTCTCATCCGTTGCAAGATCATGAATCCATTGGTAATTGATAACTTCGAAAATCTACTCCAACTGACTCCTCAGTCAAGTTTTATGTCTTTATACCATGAGTACCTTACACACGACGTGCACCCTTCACCAGGCATCTCCAACCAAGTTTGCTCCCCATACTTCTGCAATTCCTCTGCCATTTTTGATCTGTCCATGCGACAAAAAATCCATGGAATCCCAGATCACCTACGCTCCGATTCTATTCCGCCGATATTTTCGGCAGAATATGGGAAAGTTAGATCTGATAAAATGTTCTTTACTGACGGTTCATTCATAAACGGGTCCACTGGCTTCGGCATCTTCAATGAAAATTCCAGTGCCTCTTTCAAACTCAAAGATCCTTGTTCCGTGTATGTCGCTGAACTGGGTGCGATATATTACGCATTAGGGATCATTGAAACATTGCCCATCGACCACTATGTTATTTTTTCAGACAGTCTCAACTCAATAGAGGCAATCCGCTCAATGAAAGTTGATAAACGCTTATCTTATTTCCTAACTAGAATAAGACAACTATTGAGTGTTTTGGTCGAAAAATTATTCAAGATTACCTTAGCATGGGTTCCCTCTCATTGCTCGATTCCGGGGAATGACAAAGCGGACTCGCTAGCTAAGGTGGGCGCTTTAGAAGGCACACTTTTTGAAAGGCAAATTGCTTATAATGAATTTTTGCACATTCCTCGTCCAGTATACGCTCGTAAGTTGGCAGCGCATGTGGAGTGGAGATGAGTTCGGTCGTTGGTTACACACGATTATCCCTAAGGTCTCGACGAGTGCATGGTTCAAGGGATTGAATGTAGGTCGTGATTTCATTCGCGTGATATCTCGGCTTATGTCCAATCACTACAACCTAAACGCGCATCTCTATCGCATTGGGCTCGCAGCAAACAATCTTTGTGATTGTGACGATGGCTACCACGACATCGAGCATGTTGTCTGGTCGTGTATCCGGTTCCATGCTGCTCGCTCTCAACTCTCTAGAGCACTGAGAGCACAAGGCAGACAATCGGATATCCCCGTCCGGGATATCTTAGGTAGCCGGGATCCTGATCTTCTGTTTCATCTATACCTGTTCCTCAGAAACGCCGATGTCAACGTTTAATGATGTTTCCTTCGTTGTGTCCCCGTTTCATATCCCTCCTATCCGATCGATAAACTTTTACTTAGTCGCGGCAATACATACACACACTCTTTACAGATGCACGGGCCGAAGGTTGTGCAGTCCACTGATTATTCAACAAGAGCCAAAGGTTGTACCGCTCATGATAACTCTACACGAGCTGATGATTGCGCCGGCTAGTGACCATTCTATCCTGGATTCCTCGAGTCGAGAAAGACGCACCACGCTAGATATGGGGTACATACTAGGGGGGCGTTGCTGATTAATGGTCAGCTGCATCCCAATAGGAAGTATCCCGTGTCGGGCACACGTACAGAGCATCGAAGACTGCGACATACCAATTATGAGAACACTTGTAATACTAACCTCGAGTCAACGGCGAGTAATCGGTTACATATTATTAACATAGTCTGAGCAAACATTGTCAAAATATTGAACTCCCGGCCCCGTTAGGCTGACGCCATATAAGCCTTAATAAAATATATATTTTGGATTAAAAAAAAAATATTTTAAAAAATATATTTCAAATTATTATTTAGATTATATTACACTGAAAAAATTATATTCTAAAAACCAGGTCGATTCAAACAAATTGTCATTTCAGGAATTGCTCTAGATGTTGTAAAACTGAAGGTAATCTACTTGACAACAAATCATCCGTGCACTTGCATGTATTTGCAATGCCGATTTCCAGAGGCACCTTGGTTTTGAAGTCCGTGTTTGGAAAACACAATTCGGTGTGAGCAAAATATCCCCGACTTGCATGTATTTGCAAAGCGGATTCCTCCAGGCACATTGATTTTGAAGTCCGTGTTGGGGCAACACATTTCGGTGTGAACAAAAATACTCCTAACTTGCATGTATTTGTAAAGCGGATTCCCCCATGCATATTGATTTCGAAGTCTGTGTTGGGGAAATCGTGAATCGGGTCAATCAAAACGTGGCAGTTATGGCGTTAAATAACGTTTGACATTTCACAGTTATTCAATTGTTTATCTCATGAAAAATAATATTTAATTCTTTGTGATAGATGCGTATGAATATTTCTTATCAACCAATTGCAAACATCTTTCCGATCTATTAAGAAATGTTCGAGTTATAAGCATTCGAAATCTTATTTTTTTCCAGCATGTTCGTTGTTTAGGTTTTCATTTCATCCTCCATATATTCCCGTAAGACCTAGTCCCACGTCAAAACATGAAAAACGTATTGGTAGGAAAACTTGTTCCCTTTAGAAGTGTCCATCTCTATGGTTTAGTGACCATTTGTTTAAAGTTGAATCTGAATCAATTCTTCAATTAATAGATGAATGAATATTTCGTGGAATTCGAAAACGAGAGCGGTTTCGAGCCTCAATACATCTTCGTCGACTGGACGAAGTAACATGATTATTACCTCTTTTTAAAATGTAAAATGTTCACGAGTTGTATACCTTGCAAGCATACTTTTGATAGAATCGAATGAACTGAAGAAGTTTCAAGTCTCTATAACTCTAGACAGCGACAAATTATTGAAATCACAAAAAATCTATAAATATAGGCCTGCTTGAGATTTCATCTCAGTGATGATTAATACGTGGGTGTTGCATGGCAAGGCTAGCAAAGCAATATTCGTCGTTGAACAACTTGTATGTAGTGAAGGCAAAATATTCAGCAAAAGAAGCAATCCCGTAAAATTTATCATTCCGCTTTCTTATGTTTGCCCTATACATAATAAACAATACATTGTTTATCACTAATTCTCAAACTATGAATGGGTTATACCTATGGTATAACCGCAAGGTTGACGTAGGACTGCCATTGGCTTAGTAATCATTTGGGTTTCTTCAATAAGCAATAATCGCTCTCGGATGTTTCTCATTGAGTACGATATCACCGCTGCGTAGAGCTATCTTTTGTGTGTATTGATTAAACTAGTGGATGAATGAAACAATTTACGTATTCAACTGCATACAAATTTAGGTCAATTCATGCATTATGGTAGTAGTTATCGCAGCAAATAGTTATCAACACTTTGCCTAATCATCGAATGGTATGAGTAGAAATTCAGTGAGCTTGCGACATGAAGGGATATCTTCCAATGCAGTCTTGCATAACTGAGCCAAAGCGTTGCATTTGTACCCGCTTTTGTAGACCGTGTTAACAAAATTAATTCCGGAGTGTAAAAATGCATGGGGGTATAAAAGTACTGCCGACTTGCACGTATTTGCAATGCCGTATTCCCAGCCTCTTGGTTTCGGAATCTGTATTGGGAAAACACATTCCGGCTTGCAAAAAAGCAAGCGAGTACAAAAGTACCCACAGCTTGCATCTAATTTACTGTGCCAATTTCCCCTGGCTCCATGGTTCATTTTCGAAACTTTAAACTTACACCCCAGTATAAAAATGAAAGACGTAGTACTACGTTAAAAATGTATTTGCTTGCAGTATTATTGTGTGTGTTATATTCTAAATAGAAAACAAAATAAACTCTTTCGCTTCAACACAATTCTTTGTTAAAAGCAAAACAGGAAGATTATTTGTCAGCAACTCGGCGCACTCATCAGCACTTTCATAATGAACGAAGTTTCGCCACAACAGTGATAATATGCTTGTTTTGAAGGAAAATTTAAAGCGTTTGAACAAGCTTTTGGATCAAGAATAAACAACGCGTAGACATTTTATCTTTCGAATGAAGTATTTATCATATTTTGTCTGGTTGTTTACGAGGTATTATCTCTCAAAATCTTGTTGCCCCGGCGTAACGCTCTCGTTTTCGAAGCTTTGAACTTACATCCGTATAGAAATGGAAGTTGTAGTCCTGACCTGACCTTCCATCATCAGGCGCTCGCACATATCTTGAACTATGGCGACTAGAGTGAACTATGGACCAAAGAGGAGTGCTCTCGTGGAGGAAGACGGAGTAAGTGGGTGAATTTAAATTTATCTTCACTACACAGAGAATATGGACATCATTGTTGACCGTTGAGCATTCCTGAAGGAATTCCGACTGAACAACAATATGTCAAAAATCGACGAGCAAAAAAAGTTAACTTGTTCTTAACGAGACTGTAAACAAACAAAATGACAGATCGCGCTCAAAATTGACCACTGACCAACTTAACGAAAATAAATGAAAATTAAAAATGATCAGCGGGATGATTTGAAATTACAAATTCCCAACTAATCACTTCGCATCCATCGATATCGAGAACGATTCGTAAATCCTTCCACAAAGTCCCATAAAGCATTAGCAATCACGGAACAATTTGTAAGCGCTAGGAATGCCGTAAACTATCGTTATCCTCCTATCCACCGTTGGATCCTTTTCCTTGAGTACAGCAGGCAGGACGCTCTACTTGGACCAATTATTTGCGAATACATTCCTCCGATTTGATATCACCAATTACCATCAAACTCAATTAAAAGTTGTTAGAACAGACATTTAAAAGCAATTAAATCGTTACCTTATCTGGTGGATGCTGCGCTGCGTGTTAAAATGAAAAACGTGTCCGCCATTTCCTCGCCTGGGTGAACGACGTTTTGGGGCTAGCTTGCTTCTGCTGTATTGGCTCAGTACGAAGGAATAGGTTATGCACATCTCTGGATCGCAGTCAAGCTGGGTACAGCATGCGATAATCCTACGAGCAGAGCAGCTCCAGCCGAACAATAAAATGTGGAATTAAAACTCCAGCGTAAACGATATCGGACGTGATAACCTTTATAACGCACCCACACACACACACACATCCACACATATACATACAAACTATTATGGAAGAGTGATATTAGGTGTTCAACTGGTAAGTACCGGACGGAGCGAATGGAATGGTGTTGCTGGACCGAGCTGGCGAATATGGAATGTAATCCTTTCCACCATTCGTTCAACTATCATCCAGCCACGTGAAATGGGTAACGTGAGAAGGTTAAATGTTTCTGGTCGATTATCCTGCTTTATGGTTCCATTTTTTGCTTGCACCAGCGGAGAAGACCACCAGACGAAAAGAATGCCCTAATCTGTTCGTGCAATAGATGATTTGATTTGGATTAGCCTTCGCTATCCTGTAAATATTCCACTGAAGCAGGACGAAGAATGCGTCCGGTGCTGGCAATAGCAGTCAGACTAAGCTACTTGGTAATAATAATAATAGTTTCCCTGAAGTGGAAACATCTTGCAGTGGATCATACATCATTAGCATAAACGAAATGTGAATTAGAGTAACTTTTGTGTTTTGATGCGCTAATCCACAAACATTGATATTATCAAGAAGGATACTTCGATACTGGATCAGCACATGCCATACTCTACTACTTTACCAATGCCATAAAATTTGTTTAATACATTGTTAGCACTCCTGCTTACGAGTCAGAAATTTTCAGGTGGTATTTTATGATCTGTGCAGATTCTTTGCATTTTGATCGTCTACAAAAATGCGATACTTGAGTTAGCAGTGTAGAGGATATTAAATTTCTACAGCACTGTGTCCTGTGAGTGTTCGCAACACCGACTCTAAGGTGGACTCACTCATTGAAGCATTACAATTAAATCTACCCAATATTTTTGCATGTTCAATTATATTCCCAACCACCTCGATGAGAAATGAGCAGCTTAGCGAGTAGTATGTAGAGGCTAATTTCTCGCCCGATTTTTGCTATCACTCTAAAACCTCCTGTTTATAATCCCTTTTAAAAGCAGCAGAAAAGCTTTTAAAAACTTGTCCGCTGTGGCGATAAGAGGGAGGGGGGAGGTGGTTTGTTCTGTTGAGAAACATTATCCATTTGGTATTCATCGGAATGAGCAGGAAGCAAAAACTCGACAAGGTTGAGCAACTTTTTCCTTCCAAAGCTTCGCCCGTTTTCTGAAGCCGTCATTAGACAAATAAAATTCAACATTTCATCTGTGTGCGCACGGCGAAGGAATTGGCATCAATTTTGCTCTAGATTTGCGGCCCCTGCGGGGGAGCGATGGGAGCCAAAGATGCACTTATCTTTCTGCAACATTCGGATAATGCACCTCTATTTGGATGCGCATCGTCGGATCGGTAAGTTAAAGTTTTTCATTTGTTCGACCTGGATGGTTATGGAGATTTGGGGGAGCGAATAAGTGTGCAGTGTGTTTTCGTGGAACTTTTCGCCATGCTCGTAAACACAGCTATGAATTCACTTTGTGGTTGGGAATGTGTGTTGAAATACGCAAGTTTAGCAGAGAAGACGAGAAAACACTTCAAATGAATGGCTTTATATAAAATTTGTCGTTGTCGTTTTTGAAGAGATAATTGAATCGTTTGTTTGACGCACTTGCGAGAAAACGACAAAAACTGTTTTTCTCAAAATTTTGGCCTGGTCCTCCGATTTGTTGGTATGAGGCTTAAATATTAGACCCAAAACATATTATTAATTTTTTTTGATTTGATATGTAAACAGGTTAAGTTCAAAATACATATAACGCTTCAAAGTTGGGGGACTTACGAGTTTTCTCAAACAAACGAGAAATCGGCGGTATATTAGGCGGTTTTGAAGTGATTCAATTCAATTTTATGTACTTCTAATGTGCATAATACTCATACCAAGTAGAAATGGGGCTGTTTATAAGTATTGTTCAGCACTAAAGGAGAGATAGGTAAGGTGGGTCGGATATGTATCATTTGTTTTACTCTTAATGAATAAGAATTACAAAAAATACGTTCTGGAGGGAGATAGAGGATCACGTATGAGATTCTTTTCCACCGTCTAGTCCTTGAAGTTTTTCGAATGAGAAAACTGGATGAACGAAAACTTGATGTGGATTTTCTGATAGTTTCTGGTAGTTTGCTCGACGATGGTATCGGGGGATACGTTTACGGGAGATGACGAAATGTGTTGTATTACAAGGTAAACACAATTCTCAGCTTGGGGTTTCCGAGGGATGATTTGTCTTTCTAATCGTTTGAGTAATGTCACAGCTGGAACATCCTTTCCATTGACAGCCGAACAGCTGAACACCACGCTTACATTTCGCGGTCATGTCTGGGTCACAATCCAAATCAGAAAGCATTCCGATTATGTTGAGTTGCGTATGTTTCTTGTGACATCGGATGTAAACAATGAACGAAATTGTATATCTATTGCAGCGTTGCCTATGGTGATAGTCAGAAACATGGACTCATGGGGTTTCTCAAACAAGCGAATATTTGCAGCCCCAATTTAAGGGGGTTCGTAGAACTAACTTTTTCTGAAAGATTGATAGTCGATGTAGGACGCTCAAGGACTCAAAATCTGTCAAAAAGTGAATTTTGATGAAAATGGCGTTTATGTGGTATCTTAAACAAACGATTCAATTATCATTCCGTAGAGAACTCCAAGGGCCGTATGATGTGTACTAGAGATTTCTTCAGACATGTTAATCCAAGGAGGTATTTGCTGTTATTATTTTTTTTTATCTGTATTATTAGTGATTTTCAACTCATTTGGCTGGTTCGTCACTTTTACTTCCATTTTTGGAAGAATGTCGGGAGTGAGAATTGAACTCGTGACCTTCAGCGTGAGAGGCATGGATGTTACCACTACGCCAGATCGCCTCCACGCTGTTATTATTTTGATAAATAACTTAGTTAATCTTTCTTTTCTCGCGCACCGATCTCACAGACCGAAAAAGCGAAAATTTGCTGTTTTCGAAGAAAATATCAACACTATGACTTTGCGATTCTCGGTAGCTTCCTCATTCGTTGTTCGGCATCAGTGCCGAGAATATTCACTTTCACGACATTCAAATACGGTGAATTTCAGCTTATCTTGTATTGATTACCTATTGCTGAAGCGAGACTCGATAAAGATGAAACAAAACTACCAATGAACGCCAGTGGAATGAACATGAATTCAGTTTCCATCTTCATTTTCATCTTGATATTCGAAACGTCGAAATTGAAGATCATCGCGAGTTAGACAACAAAGCATAAACATTAAACGTCATCTAATTGAGAGTGAAATCGATCAGTGGTAAGGGAACGCCATTCATCACATAAAATTTGGGAACGGGAATGGGGAACGGGGAACGGAAACGGGAACGGGAACGGGAACGGGAACGGGAACGGGAACGGGAACGGGAACGGGAACGGGAACTGGAACGGAAACGCCCAACGCTCAACGCTCAACGTTCAACATTCAACGTTCAACGTTCAACGTTCAACGCTCAACGCTCAACACTCAACGGTCAACTTTAAACGTCAACGTTCAGTGCTAAACGCTCAACGTTGAATGCTAAACGCTCAATGCTCAACGCTCATGTTGCAATTTTCGGATCCCAGGTCCAATCATTCTTCTAAATATGGGAATAAAATTCATTTTCAATAGAAATGCACTGCAAGCGATGAAGTTCCACTCTACTTTCGTGACACTCACATGAAATTATTGGCAGTAAGCAGGATGTCTGAATGCATTTTGTTTTCGAAAATCATTCGTGCTGCTTCTAAATCCACTCAATATACTGACCAAAGGTCACGCGTCATTGACATGATTGAAATGAGCTCTTGTGGTATAATAATTATGACAGATATGATGCTGTGTTTCGACAGAAGAGAATTTATCCGACACTGGGGAAAACGTGAATAAATGTTGCCATAAACTATGGCACAGTTCGTCATTGTTTTGCGTATCGCAACTTTTGGTACGAAGGAGACGTGTGGCACTTTTTTACTATGATCGGTCTGTTAGACCAACGCGGAGTTACTTATTTGACAAGTGACTTTTTTTTCAGTTTTAGAATATTGTTCAAAGAAGTGTATAAATTCATTTTAGTGGCGTGGAGTATTTATTGGGTAAAATGCATAACATTATCATAGGACTATTCTTATTATATTTTAGTCCTTTTTGTCACTGGAAGGAATGAAGAAAGAATAAGGACATCGTTAGTTTCATACGTGCAAAATCGAAATATATATGAGGGGCTTAGAATGAAAGGGGTGTAAGTGATTTGATCGATTTCTCTACATCGACTCTCTCTTTGTGTCATAACTTAGCTGCAAATACATTCCCAGCTGTATTGACAATGTGGAAGATAGGTCAGAACCTCATCTATCGGATACTATAGCCAACTTAAATTGGAACGTTTTTGCAGTTGAGTTATTAACTAAAGAAAAAGTTGATGAAGAGAAATCGAGCAAGTCACATACACCCTTTGCATTCTAAGCCCCTCATATATGTTTGACTTTCGTATACTCGCTGTATACAATGGTCATACATAAACTTTACACACTTGTAAAATAAATTAGCACTTGTGGAAGAATTGTAAACTATAACTGCGTTAGAGAAACTAATCGGTGGCTGATTTTTGTTTTGACAAGTGCTATGTCTTTGCCTTTTGCCTACAATTCGGCGTTAGCTCACAATGTAAGTCGGTGCATATCACGAGTTACTCTCCATTTTTCGGACAGCTAGGCATTTTTAAGTTGACAGAATCAATGGAAGGATTTAATTGGAAAATGGTTTTGCTCTATTATCCCCAAAGTTTAAGGTGAAGGTGGAAGCTAGCCATTGTAGTAGTATAGGTAAAACCACGTGTAAAAATGGGGTAATAGTGTTTGTGAGAGAAGAGCAAAGCACATGTAAATAGATCAATTCACTTATCAGACTGTGTGGCGCTTCATTGACACGAGTCTTTGAATACATTTGAAAAAAAAAAAAAATAACAATTCAATACTGAAGTTAAATGTATGAACGATATGTTCCGATGAACCAAGCCAATTGCAAACATAAATATATAGAAGGGGTATTTTTGCATATGAAGTAAAATTCTGATTATACGCGAGCGTAACATGAACAAATTTATAACACATGCGAATTGGGGCTCTTTTGATATTAACAAGTTCAACCGCATAGTAACTCGATGCTGATAATTCCCCAATATTTTCCTTCGTTTTCACATATTCACGTTGGAGAACCTTAACCCTTCTCTTCGTTGGCTGAGACATTTTGATTGAATGTAATACTTTTCCGTTTATTGTTTTTGAAAGCATAGGCAGCCGTGGCAGTGTTCCGAGCTCTGCAATACAATTTTCTTACCCAATATTAAAGTTGCTAAAACTTACATTATAGACCCATTAAACGTAAAAATAATGATTGTATTGATATCAATACTATTTTATTCTATTGATTTTCATGACATGAAAGGCTATGACTCAGGAATAACATTTTATTGAGTGGTTTTGATAGCTGTTTCGATGATGTTGTCTGGCATCAGTGTCGAAAAAATAACGATGCTTTCACCAATACAAACAAAACCATTGCCGAAGATTGAAAAATGAAAATTTAACTTTCAGAGCACTTGCTCGAGTTTTCCGACGTTTTTCACTATGCAGTGCGACAGCAGATGAAAATTTAATATCTTGTGAGTAATCGATTAGATTTTGGTTGATATTACTTCATGGGAAGTGTGCGAAAACGATAATTTCCTTCGATTTTCGGGCGAGGGGTGAGGGACGGAGATGAAAGAAATGAGCGCCATTGTGGCAGCCATTTGTGACTAGCTTCCACCTTCACCTTAATCAATTCGGGCACAATTCACGTCCTTATCGTGTAGGTTTTGCTGCTAACAATTTATGTAATTGTGGTCCAGGATGTCATAATATCGAGCATGTTTTTGCTTGTCGAGCATGTAAAAAATGCAGGTATTAAACTTAACTGGGCGCTGATTTAGAAGTTCGAAAAGGTATACTCACCCATATCAGATTATGATAGCTTGAGTTGTCGCGATCTTAATCTTATTTTCCTCATATATGTCTTCCTTAGAAGCTCGCTTTACTTGATCGAATGCACTTGCCCATTCTCCTTCTCCTTTCCTATACATAAGCAGAACTTAGAAGCCAATGAAATCAGTTCACTACAACAGCTACACGAACTTCCCGAACTTCCCACTCATGGCCATAGGATACTCAATATATTAGGCTGTCAAAAAAGTCCTGCGGTATTTTTTTTGAATTTTCATTTGTTCATAAAATTAGTTACAATCATCTGTTTTAAGTCAAATATGTGCCGTTTTGTTCGATGACTTGTTCCCAACGAGATGCCAACTACATAATACCCCTGTTGTAGAAGCTCGCTTCCTTATTGGCAAAAAACTCGGATAGCCAATTTTCACAGGCCACTTTTGTGGCTAACTTCTGACTACCTAGCTCGTTCGCCATGGACAAAAACAGGTGGTAGTCACTTGGTGCAAGGTCCGGACTATACGGCGGATGCAAAATAACCTCCCATCCGAGCTCCCGGAGCTTCTGGCGCGTCACCAAAGAAGTGTGTGGCCTGGCGTTGTCCTGATGGAAGACAATGCGGCCTCTGTTTATCAAAGATGGCCTCTTCTTCATGAGTGCTACCTTCAAGCGGTCCAGTTGATGGCAGTACAGGTCCGAATTGAGCGTTTGGCCATAGGGAAGCAGCTCATAATAGATTATTCCTTGACAATCCCACCAAACACACAGCAGAACCTTCCTGGCCGTTAATGAGGGCTTGGCCACCGTCTGAGCCGCTTCAGCGGGCTTCGACCACGACCGTTTGCGCTTCACGTTGTCGTAAGTGACCCACTTTTCATCGCCAGTCACATGCGTCGATACGGTCAAAGATGTTCTTTTGCGTCAACGTGTGTGGCACCCATGCATCGAGCTTCTTTGTGAATCCAAGCTTCTTCGAATGGTTAATAACGGTTTGATGACTTATCCCCAGCTCTTGGCCGATGCTACGGCTGCTACTATGCCGGTCTTTCTCGGCTAATTCAGCGATTTTGTCGCAATTTTCGACGACAGGCCTTCCGGAGCGTGGCGCATCTTCGACGACCTCTACACCAGAACGAAAACGTTGAAACCATCGTTGTGCGGTGGAAATGGAAACTGTATCGGGTCCATAAACTGCACAAATTTTATTGGCAGCTTGAGATGCATTTTTGCCTTTGTCATAGTAGTACTGTAAAATATGTCGGATTTTCTCTTTATTTTGCTCCATATTTGCGATACTATAACTCACGAACGACTTAACCAAACAAAACACTGTCAAGGACTATAGTATGACTCGATATAATGAATACAACTAGAACTACGCGCTTACAACGACACCTCGCGGAAATACCGCAGGACTTTTTTGACAGCCTAATATATTACCTGGCTATAAAGTTTTTACAACCCCCTACAAACACTGTTCCAGACAACGTGGTAACGAAGGAAAAAACGCTATTCTTATCTATAGTATACTAGCTGACCCGGCAAACGCTGTTCTGCCATATAATTTATTTCTGGAGAATATTTTTCGTTAGCAAGAAATAACGAATATATTTCAAAAGTCTTTGTATGTAATCGTTCAGATCTGTAAAATTGATCCAAATGATGATTTTCACTGCGAAACATACATATGCGTATCTCTTATTTCCGAATTTTCCCTTTTTATTATAAAATATCCGTCTTTTATATATAAAGTAATGATTGATAATGTAATAATGATTTTTGGATATTAAAATTTGATGCGGGGTGATTTGGACCATCTGTGGGGTGATTCGGTCCAGTGTGTGTTTCATCGAAAAAAAACATACTTACGTCTATGTAAAGTATTTTGGAATAATTTTACAATCAATAACAGTGTTCTGGGATCGATAACAGGTGTCTTGGCCAGATTCCAGACCAGAAAAATTGGATTGAGACCATCTCGAATTCTGCATGGATTTTTTCACTGTTGTTCGAGCATTTTTAAACACTTTCGATGCTTGGTCAAAGAAAATCCGTTCTTGATGGCCTGCGTTGCTCTTTCAAGCTCCTCCTTCTTCCAACGTAGTCTGCCCATCCTCTTTTTGTAATTCAGTGGCATCTGTAATCAATTAGAACAAAGAAGAACCTCATCAATTCACCCCACAAAAACGTGTTCATGTCACCCCACACAACATGCAAAAATTAAAATTCAAATTATTTTATTTATTTGTATCAAACTTACAGTTTAGCTGCATCAAATTGTTCCTCTTCTGTAGGCGAATAGAACTTTACTGCACGATACATGACATGTTAGTTTAATCAGCGGAAAAACCTTAAAAGCACGATCGGAAAATTCACATTTTTTGACAATCAAAGTGCTTGCTGTGTTCATGCTACCATTTCCTTCCACCTGTAGAATTTTACCATAGTATTTATACGTTAGTTACATACGATTCATTAATGAATGAAGATGACATTATAAAAAATCCAAGTTGAGCCGTACTTTTTGAGATAATGGGGTGGTTCGAATAACCCCATATGTCCAACTCACCCCGTGCTACCCTACAGGAAATGAACAAGTTCTAAGTTTTGCGCAGCGAAAACAAGCAACACACACAAAGCCAAATACTGATGGCTAGAAGCGACCATTAATCATTTGCACTCTTCTCTTTTTTCGTCTGCTTTGCCATGGCTCGGATCGTTGTTTTAATTGCAGTGCCAGATGCACTTCAAGTTAAATATTCGCTAGCGTTCACAGCTCGAGAGGAAAAAAAAACACAACACGAGCAGAATAAGCGACCTTTGTTGTTTCGGGCACAGAAAGATTCTGAGAATTTTCCTCAGAGGAGATGCAAAAGTTATACGCTAGCGACAGCTTACTTACTATGCAAGGGTGATGTTTATTTCGCAAATATTCTCTTTTCGCTATTCCTCTTCGTTGTTTATATTCTAGCGGTTGCATAAGTTGCCCGTTATTGACAGCTCTGTTCGGGAAAGCACACAAATAGATAGATCAAGTGTATGGGGAAATGAGAATGCTACTAGTATGCTATTTACAGACTGGAGGATTGTAATGTATAACATATCAAACGAATCTAAAAGAATTTGCGATTCGATTCCAAATGCGAATCACAAAAATCTGTTCGCAGCAAAAATAGCTATTAACATTGACATTATTTCATAAAAACGTGTTTCGATTTGGCATCCTTACAGAAAGACGAAGTCATGCGTCAAAATATGGCTTGATATGTGTATTTCCAACATGCTAACCAACTGATTAATAACAGTCAAATTAGTAGGATCTCTATCAATGTAACCAACAAGAGGTTGCTTTCAAGAAGCAATTCTGTCTTCTTTGTTGTAGTCTCTAGTTGTCGACCTGACTAATTTGGGATACGAAGTCATTTGATTCGCTGATGACATTTAGACGTCATACTTGTTCAAAAGAAAAATTGGGCCGACCATCTAGAGTATGCAATTTTTATAGTCCACATTGCTCTTTGCACATGTATATTTGGGAAAAAGTGAGGACTGAAACCGGGAATGATTCACTGGTGCAAAGTACTATGATGCTATGTGCAATGAAACTGAAGATTCATGCTCCACGCATCCTACGTACAGCCCAGATATGAGCCTACCCTCCAACATGTTCCCTAAGTTGGAGCCATGGAAACAGAAAAAATTGAACAAATGATAATTTATTCATTTTGCAGTTTTTTTCCTTTGATGACATAGATAAGGCACAATTGTCCGATAGGGCAAATTTTGGCCATCCATCAATTATAGTAAAAACTTAACTTAAATTTTAAAAAAGGTTAGTTTTGAGACACCGATTACCCGCGACTTACTTGGGATTTGTTCCAAGCACACTCATATACATTCTCTCCAAACATTCGATAGATTTCATTCTCGTTTACTTTCGCTAGCCAGATGGATAAGGGAAGGGGGACTAACTAACGTATACTAACTTATACTACCTTGTTGGTCAAAATGGAAAAGCAAACAATGTACATAATCGTAGTTGAGTTTTCAATTTCATGATGAATTCGTGTAGGAGCTACAATCATTTTGCAGTTGCAAAGTGCTCTTAAGCTAAACACAGCTGTGTTTCTACTCTCATGCTCGAAGCGCTGAAAAGGATTGTTGGCCGACACATTGGCCTGAATTCGTACCCGTCATATTTTATTCCGATTCATGGAACGCCACCACAAGTTCCCCGGATAGCCACGATGTCGACCGCGTGCAGTATTTTGCGGTGTTCATAAACCTGCTGAGTTTATTCTGCATTATGCAAGCACTTTTTTTACGGTCACCGGCGAGCAAGGAGGAGAAAACACCTATTTCTTGGACCCGATCCTCCTCGATTTGGTCAAAGAAGGATGCTCGATTTGCCGCTTTGCGCTCGCAATAAGCAATCCGCTTATGGCAGTACACACTTTGCTATTTCTTCTTTTCAGAGCTAAATCCTGTGCTTGGAAACGTCACCCGTTTCGAATACTTTGTGTATTCATTTGCTCTTTGCGCTGCTTCGCGGTCATCCCCCGCCTGATGCCCTTTCCAGGGTTGAATCCCATCGTTCGCTGTTTACTGTTCCATCCTGCTCTCCACCAAGGTCCACTACTTTCACAAGTCCCACCCTCGCTGTTGATGTTGATCTTTGCAAGGCCAGTAAACACCGCAGCAACAGCAGGAGCATCCGACACGGAGACTGCCGTCTTTTCCCGCTGGTTTTTAACAGCAACAGCAGCTTATGGTGACAATGGCCGGAGAGAGGCCGGGAAAGGATGCGATGCGTGGCACACTCCGGCTACCGACCGCTGCCATAAAGATCCATAACAAGGAGTTTGGATGGTGGGACCGTTTCCCGCGTACTCTCTGTCTCCTAATGTTACTCTTGTTTTCCAGGACTGTGCGCTAATGAAGGGATTATGTTTTCTGCCAGTTTTGCTCCGGCGATCGGCGAAATAAGTTTTAATTTACATTAGAAGTAGGAATAATAAACAAGATTTAGCATAGTTGTTACGTTAGTTATGGTTCGCTGTGTTTAGTTAGGAGCTTTCGGGGGTGGGAGCAAAGAAGCCCAGAAAATGAACAGAGTTCACAAGCAACACCGACACTGTGGAATGGTTGTCACGCGTTTGCTTGAGGTTTTGAATTGGAAATTAAATGAAAGGAAAACTTATAATCAACTGACATACATTGAAACAATGTTGCTGCATTGGATCAAGCACTGCTATTGCATCTCAGCTTTCGAAATCTCGTACGGTGTGGGAATATTTTATCCCACCCACTTCTTAAATGCTTCTTCTGTTGAAAGTTTAATTTTTTAATTCGAGTCTTTGGAAAATGGAAAACAGATTGAGGAACAGAGGTGGAGGAAAAAAAGTTGCATAAGTAGAGAAACGAAGAACCAGCGGTAAGTGCTTTCCACTTTATATATATTTTTTGCTCCTTCTCTGGTTTTGGCATTCCAACATTCCGCGTCAGCTGTTGCCGATTGACGCGTTCTTCGGGAGGTTGGGAGGCAGGATGAGCTCACCAGGAATCGAGCTGTGTATTAATTATGGAAATAACTGAAGGGAAATCGCGCTCGGATTGGATTTTATGGGTGTTTTATTGCTTCAATATGTTGTATAATCAGACGTTATTGGCGTTTTTTGTGTGCTTTCTACTCTGGCGAGCGCTTATTGATTGGATTTTAATGTTTGATTTGGAAATGCGAAAGCGTTGCGATTCTACTGGTTAGAGAGCTTCGAGCGGGATCATTGGTTTGTTAGTTTTATTATTTGAATAGTTGTAGTTATTAGGATTAATAACGGTTACACTAACACGAGCATTAAAATTATCGAGTTTCATCATTTAAAATCTGTTATAGAGTAATTTCATGCCAAATTAACCGAAAAGCGAAATACACTCTGTCCAACTTCTATAAGACCAGGTGATAATCTTGCTGCTTCGTGTCATTGGAAACAAACAATGCTTCAATTTATATTCTAGTATGTAGGTATTGGTGACTACCATACACTACGTGATTTTTATATGTGTATGTGCAAGCGCTGAGCGTAAACGAATGTTTTTGTATTTTTCAAGTGTCAAGTTTCTATAAGACTAGTTACGTTTTCCGTTGTTTTAGTTGTTTTGATCAATAAATCTGGAAAATGCCGAAAGGGAAAAGTGCTCACGGAGAAAGAAAAAAGACAAATCGATGCATTTCACCAAGAAAGTGTTGGTATCAGAGAAATTGCTCGTCGGATTGGACGATCCCATCAAGTAGTGCTCAATTATTTGGCGAATCCTCAAGGATACGGTAAGAAGGAGAGAGCTCCACGTACATCGAAGCTCTCTGACCAGGATAAGCGGGAAATAGCTAGAACAGCTTCGAATACTTCAAAATCGCTTATGCAAATAAAGTAATATTTCAATTTAAATGTTACTCAGGTGACAATTCGTCAAGTTTTGGTAAAAAACCCTCACATAAAGAGGGCTTGAAAGGTTAAAGCTCCTCATCTTACACCATCTCACATCGGACGACGACTGAGTTTTGCCAAAGCTCACATGAACCTACAGTGGGGCATGGTATGTTGTGACAAAGAATGTTCCAAAAATAACACATTTTGCTTTATACCATAACGAAAAGTTCTTCAATGTATAGGTATGTAATGTATGTCTTCACTGGCGAAAAAAAAGGTCCATTTGGATGGTCCTGATGGTTTCAATGGGTACTGGCGTGATTCACGGAAGAAGAAACAGTATTTTTCAACCAGGAATTTTGGTGGAGGCTCGTGCTTGGTTTGGGCGGGATTCTGTGCAACCGGAAAGCTCAAGATAGCTTTTACATCATACAAGGATTACACACATGTTCTGGAATCTTCTCTCCTACCGTTTATGCGTGGATAACGTCACAAAAAATTCACATTCCAGCAAAACAATGCTACTACTACTATTACTATACCAGCAAGTAAACTAAGCAATATATTAAGGACCAAAAACTCAATTTTTGGACTGGCCGGCTCGCTCTCCAGACTTGAATCCTGTTGAAAATCTTAGGGGGGGATCCTTGTACGCAGAATCTACGCTGAGGGAAACGGTACACCACGATTGAAGAGCTCAAGGTCGCAATTTTCGAAAAATGGCAAAATATCGAGAAATCCGTTCAGCAGAATTAGGTAAATAGTATTACCACACGCATTTCCAAGGTTATTAGTCGAAATGGCAAGGTTACCAATTTTTGACATGTAAATCAGTCGATCGTTTTGAATTTTTCATTGAAAATACTTATGAATTTTGAAGTGGTCTTATAGAAACTGGACAGCTGAACTTATCATATTTAAGCACCAAAAATAAACTAACAACTCTTTTGAACGAAATTGTCGTTGAATATACTTTAGTCTAAGCATTCAACAATGTATGCATGTATCTTGTTTGAAATTCTCACTGTTTGTGTTGCAACAAGATAGAATCAAGGTGGTCTTATAGAAGTTGGACAGAGTGTTCCTTCGCAGTCGAGCCGCCATAAAAATACATGCTTCAAAAAGCAGCACAGAAACAACATATTATGGATACTAGATCCGTCATTTTAACTTTGATGGTTCACTAACTCCTCTATCTCACGTATTATGGATGTATTTTCAATAAAAAAAGTAGCAAAACACGTAATATTCGCGACAAAAAAAACTTGTTATGAATTGCTTTGCGATCGCTGCCTTCCATGAAATCTAAGATGTCATAATTGAGAGTGTATAAGTGAATCGTGTCGTTACACACTTCGAGTCCAGATTATCTTGTCATAAACGTACCCTGGACGGCGTCCTTATTGACTATTTAAAGGACGCGATTCACCGATACTTGCACAATTAGAATGGTTTGCTACCCCAAGCGTCATTCAGTGTGTTCTTCGTGCAATTTCGCTGGTTCGGGTCAATCACGGAGAGCGACTACGAAGTGTACAGTCTACTCAAGCTCAAGTTCAAGCTATATCGAGGGGTCCAGTTAGAAAACCAGGTTCAAAATAACGTGTGAAATATGAGTGCGGCTGTAGTAAGTAGTCGACGTGTACATGAGAGAAAGTTATGTCAGTTACACTGAAAACTTAAAAAAAATGAAATAAACTATTCCGAAAATATTGAAAAATCGGTATTCACTTCTAGCACTATACCGTTCTGAATCATATTTCGGACAACATCATATTTCGGACACTTTGTTCTAATATATGGAAATGCTCCATGCACTAATGATATAACTATAAATTTAATATCACAATTGCTTCTTTAGAGTGATCCTTCGATTTCACTATCACTTCATTTGAGAATAACATTTGAATTATCACATAGTAGGAAAACATTCAACAACACCAGTCATTATCGATTATGTTTGACGTTTGTTTAGCGTGAGCACGTAGAATTTACCTGTTCATAAATATTTAAATTTCTCCCGTGTTTCATCAGTTCTCATCATCGTTAACAGTTTACTGTGATTGCTTGGTAAGTGTTTCGCAGTTGACTATAAGATATAATCAAGTGCAATGTAATTTTCGTCCATAAAATTACAAAATAAAGTGTCCGAAATTTGAATTCAATCTGTCTGAAATTTGATTTAGTGTCCGAAGTTTGATTCTTATTCGCTTCATTTGAAAAGTGTTTTATTCGATGATTTTATTATGTTTTCAATCAAATAGGTACCAAAGTAGAAAGCTTGAAAGCATATTGAACTAATTTATTGAAAATATCTACCAAATAATACCTGTGCATAAAGTTTAGATCTGTTCTCTGCATTATATGCCTTAAGCGTCCGAAATATGATTCGGAACGGTATTTCAGATTTTTTTTGACCCGCATGGGAATGCAAGAAAACTCTATGAATAATAAGTAATCGGCTCCTCCTCCGGCTGCAGCGACCTCAATACAAATCAACGAAAAGTATCCTGCTGCAGCTTCATTCATAAGTACCACCATCAGCAATACAATTTACGAGGATTTGCTTCAGTATTTCCGACATAACAGAGTGACACAATTTTAGCGAAAAAAGGAGACTGGGGCTCTAGTATGGAGTTTGAAACAACGGACTGCTGCTAGTGCTGATGCTGATGCTGCCGCTGAGTGATTGCGAGTGTAAGGAAAAGACAAACGAACGAACGGATGGAAATTGTATGCATTAGCTTGGGAAGTCACGTCTTACAGCAGCCAACGTATTATCATGCATGCACGCGTCGGATGCAGATACGGCTGAATTGGATTATGTTTTTCGCTAGCGCTTGCGGGGGAAGGACCAGGAGCCACTTCCTATGTGTCCCAAATGTGAACGTTAATGCGAGTCACAGTGTGAAACAGACACCGAGTGGCAGCTGATGGCGACAATAATATGGCGCTGAGACTGTGCGAGTGTGAGAAGAGCGGATAAGAAATTAGATGGATATTTACTAGCTTCCGGCTCCAGTGACGGTGATACGTTGGATTTGCTTGAAAAGTTTTGGTCGAAATTCCAACCCCGTTTGAATTTACACAATACCGTGATTACGTATCAAAACAATTTATTCTCGTTTAAACACGAGGTAAAAATATCCGTTTGGCAGCGGTTGGGTTGTACAAACAGGTAAAAATTCACCTCCCTTGTAATTATCACGCCAGCGTAATAATAATGTTTGCGATCATGTCACGTTCCTGACCTTTTTCGAGCAGGTGTGCATACATACGTTTTGCCCAGCTTATCCTTCATTGTAGATAGACCTAAATGGCCATACTCAAACAAGTTATGCAAGAAAAAGTTAGAGAAGGTACAGGAGAGGAGAGTGGAAAAGCAAATAGCTGATGTCAGGCGGAAAAAGTGACCGGTCAGGTGTGTGAGTTTTTCTGCCAACTTAAACGTGCCTCCCATCAAACCTGTAATCGTCGCACCACCGCTGGACCTCCAACTTTTAATTATTTCAATTAAGTTAATATTTTTGCTCGAACATGCCTGGAATACACATTTCAAAATTGTTGTTGAAAGTGGATTATTTGTTCAGGGTTTTAATTAACTGGCTAGAGGGGGGATGAATGTGCCGTGTTCCCGATCCTTTTGCATCTCATCCTCCGGGCAGCCGTCTGGGTAGCACAATGATACAATAAGTTTCTGTGTTGCTGTCATGTACACTAGAGGAGGGACCATACCTTATCCGGTGGGATCGTTGTTTAGACCCTGTCAAACAGACGCTTTGCTTTCGGTGATAGTCAATTCCAGCACTATTGGTTTTGCTATTGTTTCGGAGTTAACGGAAAGTTTAGACCACACCAATTTCTAGCGACAGCGGTGAATGGAGCGATTTCGAATAATTGAACAGTTTTATTAAAAATATCCTTGCATAATGCCTCTTTTTTCATTCTTCAATTCTTCAAGATTCGAAAAAAAAAACTTGTACACATCGTGGTTTTGAATTCCACTATGAGCGGAAATCTTAATACAATTAAAATTTTATTTTTAAACCATTTTTGACGTAGGACTACGTCTTACATTGAGGGTACCAAATCAGAAAACAGGTCACGTTTTTATGAAATAAAGTTAACGTTAATAACTATTTTTGCTGCGAACGGACTTTAACGATCTGTATACCAATCGAATTGGAAATTTTCTAAGATTTGTTTGAAATGCTATACATTACAATCCCATAGTCTGTATATGGTTTAAAATGATGAAAATTGGAAGCATTCCTATTTCCCCATACATTTGTTCTTTCCATTTGTGTGCTTTCCCGAACAGAGCTGTCAATAACGGGCAACTTATGCAGTTCCTAGAATAGAAACAACGAAAGGGGATAGCGAAAAGAGAATATTTGCGAATTAAACTTCACCCTTGCAAAGTAAGTAAGCTGTCGCTAGCGTATAAGTATTGCATCTCCTCTGAGGAAAATTCTCAGAATCTTTCTGTGCCCGAAACAACAAAGGTCGCTTATTCTGCTCGTTTTGTGTTTTATGTTTCCTCTCGAGCTGTGAACGCTAGCGAATATTTCATTTGAAGTGCATCTGGCATTGCAAGAGAAGAGTGCAAATGATTATAGGTCACTTCTAGCCTTCAGTGTTTGGCTTTGTGTGTGTTGTTTGTTTTCGTTGCGCGAAACTTAGAACTTGTTCATTTCCTGTACATGTGAATAGCACACCTTCGATACTTTTAGTTGCCATTCGTATTTGCTCTCGTGCGCATCGGCTCTGTTCTGATACAACAAGCTCCTAGCTTTGTTGACGGTTCTGACCGAGAGTCGAGAAACGATTTTTCATAAACGGTTATTGTCGCGAGGTTTCATTTTTATCGCTGCAACTGTGTGCATCTGTTAGACGCATATTTGATGCTTGTTGAATGGCGATGCACGCCTCTCGTTAAATACTCAGTGCAATGTGTGCATTGATATAAAGAAACAAATTGCGACACATGATCAACTAGTGTATTGTTCTCGCCAAGGCAAGAAAGAATCGTTGCTTCTTGAAATAATTCTACAAAACGACGCAAGCCATTAAACCCTTTCAGGGTCCCCGGAACTTTTTACTAAAGAGTTATTTATGAAATTTCGACTTATTCGCAAATAATATCCGAAATAATAAACCAACAAATTTCAAATAACAAAGTTTGCGTAGTCCTGCGTCCTAGGCGATCGTATCTCGGATACAACCCCTCGAATTTTTCATTATCAGCAAAATGCATCGAGTGAAATCGTATTGCTAGCTCACACGCACGGATAACCAGTTTCTCATTTTTCAGGAAAAAATGTTACGGATTCTCACTACGAATTGTGTATTCCGTATTTTTGATTTCGTGTTTTTTTGTTAATGATACGACTCGGCTGTTGTACGTACGATTGGTTTGAAGTTTTGTTGATGTAGGTGGAAATGTGTTAGAGTGTGTGTGTGTTTTTTTTTATTTCGACGAAGGATTAAAAAACGAAAATCAGCCGCATCGCGAAAATTGGCCAATTTAAACGCTTATTGGATAGTCATTTTCTGATGATTTTTCTAGATTTTCGCATCAATCGATTCAATCTCCATAACAATTCAGTACAATTAGGAATACCATATACTCTATAAACTAACTGTCGAACAACTGAAAAATCTCAAGAATTATTCAAACGAAAATCCCGCGTTCTGATTGGTCGATTCGCAAAAGCAACCTCTCACATAGAAATAGAAATATAAAACGGAACTAAGAGATTGATGTTTACTGCGTCGCAAATGTCATATATTTCAGAAAATCGAAAATTCAGTTTCAGTTATTGTTTTTGTTTTTATTTCTGACAGTACAAAGAGGCTAGGCGGCTCTCGGATCGTTCAATGATAAGCCGTTGTGGGACTCGATAATGGAATATGAATTAGAGAAACCACACATAGCGGGGCGGCTATTATGTGGTTCCAATGTCGCTACGGTGGCTCGATCAAAATGATGAGACGCGACGGTTTCGTGAGGGTATTTGCTTGTTTTGACAATTGCACAGTAAGTAGGGCGCTTAGAAATATACTATCAGGTGAAGTAACACGTCAAAACTACTCTGCTGTCATGCCATGGTTGCAAAAAGTCTGGATTTGTCGGGAAGTTTAAAAAAACGACGTTTTTATTATTAGCGCTTTTTGTTAAAAAATATTATCTATGCATCATGCTGAAAAGTAAACGGCAAGCATTTTCCAAGATATGGTCAAGTAAACTTTCTGTTTTCATCATATTGTTTGCACCTTCTGTACACAATCCAATCAAGTTTCTTCGGCAAATAGTCTTAAACAATGCAACATTTTCATCAGATAAGATTCTCAAATTCGTTTAGGGAGCTTGGATAAGATCATTGAACGTGGAGGCGATCTGACGTAGTGGTAACATCCGTCCATCTCATGCTAGAGATCACGAGTTCAATTCTCACTCCCGACATTCTTCCGAAGTGGAAGTAAAATTATGAACCAGCCAAAAGTGTTGAAAGTCACTATAATACAGACAAAAAAAATTATTGAAACAATCTCTTACGAACAGTTTATGATTCTTTCTGTAGCTGAATCCACCCATATCGATTCAGTTTGGGCCTGAAACGCCTAATAAGTTCATCGATTCAAGTGAAATTTAAAAAAATGGTGGGTTATAGGTATGTATGATAAAACCGCAAGGTTGGCGTAGGATTACCGTTAATTTAGTAATCATTTGTGAGTATTGGTAAAATTATTGATCGAAGGAGTGTTGTGTTCGTACCCGCTATTGTAGTCCGTGTAAGGAAAACACATTCCGTAGTACAAAAATGCATATGGATACAAAAGTACCCCCGGCTTGCGTGAATCAATAACTTCAACTTCAGTTTTTAATACTATAAAGGCTTCGAACTTTAAAGTTCATTCATCTTTAGCATCTGTAATGACGGTTTTCCTAGGCTCCTCGGTTTTGTAGTCCGTGTTTAGAAAACACATTCCGGTCTGTATAAATGCAAGCGAGTACGAAAGTACCCGCAGCTTGCATGTATTTGCAATGATGATTTCCTCAAACTCCTTGGCTTTGAAGTCCGTGTTAACATATTAAGGACCACTAACGAAATTTCTCGTGTTTTGCGTCTCATCTGTTGCAGACCTCTCACGAGTTTTCTCGTGTTTCACGTTCCGTCTGTTACGGATGGATCACGGAATAACCCGTGTTTTCTACGCTAAATGGTTAAATCCTTTGTCTGCCAAGAATCTTACAAGGCCTACCGATGGTACGCTCTCGTCTCATCCACACCGAAGAAAACGATCGAAAACGACAATGCCGGGTCACCTTGGTTTTGAAGTCCGTGACCGCTGTTACTCCGGCAGCTCTTTTTGGTTGGTACCATTTGAGGAGCACAAATTGGACCAATCAAAACGTGACACTTAACGCGTTTGGATAATGCTTGATTTACAATTATTCAATTGTTCATCTTAAGAAAAATGAAATGTTATTCATTGTGATAGGTGCGTGGAAATATTTCCTATCAATTGATGCAAACATCTTTGCGATCTTTTAAGAAATGGTCGACTTATAAGCATTCCAAATCTTCTATATTTTTCTACATGTTCAATGTTCAGCATTTTACCCCCATATATTCCGGTTGGACGCAGTCCTACGTCAAAATACCAGTAGAAAGTAGAATGAGAGGGTTAACACATACATTCTCTCATTTCTTTCTGAGCTCGTTTGTTGTAGAGCATGGGGACCCCGAAAAAAAACTCAAAAATTTAGTTGCTAAAGGTGATGTCCGATTTTTGAAATAATTCGTTCATCAACTAATAGAATATTTTTCTGCTGTTCATTATTCGATACGATTGATCTTCTCAACATAACCGATTTATCGGCACACTCAGAGAAAAAATTAGTGTATATAACAAATATTATTAATTCGTTAGCAATGATAATTATATGACGATTAAATAATATCTTTCATAACTATTCGAGTTACTAGCGGTGTTGTTATTTTCGTTTGGCTCACACTTACAGAAACATGCATTTTTACCTATTGAAGCCTGTCCACGTTAAATTTCGGACACATTTTTTTCAGTGTAATTTGTCAAATATTTCACTAATCAAACCGAGAAGGCAGGAACCCACCTATTTATTTCGATGTCCAACATGTTTACATTCTTCTTCAGTTTGGTAAAATGGCGTCGAATCTATGGCATTTTTCGCGAACGGCAGCAACATCCAACACTGTCGGTACGCGATCTCGCCAAAAAGCTAAAACTGCCGAAGAGTACCGTGTTTAGTGTGTGCAAATCGTTTGACAAGCGCCTAACTGTGGATCGGAAGGTTGGAAGCGGAACAAATCGAAAAGTATACTCCCGACAGATGGACCGAAAGGTGGTTGCCATTATTGAGAAACATCCCAACATTTCAGTTAGAAATGTTGGTTGAAAAATCGAAAGGTTGGAAAATCAAAATCATATGTACAAAAAGTGAAGCAGAGGCATGGGCTGAAGGCGTACAAAGTGAAAAAGGTGCCCAATCGTGATGATAAGCAAAATTTCACTGGAAAAGGTCGTGTTAAGGTGCTCTACACCCAGTTTTGGCGAAAAAGGGACTTCAAACAGCTTCCGGGTCTTGCTTTTTATACTGCAATGCGAAGGAATGTCGTGTTTTGGCCAGATTTAGCCTCTTGTCACTGTGCAAAATCCATCCTGGGATGATATAATGCACATGAGGTAAAATATGTGTCAAAAACAGCAAATCCACCGAACTGTCCAGAACTTCGCCCAGAGGAAAAGTACTGGGCTCAGATTAATCGAAAACTATTCGAAACTAAGAACAAAGCGAATGGCATTAATTATTTCAAGAGGAGATGAAAAAGCGCCGCCGCCAGCATATCTGAGGATATTGTACGGAACCTAGTGGCTTGATGTGATGCGTAGAGGCGGAAAAAGTCCGATTTTACGTTGAAACGATTCGATGAGATTTGTAATACACTAGACACTTTTTTATCAACGACCCCGCGCAATTGAGAAATACAACAGTTAATGGAAAAATTGAACAAATTCACCAATCGATTGCAGGAACAGAACAAGACCTGGAATGACTACATAGTTTAGGAGAGGATTCATTGCTTGTTAGTTAGTTAGTTAGTTAGTTAATTAGTTAGTTAGTTAGTTAGTTAGTTAGTTAGTTAGTTAGTTGTTGCAAAGTTCAAAGTGTTAGTTGTTAGTTAGTTAGTTAGTTTTTTTTTTGGCAGACTTATCTCACTTCTTAACTAGGCGAACCTAGCCAGAATTTTCACCTGCCCCCGGGCTTCTGAATGCCAAAGGGGGACTAGACTCTGCGGAATGCACGTATCTGCATGCTCGTGCTGTTTTAGTCCTGACCGAGGAATTGTCGGACAATCGCGCAGGTGCTAAGGATGACCGACTTTTGGATGCCGGCCAATTCCTTCTCGATGTTCAACACCTTTAGCGCTTCCAGAAGTGTCTTCGGGATAATTACAGTTCCAGAGAGAACGACTGGAACAATTCTTGGGACCTCCCTTAGCCCCCACAGTTCCTTGAGCTCCACGGCCAATGGTTGGTACTTGCAGATTTTGCGACCGTGGGTCTCCTCCAGATTCTGGTTCAGTGGAATAGCGACATCGATGATGGTGACTTTGCGGTCGTTCTTGTCGTAAACCATTATATCTGGGCGGTATTGGTGGATCGAGAGGTCGGTCAGAACAGTGCGATCCCAGTACAGCTTGAAACGGTCATTTTCCAGGACAGGTGCAGGCAGGTACCGGTAGTTTGGTACGTTGTCTTCCAGCAGAGCACATTGGAGCGCCAGTTATCGATGAACAATACGGGCCACGTTGTTGTGGCGCTCGGTGTAGGCTGCGTTGGCCAAAACGGGACAGCCTCCCATAATGTGCTCTATGTTTTCACCTGGTTGATGGCACATCCGGCAAATGTCATCAACGTGTTGATGCCAGACGTACCGCCTGCAGTTTCTCGTCGGCATTATCCTGTCCTGGATGGCTATCATGTCGGCTTCTACTACTGAAGAGAGTTCACCACGCGTTAGCCACAGATTAGATGCGGCCTTGTCGACGTGTGGCCGATCCAGTTGATGGGGGTGGGCACCATGCACTGCCTTCTGATTCCAAGCTGCAATCTTCTCCTCCACTGTCTGTAGATTGCAGTTTAGTTGGTACTCCGCTTGCGCCAAGTGCAGAGCGCTGTATCCTCTGTCAGCGGCGCAGACAGCCCGGTATAGCGCGTTTTGGTTGGAGCGTTCTGCGAAGTACTCGCGCAGTTGTCGTACCTGTACACAGTGCAGAAATGTCGACGATTCCAAGTTCCCCTTCTTTGCGTGGTAGTGAAACTCTCTCCAGTGCCGATTGAGGATGGTGCATTCCGGCCTCTTTGAATGCTTTCCTCATCCTCCTCTCAAGGTCCTCTAGGTCAGTTTTGTTCCATTTGACTACACCAAAACTGAAGGTCAGCAGGGGAACCGCGAATGTGTTGATCGCGCGTACCTTGTTCCCCGCGTTGAGGAAAGTCCTCAGGACACAGTTCACTCGACTCAAGAACTTGTCTCGCAGCTCCGTCTTGATGTCGGAGTGGCGAATCCCGGTGAGCTGTAGGAATCCAAGATATTTATAGGATTCGCCACGAACCATGTCTCTTATAAACTCGCCGTCATAGACATCGTAGCCTCCGGATTCGGTAAGTTGTCCTTTCAGCAGGTGGACACAGCGACACTTGTCGAGGCCGAACTCCATACAGATGTCCCTGCTTATTTCTTCGACAACCCGGATAGCTACACCTAGACGCTGACGTGAATCAGCGTAGACCTTGAGATCATCCATGTAGAAGGTATGGGTCACTTCTTCGTGAGCGCCGTCGCCATACCTTATTTTATAGCCATGACCGTTTCTATTGAGCGTCCTACTGAGGGGGTTCAGTGCCAGACAAAACCAAAGCGGGCTGAAAGAGTCGCCTTGGAATATCACCCTCTTTATCTGCAGCGTTCTAGACTGCAACACATTTTCCCCATCACTGAGGTGCAGACACGTACTCCACTGCCTCATCGCATGCTGCAGGAACCTAACGACGACGGGATCAATTTTGTAGAGCTCCAATACCCGGACGTGAAACGAGTGAGGTATGGAGTCATAAGCCTTCCTGTAATCGATGTAGGCCATACTTAGGTTCCGCTGGTTATATACCGCCTGGCCGACTATGGCTGCGTCGATGATGGCCTGGTCTTTGCAGCCATGCGTATTTTTCCTGCATCCTTTCTGCTCTTCTGCGATGATGTGATGCTGTTCGCAGTGAGCAGAAACTTTGGCGGTAATTATGCTGCTCAGTATTTTGTACAGACTCGATAGGCACGTTATCGGTCTGTACTTTGATGGGTTCAATGTGTTGCTGTCTTTCGGGAGGAGGAAGGTGACGCCACGGGTGGCGAATTCAGGGAGGTTGTGTGGGTCACGTAGCACCTTGTTGAAGCACTCAGCTATCTTTTGATGTGCGACGGTCAGCTTCTTGTGCCAGAAGTTCTGAACACCATCGGGGCCCGGTGCTGCCCAGTTCCTCAGGTACCGCGAGGCTTCGCGGACATCGTTCTCTTCGACGATGATAGCTGGCATCTCTCCAATTTCACCACAACTCTCCTCCTCCCGTCTTAACCACATTTGCCCGTCGCGATGTTCTACTGGGGTCTCCCAAATACCAGCCCAGAAGTTCGTCACATCGCTAATATCTGGCAAACCTTCGCGGTAGTCGGGCTTCTCGTCGCTAATGTGGTCGTAGAACGCTTTTTCGTTATCTCTGAACATCCGATTTTGTTCCTGGCGCTTTGCAGAGTCAGAGTAACGTTTCAGCCGTTTAGTTAGGTCGCTCAATTGCTGTACCAGTGTGTCGAGTTTTTCCGTCAGCTGGTGAGCTCCCAGCTGGCGAAGTTCAGTAGGCCGCACGATCACAGCAACTTGGCGACATAATTTCGCCGATCTGCTGCCTCTTTTGTACGCCATCAGTCTTCCAATTGCGGCGCGCTTGTTTAGGATCCGTTGCTCCAATCTCCTTCGCCATGGAGGCTCACGCCTTTCACGGAGATGTTGGAGCAGTCCGCCTCTTGGCCTAATAAGGATCAACGCTAGTTAGCGTTGAAAACTCGTCCTAAACTTTTGGCGGTCGCCACAGCAGCACAGTAAACTTTCAGTTGCAGCTCCTCCATGTTCTCAGCATCAACCAAGTGCAGCGGAAGAACGTGCTCGTTCATGAGCTTTACTGCACTTGTCAGCCTGCGGGAATGCTGCAACTTCGGGATCCTGGGGCGCGACAATGGGTCTGTGTCGCGGAACTGTGAGATCGCCTCGTCGTAGTGGAAGACCAGATCGCGTAGTAGTTGTTGATCTGGCTCTGTTGTTCCTGGAGCTTATTTCTCTCTGCACCTGCTGCTTGATCTCGTCGATTTGCGTTTGGGAGAGCATGTTGTTGCGTACTATCGCTCTACGCCTCGCGTTCATCGCGTTCTGATCAAGCCTCCCGACGAACTCTGGATACGCTTCCTCGAACATTGTTAGTATTCGAGGGCGACCGCTCATGTCCGTCTCCAAAGCAGTGCAGATGTAATAGGCGCGGATCACGAATTCATTCATTTCATGTGTCCACATGACATACTCGTAGCCTCATTCCCCCCGGGACCACTTCTAGGCGACTACTTCAGGGGGCGGCTGCACTTCACGAGTTTTCAACGCTAACTAGCGTTGATCCTTCCCTTTTTTTCTATACATCTCATTTACGCTTCCGTTGTACTCCGCCACGCACATCCGCTGCACAGGCTTCCTTTTATCCGTCGAGACGTGTACCGATTAGGAATTGCCCTCCAACTTGACGCGCAACCGGTCACAGTCACCCTCGCGGGGTTTCTCACCTGTCGAGACGTGAACTGATTAGGAAGCGCCCTCCAACTTGACGCGCGCCCCGTCACAGCCACCCTCGCAGGATTTCTCTTCCCAACGGAGCGCCGATTAGGCAGTGCCCTCCAACATAACGCGCACTCCGTCACAACGACTCTCGTGGGGTACTACACATTGCAACAGCCCTCGCATTTGTTCCTCTTCTATGGTCAGGGGTTATTACTACGCTGGTCGGCCCTCCACTTCCGCTGTAGCTCGGACATGATGTGTATGATTACACTGTTCATAGCGTTCCAGGTGCCCTCGTTGCGACACATTTTCTCCATTATGTTCCCGGCATGAAGGGCAGGCAGCCCCTCGCGTCTTGCGGTGAACCTGGGACACACAAATACCACGTGTTCTGGTGTTTCCTCCACATCTTCACACTCCGGACAGAGTGGCGACGTTGCGTGCCCGAACCGGTGCAAATATTGCCTGAAGCAGCCATGTCCAGACAGGAACTGTGTCAGATGAAAATTCACCTCCCCGTGCTTCCTGTTCAGCCAGGTCGATAGTACCGGTATGAGCCCATACGTCCACCTGCCTTTCTCCGCCGTGTCCCATTCCTGCTGCCACTTCAAGAGTGATTCTACTCTCGCTGTTTTCCGGATACCCCTGATTTCCTTTCGTCTGTAGCACTCTCTGTCTTCCGCCAGAGTGATGCCAATGAGGATCATGCCGGCGATAACGCAGACTGCCTCCAACGAGATCGTCCTATACGCGCTCGCAACTCGCATCGCCATGAGCCGAAACGTACGGTCCAGTTTTCTACGATTCCGGTGGGTTTCGAGAGCCGCAGACCAGGCTGGTGCTCCGTACCGCAGTATGGACGAGGATACAGCAGCCAGGAGACGTCTTTTGCTACTGCAAGGTCCTGCGTTAATCGGCATTATTCTCGCTATCGCGCTAATGGACTTCTCTGCTTTCTCGCAGACGTAGTCGACGTGGTTGTTGAAATTCAGCCGGTCGTCGATCATAACTCCCAAGTATTTCAACCTACGCTTAGAAGTTATCACGTGTTCCCCGACTGTGATTTCCGCTCGCTGCACGGCTTTGCAGTTACTCACCAACAATACTTCCGTTTTATTATGAGCAATCAGCAGTTTCGCTGCTTGCATCCAGTTCCCTACTGAGACGATGGACTCGGTTGCAAGCATCTTCACCTCTTCGAGTGTCTCGCCTGCCACTGTGAGAGCGATATCATCCGCGAAGCCCACGATCTCCACGCCTTTGGGAAGCTTCAGATTCAGTACTGCGTTATACATTACGTTCCAGAGCGTTGGGCCCAGGATAGAGCCTTGTGGTACTCCGGCCGTTATATTCAACGTTGTCTGCCCCGTGCTCGTCTCGTAGACTAGGACGCGGTTCTGGAAGTAGCTTCCTAGAATTCTGCACAGGTATCCAGGAACCTTCATACGGTGTAGGGACTCGGCAATGGCTTCCCAGCTAGCGCTGTTGAAAGCATTCCTCACGTCGATCGTTACTATAGCACAATGTCGGTCGCCCCTCCGCTTTTGCTGTGACGCCTTCTCTGCTTTTTCAACCACTGTCCGGATAGCATCAACGGTGGACCTACCTTTCCGGAATCCAAACTGCATCTTTGACAGACCATGGTCACTCTCCGTACATTTCGTCAGTCTGTTGAGGATAATCCTTTCCAAGAGTTTCCCAAGAGTATCCAGCAGGCATATAGGTCTATAGGATGTTGGTACCCCCGGGGGCTTTCCTGGTTTTGGCAGCAACACTAACTTTTGGATCTTCCATTTCTTAGGAAAGTGACCATCATCCAGGCATTTCTGTAGCACTATCCTGAAAATGTCCGGGAACGCCTGAATCGCCGTTTTCAAGGCCGCGTTGGGGATTCCGTCGGGGCCGGGCGCTTTGTTTACCTGCAGTCTCTTCGCCACTGCTACCAGTTCTTCACTGGAAACTTGAGAACGTTCGGTAGCTATTTCGGCGTACGGTGTCGGTGGCCATATCGTAGGATCATGCATCGGAAATAAACCCTCCACAATGACCTTCAGCTTCTCGGGACACGATTCGACGGGCGTCACAGGTCCTCTGATCTTCGCCATCACGACTCGATACGCGTTGCCCCATGGGTTGGCATCTGCATCTCGGCACAGCTCCTTGAAACAGTTCGCTTTGCTCAGTGTAATTCCCCGTTTCAAGGCGGCTCTAGCTGCTCGGTACACCGTATTACGTTCCTCTCTATCAGCGCTATTTCGTGCTCTCTGAACGCGTCTTCTGGCTTGAAGACGACATTGCGAAGAGAGTCGTTCCACCAGTAAGCTGGGCGTCTTCCATTTTTTGATACAACTTTCCTCGGCATGGTAGTGTCGCATGCTCTCACCAGTAGATCTGTCAACTTTTCTGCGTTCCAATCTGAAGCTCCGCTAGCTAGACGAAGTGCTTCGACGAAAAGGTCCTTGTCGAAAGCATTCGTCTTCCACTTCCGCTCACCGCTTGTTGTCCTCCGAACTAGCACGTGGTTTCGTTGACCGATTCTGTACCGGATCGCCTGGATCGCCGGACACTTTCACCAATCGATTTATTTATTTATTCATTTCGTCAAACAAATGTAGACTACACACTTATACACTAATGTTACAATGTTTTCTTAGGTTAAATATTATTTTTGCGGTACATGTTTCTTTTTAGCTGTTTTTTATTCATTGTTGTGTCAATTATTTCGCAGTGCTGATTGTATATACGCATCATGCGATTGATAGGGGCGTTATTTGCATAATTTGTTCTGGATGTTTTGGTTAGAAACAAATTTCGCGTTCTTAGTTGACGCCCAGGTACATAGAAATTTAGTTTTTCTAGTAATTCAGCTGACTGTACTCGTTGCGAAATTAGGTCATTAACAAAAGAAAGCATTGCAAATTCACGGCGTTCTTTTAGTGTTTGGATGTTTATGAGCATGCAACGTGCTTCATATGAAGGAAGTGGAAATGAGGTCCAGTTGAGTTTACGAAGTGCAAATAGAAGAAACTGTTTCTGGACTGACTCAATGCGTTCTTCATGTACGACCATATACGGGTTCCAAACGATGTTACAGTATTCCAGAATAGGCCTTACATATGTAATATATAAAAGCTTTATTGTGTATGGGGCCTGGAAGTTATGTGAGAATCGTTTGACAAAACTTAACACACTATTCGCCTTATTTATTACAGAGTTGTAGTGTTCTATGAATGTGAGTTTACAGTCCAGGACGACGCCTAGATCTCTAACTATTTCACATTTTTCTACATTTTGATTTCCAAGACATATTACAATATTTGGTACATGTTTTTTTCTGCTAAATGTTATAGAGTTGCACTTTTTCACATTCAGTGTTAGTAGATTTTTATCACACCAAGTATGGAATACATGTATTTCGTTTCGAAACGCTTCGATGTCGTTTTCATTTCCAATTTCCGCGAAAAGCTTCATGTCGTCGGCATACACAAGTACATTGATACGCTTGAGAACGAAGGAGATGTCATTAACGTACAGAATGAAAAGAAGAGGACCAATATGAGAGCCTTGTGGGACTCCCGAAGTGACTTTTACTGGATTTGAAAGAGAATTTTGAAAATGAACAATTTGTTCACGGTTTGTTAGATAAGAATTGAGCCAGTTTAAGAGTCTTTGTTTCATTCCTATTTTCTGCAATTTGAAGAGTAGTAATGGAATGTCGATGCGGTCAAATGCTTTACTGAAGTCAGTGTAAAGAGTTTCTACGTGTTTGCCATTTTCCATTGCATTCAAAATAAAAGTCACAAAAGCCAACAGATTAGTTGCAGTTGAACGGCCTTTGAAGAAGCCATGTTGCATACACGTAATTCTATTCTTTACTTGTTGGAAGACTTTTTCGTTGACTATTGCTTCGAATAGTTTAGGAATGCAAGAGATAATGGCAATTCCACGATAATTACGTACGTCAGATTTAGCGCCTGATTTGATGATTGCAGGACCAAGATCTTATGTCATGGAATGACTACATAGTTTAGGATAGGATTCATTGCTTGTTAGTTAGTTAGTTAGTTAGTTAGTTAGTTAGTTAGTTAGTTAGTTAGTTAGTTAGTTAGTTAGTTAGTTAGTTAGTTAGTTAGTTAGTTAGTTAGTTAGTTAGTTAGTTAGTTAGTTAGTTAGTTAGTTAGTTAGTTAGTTAGTTAGTTAGTTAGTTAGTTAGTTAGTTAGTTAGTTAGTTAGTTAGTTAGTTAGTTAGTTAGTTAGTTAGTTAGTTAGTTAGTTAGTTAGTTAGTTAGTTAGTTAGTTAGTTAGTTAGTTAGTTAGTTAGTTAGTTAGTTAGTTAGTTAGTTAGTTAGTTAGTTAGTTAGTTAGTTAGTTAGTTAGTTAGTTAGTTAGTTAGTTAGTTAGTTAGTTAGTTAGTTAGTTAGTTAGTTAGTTAGTTAGTTAGTTAGTTAGTTAGTTAGTTAGTTAGTTAGTTAGTTAGTTAGTTAGTTAGTTAGTTAGTTAGTTAGTTAGTTAGTTAGTTAGTTAGTTAGTTAGTTAGTTAGTTAGTTAGTTAGTTAGTTAGTTAGTTAGTTAGTTAGTTAGTTAGTTAGTTAGTTAGTTAGTTAGTTAGTTAGTTAGTTAGTTAGTTAGTTAGTTAGTTAGTTAGTTAGTTAGTTAGTTAGTTAGTTAGTTAGTTAGTTAGTTAGTTAGTTAGTTAGTTAGTTAGTTAGTTAGTTAGTTAGTTAGTTAGTTAGTTAGTTAGTTAGTTAGTTAGTTAGTTAGTTAGTTAGTTAGTTAGTTAGTTAGTTAGTTAGTTAGTTAGTTAGTTAGTTAGTTAGTTAGTTAGTTAGTTAGTTAGTTAGTTAGTTAGTTAGTTAGTTAGTTAGTTAGTTAGTTAGTTAGTTAGTTAGTTAGTTAGTTAGTTAGTTAGTTAGTTAGTTAGTTAGTTAGTTAGTTAGTTAGTTAGTTAGTTAGTTAGTTAGTTAGTTAGTTAGTTAGTTAGTTAGTTAGTTAGTTAGTTAGTTAGTTAGTTAGTTAGTTAGTTAGTTAGTTAGTTAGTTAGTTAGTTAGTTAGTTAGTTAGTTAGTTAGTTAGTTAGTTAGTTAGTTAGTTAGTTAGTTAGTTAGTTAGTTAGTTAGTTAGTTAGTTAGTTAGTTAGTTAGTTAGTTAGTTAGTTAGTTAGTTAGTTAGTTAGTTAGTTAGTTAGTTAGTTAGTTAGTTAGTTAGTTAGTTAGTTAGTTAGTTAGTTAGTTAGTTAGTTAGTTAGTTAGTTAGTTAGTTAGTTAGTTAGTTAGTTAGTTAGTTAGTTAGTTAGTTAGTTAGTTAGTTAGTTAGTTAGTTAGTTAGTTAGTTAGTTAGTTAGTTAGTTAGTTAGTTAGTTAGTTAGTTAGTTAGTTAGTTAGTTAGTTAGTTAGTTAGTTAGTTAGTTAGTTAGTTAGTTAGTTAGTTAGTTAGTTAGTTAGTTAGTTAGTTAGTTAGTTAGTTAGTTAGTTAGTTAGTTAGTTAGTTAGTTAGTTAGTTAGTTAGTTAGTTAGTTAGTTAGTTAGTTAGTTAGTTAGTTAGTTAGTTAGTTAGTTAGTTAGTTAGTTAGTTAGTTAGTTAGTTAGTTAGTTAGTTAGTTAGTTAGTTAGTTAGTTAGTTAGTTAGTTAGTTAGTTAGTTAGTTAGTTAGTTAGTTAGTTAGTTAGTTAGTTAGTTAGTTAGTTAGTTAGTTAGTTAGTTAGTTAGTTAGTTAGTTAGTTAGTTAGTTAGTTAGTTAGTTAGTTAGTTAGTTAGTTAGTTAGTTAGTTAGTTAGTTAGTTAGTTAGTTAGTTAGTTAGTTAGTTAGTTAGTTAGTTAGTTAGTTAGTTAGTTAGTTAGTTAGTTAGTTAGTTAGTTAGTTAGTTAGTTAGTTAGTTAGTTAGTTAGTTAGTTAGTTAGTTAGTTAGTTAGTTAGTTAGTTAGTTAGTTAGTTAGTTAGTTAGTTAGTTAGTTAGTTAGTTAGTTAGTTAGTTAGTTAGTTAGTTAGTTAGTTAGTTAGTTAGTTAGTTAGTTAGTTAGTTAGTTAGTTAGTTAGTTAGTTAGTTAGTTAGTTAGTTAGTTAGTTAGTTAGTTAGTTAGTTAGTTAGTTAGTTAGTTAGTTAGTTAGTTAGTTAGTTAGTTAGTTAGTTAGTTAGTTAGTTAGTTAGTTAGTTAGTTAGTTAGTTAGTTAGTTAGTTAGTTAGTTAGTTAGTTAGTTAGTTAGTTAGTTAGTTAGTTAGTTAGTTAGTTAGTTAGTTAGTTAGTTAGTTAGTTAGTTAGTTAGTTAGTTAGTTAGTTAGTTAGTTAGTTAGTTAGTTAGTTAGTTAGTTAGTTAGTTAGTTAGTTAGTTAGTTAGTTAGTTAGTTAGTTAGTTAGTTAGTTAGTTAGTTAGTTAGTTAGTTAGTTAGTTAGTTAGTTAGTTAGTTAGTTAGTTAGTTAGTTAGTTAGTTAGTTAGTTAGTTAGTTAGTTAGTTAGTTAGTTAGTTAGTTAGTTAGTTAGTTAGTTAGTTAGTTAGTTAGTTAGTTAGTTAGTTAGTTAGTTAGTTAGTTAGTTAGTTAGTTAGTTAGTTAGTTAGTTAGTTAGTTAGTTAGTTAGTTAGTTAGTTAGTTAGTTAGTTAGTTAGTTAGTTAGTTAGTTAGTTAGTTAGTTAGTTAGTTAGTTAGTTAGTTAGTTAGTTAGTTAGTTAGTTAGTTAGTTAGTTAGTTAGTTAGTTAGTTAGTTAGTTAGTTAGTTAGTTAGTTAGTTAGTTAGTTAGTTAGTTAGTTAGTTAGTTAGTTAGTTAGTTAGTTAGTTAGTTAGTTAGTTAGTTAGTTAGTTAGTTAGTTAGTTAGTTAGTTAGTTAGTTAGTTAGTTAGTTAGTTAGTTAGTTAGTTAGTTAGTTAGTTAGTTAGTTAGTTAGTTAGTTAGTTAGTTAGTTAGTTAGTTAGTTAGTTAGTTAGTTAGTTAGTTAGTTAGTTAGTTAGTTAGTTAGTTAGTTAGTTAGTTAGTTAGTTAGTTAGTTAGTTAGTTAGTTAGTTAGTTAGTTAGTTAGTTAGTTAGTTAGTTAGTTAGTTAGTTAGTTAGTTAGTTAGTTAGTTAGTTAGTTAGTTAGTTAGTTAGTTAGTTAGTTAGTTAGTTAGTTAGTTAGTTAGTTAGTTAGTTAGTTAGTTAGTTAGTTAGTTAGTTAGTTAGTTAGTTAGTTAGTTAGTTAGTTAGTTAGTTAGTTAGTTAGTTAGTTAGTTAGTTAGTTAGTTAGTTAGTTAGTTAGTTAGTTAGTTAGTTAGTTAGTTAGTTAGTTAGTTAGTTAGTTAGTTAGTTAGTTAGTTAGTTAGTTAGTTAGTTAGTTAGTTAGTTAGTTAGTTAGTTAGTTAGTTAGTTAGTTAGTTAGTTAGTTAGTTAGTTAGTTAGTTAGTTAGTTAGTTAGTTAGTTAGTTAGTTAGTTAGTTAGTTAGTTAGTTAGTTAGTTAGTTAGTTAGTTAGTTAGTTAGTTAGTTAGTTAGTTAGTTAGTTAGTTAGTTAGTTAGTTAGTTAGTTAGTTAGTTAGTTAGTTAGTTAGTTAGTTAGTTAGTTAGTTAGTTAGTTAGTTAGTTAGTTAGTTAGTTAGTTAGTTAGTTAGTTAGTTAGTTAGTTAGTTAGTTAGTTAGTTAGTTAGTTAGTTAGTTAGTTAGTTAGTTAGTTAGTTAGTTAGTTAGTTAGTTAGTTAGTTAGTTAGTTAGTTAGTTAGTTAGTTAGTTAGTTAGTTAGTTAGTTAGTTAGTTAGTTAGTTAGTTAGTTAGTTAGTTAGTTAGTTAGTTAGTTAGTTAGTTAGTTAGTTAGTTAGTTAGTTAGTTAGTTAGTTAGTTAGTTAGTTAGTTAGTTAGTTAGTTAGTTAGTTAGTTAGTTAGTTAGTTAGTTAGTTAGTTAGTTAGTTAGTTAGTTAGTTAGTTAGTTAGTTAGTTAGTTAGTTAGTTAGTTAGTTAGTTAGTTAGTTAGTTAGTTAGTTAGTTAGTTAGTTAGTTAGTTAGTTAGTTAGTTAGTTAGTTAGTTAGTTAGTTAGTTAGTTAGTTAGTTAGTTAGTTAGTTAGTTAGTTAGTTAGTTAGTTGGTTAGTTAGTTAGTTAGTTAGTTAGTTAGTTAGTTAGTTAGTTAGTTAGTTAGTTAGTTAGTTAGTTAGTTAGTTAGTTAGTTAGTTAGTTAGTTAGTTAGTTAGTTAGTTAGTTAGAATTTCTCAACAATTTTTTTTTTCGACATCCGTTGACACAATACACGCGACAAAAAAGTTTGGATGAGCCGACGCTAAACAAAAAAAAACAACTCTAGTAACAGCAATTTTGTTATACGAATGTAAAATTTTCACCTCCCCTGAATGCGCCTTTCTAGGTTTTGAGCTCTTTTAAACTTGATTATCAAGCATTCGACCAATATCACACGCCTGGTTCATTCATTTCACAACCTTGGCGGACCGCCCAGGTAAGGGTGCCGGCCAGAGGGTGATAATTTTTGCTGAAATAATCGGGAAAATTCCATTCGTTAGCACATCATTCGGATTTCATTAGCGTGTGTATTATTCTGGCTACCTTCGCTCCCCCAAAAACACTACCGGTCTATCCTTGCTCCCTTCATGAAATGTAGAGAATTAATGAAAAAAAAACCCGCTCAAAATCGGACACTACCACCATCAACTCCCTTGTTTCCTTCGGGGATCCGTTAGAGGTGGGGTCATAGAGAACAGAGCTCGATAAAAAAGCTAATTTGAATTTGAATTAGAGCCGGGAGTAGATTGGGAACGATTTTGGTCTGATTTTTGGATCCTCCGTGAGGTAAATTTCAATTAGAGCAATGGGGAATATTTACTTTCGACGTTGGCAACCATGAGAGGAGCTTGCCAATTTACGGAGCGTGAAATTATGTGTTGAATAAGCGGAGAATAAATGATCGTGAACTGAATTATACTGATTAGCATAATTTGCTCACGACCGATACCAATTTTGAGTTGCCTTCTCGGCGATGAATACTCAATCAAATTCCCTAATTTGTATGTATGTCCTTTCGCTGACACATATCTGTGTTTGATCGAATTGATGAATTTCTGTTCGTTGCAGGCTCATTCGGATTATTCTGGGGAAACCTCGACACACTTTGCTGGCCCCGAACAGGGGTATTCGCACCTCCAAGTGCGATTGACGTCCGCTTGAAAGCTCTGCTCCCGGCTGGTACCAGCGAATAAAAGCTATGAACACGCTTCAAACAAAATCCCCTCGGGGCGCCTGCTAGCCAAGGCAGCCGCACACCGGAAGCAGGAAGGAAATTTTCATGCTGATTTGCCTTTAACATCGTCGTTGGCGTTGCTCCTATATCACAGACCGACGCGAGTGCTGCAAGAAGGTGGCCATGCGGAGGAGTATTGCATATGTGAAAAAAGTGTACGTAGAATGTGAGAGCATTTCGTTCAATTTCGCTAGTGACGCTAAATCCCTCCTCCCTTCACACACACACTGAGGGTTTCCAAAGGTCCAATAAAAAATAATTGCGAATGTTTTTGTTGTCGGATCAAAATTTCACAGTATACAGGGATGGTCAGAATAAGGAACAACACTTTTGTGGTATCCCTAGGGGACAGATGCATTTGCCTTATATCAAGCAGGACGTCAAATGCGGCCGATCGGATTATGATTCGTTAGGGTCGGAAGGAAGGTGGGTGGGTGATTTATTTACGTTCGTGCAAAACGAACGGTAATCTTCGGTATGTCAAGAACAATCAGCAATGGAAGCAGCTTGAGTCGTCTGGAGATGCATTTTCCAACAGCCAGGCACACCTAATATGTGCTTTAACACGTTACAGGGATTCCTGCTCCTGCATTCTCGTATCGATTGTTGATTCAACATTAGAATTTTTTTCTGGATGGAAAGGATTTAATTCTGGCGGAAAAAATAAACGAAGCTTTCCAATCAAACCATTCCAATCTGTCGGCGTCATGATCAGCGTACAATGACCACTTGATGTTTTTAAATCTCGCTATCAGCCAACCAGATGCGTCAGCTGGTGAATATTAAATATGATATTCGAACGGATGCATAGATTAGCTCACATTGGCATTGCAGCTATGCAGTGTTAAAATTTCCAATTATGTACGTCAGCGACAGCGGGGCAGGATTTTCAATCGTCAATCAAAATGTGTCGATTGTTGACATATGGTAGGAATCAATTAAAACGGATCGGCTGTTGTGGAAACTCGACGGAGTCGAATCATAATTACCACGTGCTGTCCGATACCTGTCAAAATAACCACAAGCAATCACGAACAGTTTCGAAATATTTGTTCATATGCTGTGGTCGTAGTATACTTCTAACTTGCCATGAAAACTGGATCTTACTATCTTACTAGAACTACTAGAACTTACTTACTTACTAGAACTATGTAATTATAATATGCAATCCACCTGTATACCACTTCGAATGTTATTTTAGAATACATCGAAAGTTTTGTCATAGATTATGTTCTTCGTTACAAATTAATTTGATTAACGTCCTTTTACGTTTGATATGATGCCTAGGACTACCAAAATATGTGAACGGAAGAATTGTCAAACGATCATTGTATTTTACATTTTCCTCTGGAAATATTGCATATCTCATGTTTACGTATCTGAAATGACGATTTTTCCAGGCTTCTCAGTTTAAAAGTACGTTTTAGGGTAACATTCCGGTCTGCACAACGACAAGCGAGTACTAATGTACTCAACACCAAAAAATACCACCGACTTACATGTGTTTGCAACGCGGATTCCCCTAGGCACATTGATTTTGAAGTCCGTGTTAGGGAAATACAGCTCGGTGGGAACAAAAATACCCCCAACTTGCATGTACATTTGCAGAGCGGATTTCCACAGCTACATCGATTTTGAAGTCTGTGTTGGGGAAACCGTAACTCGGGCCAACCAAAACTTGGCAGTTAGGGCGTTTAAATAACGCTTGACATTTTACAGTTATTAAATTGTTCATCACATGAAAAATAATATTTTATCAAACGTGATAGACGCGTAGAAACATTTCCTATCAATTGATGCAAAAATCTTTCCGATCTGTTAAGGAATGTTCGAGGTATAAGCATTCGAAATACAGATAGGGTTAGCACACAAATAGGCAGAACGAATGTATGGGAAAATAGGAAGTTCTTCCAGTTTTCATGAATTTCAACCGTTTAGAGATTAGCGAATTGTAATGTATAGTATATCAAACAAATCTTAGAGAATTTCCGATTCGATTTGTATGCAAATCATGAGAATACGTTCACAGTGAAAACAGTTATCAACGTTAACTTTATTCCATAATAACGTGACCTGCTTTCTGATTTGGCACCCTCTCTGAAAGATGTAGTTTTGCGTCAAAAAATATATGTGATCTTGCAGCAAATATAAATGAAGCGCATGGAAATAAGGAACCTTGCGGGCAGGGTTGCCATAATAAAATCTGTGTTGTTGGTTTCAAAAAAAATCTTTTTATCTGAGTTTTTTCTCAGAAAATCTGTATCGAAATCTGTATTAACCCTTTGCGGTCGTTTGCCTGCTCTCAGCCACCACAACAAAGAAATATAATAATATTATGATTTTCACACTTTTTCTAAACGAATTTTAATGTCTTGTGAATTTATTCACGAACCAAAACGTATAAACAAAAGTTTTCATCCGTGGTCGATGAAAGCACGGATAATGAAAAACTTTATGTATTGCGGCACTGTGTAAAGTACATTGTTTTTTATGTTCAAACAGAACGATAAAACGGCGAAAGACGCCAAACTAATTATTTGCGTGATACATGCGAAAGATATCACATGAGGAAGAATTATAGCAAATATTTTTTAAACATAAACATAAAAACAGTTTTAGTGAAAATTTATCAGAAGTTTACAAAAAAATAAAGGACTCTAGTTCATCTTTGATAATCTCACGAAGTACATCACTGCTTTTTTAAGTAAAAATGATTGCGACCAGTACGACACACATGTCGAAATTTAATACGACCGCAAAGGGTTGAATTTATAAGTTCAAATAGCTGACCCGGTGAACTTTGTCCCGTTCGTGGCTTCAGTTCCAGAGCGATGAATTGATCAATCTTTTAACTGGCATTTGTCACTGCTAGAGTCAAATGAATTTTTAACGAAGTTTTAACATTCGATGATAGAAAATAAAGTCTAGAATTTGCGATGACGTATGTACAATTCTGACATCCACGGCGGTGAGAAGCAATTAACTCTAGCACACTACCAAGCTCGAAAGCAATTTCAAATTGTTCATTGCTGTGGAGAATATGATAATTTAATTTTTCCGATTTTTTCTTTTTTTTTATTGTTACATTGGTTTACTCAGAGAGGGATATAACAAAATAAAGACAGTTTCAATCGAATCGCCTTTACACAATTTGGCGTTTCATTTTATTTTTCACCTGAAAATCCATTATTATTTACAAAATGACGAAACATGAATATCAATGTCGTCAAAATTAATTACAATTGAAGAAATTATCTCCAACCGGACAAACTTATCATTGTAGAACAAAGATATAGTTTTTTTTTGTCGATTTCATTTTTCACTGCAGTACATATGCAAACCCCTTTTTTCGAATTTTTCTTTTTTTGAATATTGTTCAAAGTATTCTATCATTCTAATTTGAGGGGAACAGACACATCGATATATAGACGAATCAAATCTGATTATTCGTTCTCTTGTGATGATGAGTTATACGTATGTGGAAAAAACCTTGTTTTATATATATAAGATTATGAAGCACAATCTTAGCTTTAGTATCATTCGTTGGCATAGTTATTATGAATTTGACGAAGTTGATGGCATTCACGCAATAATTCGCGTTCACTGTGCTTTAGTAGAAAAAAGAGGAACAGTGTTATTTACTTATTATAAAGTTATCCTATCTATTCGCCTTAGATTGAACATGAGAAAGCAGTTTACGTGCTACATATGTATGCCAAAATGACTTTCATTTTGACTGATTCGAATTCTATATGAATAAAATTGGTGAGTTGGGAAAAATATTATTGAGATCAAGCTATAACTAATGTTGGATCGTTATTTTGAAACATCTGTAAATCTGTATGAAAACCAAAAAAAAAACTGTAATCTGTGTCTACAGATTCTTGGTTTCAAAAAGTCTGAAAATTTTCTATAAATACAGATTATTCTGTAGATATGGTAACCCTGCTTGCGTGGTCAGCATCAGGGTTTCTATCTTATTTTTCTCTGGTTCAGCAAAAGTGAACCAGATACTCCTATGCATTCGGATGCCATCTGCAATCAACTAATAAATGCTTTTTGACGTACAATTACCACCCTTATTTTTGTTAACGGCCGTGTCTGCTTGCGTTCGAAAGCTCTGATTCGAACACCTTCGGAGAAGATATCATTGGTTTCGTTCGAACCTGGCTGAATGAATACACTTTCAAATGTAAACACTGTTGGTGTTACCTGATGTGTTTCGGAATTTCAAACCTATCTAGAGAAGTTGAATTGTCGAAATGCAGTAAACAATAAAGTCGCCGTCTACAAAATTAGCGCAGTCTATTCAAATTCATGCAATGAAACGATTGCGATGTGCGGTGATGCTAGTGAAAGTGGAATACAGCTGGAATCCGATGAATACATGGAAATTGAGGTAGGTTCAGTTTGTACACAGTATGTTCAATAAATAAGGGGACTTTTTTGTTTAAATCATGGAACACGTAACGCCATCTGATGAACATTAGAAAGGTAAAGGTCTCATCTTTCAAACGCAGCCAACTTTATGTAAATCGGTTAAAAAGTTAAAAAGTTACGCGCTTTTTAATGACAGTATGTTTTGTGCTTGTGTCGTAAAAATACAATGGGACAAAGAGCAAATGTTATATTTTGTTTCGTGAATTTTTCCGTAAGTTCGTGAACTGTTATGAAAAAACAGGTTTGTGTCATCGACCACCCTTCGTATTCTCCTGATCTACAGTGATAGACATTCGTTTAGCCGCACTTGAAAAAAAACTTGAAACACTTACAAAACAACTAGGAATGTTCTTTTTATCGGGATACTTATTTGCTGTAGTGGTAGTATATTTAAGTCAATCCTATTGAAAGGACGTGCGTCATAATCACACACACACAAGGCGGCATTGGTGGATATAAACATTCAAACATTGTTTTTTTCCCGAGACGTTTAGCCGCAGGGCATAAAAATCGAGTTTTCGCATAATCACCAAGCCTTTATCTGTGTTTTTTGAAAAAAATACTTGGGAATGTTCAATTAGGTCAGATTAGTGATTTACGTAGAATTTAAAGGAATGGCTAAAGGTATTCTATTGACGGAAGAGGGGCGGGAAATAATAAAGATATTCAGTGAACAAAAGTTTTCTAATCGCTCGATCGTAACAAAAGTTGGTCGATCTGAGGAAGTGGTACGGAATTTCTTTAAATAGTGCCAGAAATATGGGATATAACGACCAACAAATGGAAACACCAAAGTTACTTTGTGTCTTAAAGGTCGAATAAGACACGAAGCAACCAGGAAACGATGTCCTGCTCATACATTAAGGCAGAATCGGTTGTTCCAGTAACGAAGAGGCATATTGCGCGCATCTTGAATGAATCACCAAACATCATGTGGAAGAAACCTCAAGGGAAGCCGAAACTGACCGCCACCCATAAGCAGAACCATCTCATTTTCGCCCGGCAATACATGTAATGGAAACTGGAATGGAGAAATGTTGTATTTTCCGGCGAAAAAAGTTCAATTTGGATGGTCCGGACTGTTACAGTTGCTAATGGTACATTTTAAGTCAACGGCATGTCGTGAGATCGAAGCGAAACTTTGGGGGCGGAAGTTTGACAGTGTGGGGAGCCGTTTCCTATCACAGCAAGTTTCCCATTTGTTTCATTTTTACCCGAATGAACTCCGAAAAGTATCTTCAATTACTGAAGGACGTTTTGATTGGCCATATTGAGAATAACGCTACCGAGGATGTCGTTTTTCCAGCAGGATCATGCATAGATCCACGTTTCAAAGCAATCGAAGGCATGGTTTGCCGAGAAGGACATTCCGCTTCTTGAATGACCTGCTAGCAGTCGATTGCAATCCCATATAGAACCTATGGAGAATCTTGGCCGAGATGGTCTATGCAAACGGATGACAATTTGACAACATTTCCAGTCTCAAGGCAGTAATTCAGGAGTGTTGGGCTATAATCAATATGGCAACATGACACAATTGGCACAATTTGTTAGATGAGAAGCTGTCAACATTTAAAGGGTGTCCCACATCAAATAGCATCAAGAAAAAAAGGCTGTAGAAAATTACCAATAAAATATAACCCATTAGTGAGCTTTTGACATACTTACTACATGGGCTGAAAAGTCCGGGATTTTCAATGAAAGCAATCGGTTTTTGGGCAAAGCTGTATTTATTCCTCAACATAGATTCCTTCGAGGGAAATATACTTGGTATAGCGAATTTCCAAAATTTCGATTCCCTTTCTGTAGTAAGAAACGCCTAAGTCTTCGAAATACGCTTTTCAGCTATTCTCAAGACTGCCTATTGGACACAGGAGCGTGGTAATGGATCCACATTTCATCCAATGTCACAAAACGTAGAAAGAAGTCCACTAGATTACGCTTCAACAACGCCAAACCAGCTGTTGACTCGATGATCAGCAAACGCGGCACCCATCGCGCGGATAGCTTTCTGTTGTCCGGAATGTATCCCGCTCGTTCTTTTGAAATGCCTAGGGCCTCAGCCAACTCTTGTAACTTCACTTCACGCACTTGTTTTACGATTTCTGGATTCTTAGCCTTTTTTTGGCCTTCCAGAGCGAGGTGTATCTGCGGTGCTTGTACGGCCCTTTTAAAATTCATTAAACCACCGATAAACTGTTGTTTTCGAAGGAGCGCAAGTGGAACTATATTTCATCAACCACTGCATTGATTGTTCAGGAGTTTTTCCCATCAAAAATAAATGTTTGTTTTAAAATACGATAGTCCTCTTTTTTCCATTTTCTACACGAATACTCAGGCAGCGACACTTAAACAACTGTAGTTTGTGAACAAATAAACGAAACGTCATGAAACTTCAAACATAAACTTTCCTTTCGAACCTTTCGGAATGAATCTTGTTCATTTTTAGTGGCACCATCTGTTGGAAAATTCCGGGACTTTTCAGCCCATGTAGTATTTTATTGAACTTCAAAACCATAACCGTATGCTCGCACCTTACGCTTAACTCCATTCATAAGGTTCTGTACAACATCTGGCCGCAGCTTCTTCTGCACGGAAATCCACTTTTTCTTCATGTCTACCTCAGATTTGTCCTCCTTGGGATGGTTTCATAGTGCCTACTTCATAATGGCCCAGTATTTTTCGATGAGCCTTAGTTCCGGTGCGTTGGGGGGTTCATGTCCATGGGTACGAAAGTGACTCCGTTGGCTTCGTATCAAACCAAGACATCTTATGAATAGTGGAACGATTATAGATTCGGCCAGAAGATCGTAGGGCCCTCATGTTGCTTCAACAGAGGAAACAGACGCTTCTGTAGACATTCCTTGAGGTACATTTGCCAGTTTACAGTCCCGGTAGTCAAGGAGAGATCACTTGCCAAATCATGTATTTCTTGGAAAACTTTGAAAGTTCCTACTCCCTCACATTCTCCGGAACATCAAACTCGTGCTGGGCGGTGAAGAACAGTAGCCCCGGAAGGTTCCGGAAATTCGCCTTGACGTAAGTCTCATCACCCACGATGAGACCATGAGGCTTCGTCAGCATTTGGGTGTACAGTTTCCGGGCCCGACACTTTCCAACCGTATTTTGCCGTTCGTCACGATATGGAACCTTGTACCTTGTGCACTTTGTACGTATACTCGTGTCCTTGGCTCACTGAACGAAATACTTGGGCAGGTTAAACTTTTTGACCACATCCCTGACCGAAGCATTGGGATTCTGCTTAAAGACATTCACGACTCGCTTGTGATCCTAATAGAACTAATAGAACATCCATTCTGACCGCATTTCTTTTTTCCGTTCGACTCTCAGAGTTTCGTAGTAACGTTCAATCACATGACTCACCGTTGACTGCACGAGTCCGAGTAGTTCCGATGAGAGTTGAGGATTTCCCAAGTACTTGCGCAAAATCAATTCGCGACGTTGCTTTCGGGAGACGCCATTCCAATTCTTCAAAAAACGACAGCGTCAAAAATACAGTGTAAACAATACACTCTAAACTACTTCCACCCGAATTTTCAAGAGAAAATACCCAATGGGTAATTTTGCACAGCGTTTTTACCGTGATGTGGGACACTCTTTACAATATCAATTCAAATTTTACGTTTTCTATCCTAGTGTAATCACGTCGTAAGTTCACGTATAACCCCGAAGCTACGGCGAACGTAAATATCAAAACACTCAGAATGCATTGGGCCAGAAACGAAAAACATTTAACTCCCCTTGCGCCCATACTTTGAGGCTAATCAGATTACCACAAGAAATGGCCACCAGCGACCATTCCAGGGGGACTCCTTCTTAGCTCATCCCGAACGACATTATTATTATTTTAAATGCACACAATTTCCCAGCCAAAGTATCTTCCTAACTGTTATTTCGCTTCTGCCTTTCAAAATAAGGAAGCCCTGTCTCTGGGTTCCGTTCGTTCGGTGCCGGGGACAGAGGACTTCCTTTATTAGCAGCCGCCGTTATTATCTTTTAAACAAGTTTCGCCCTTTCAGTTTTGTCGTCACATCTCCCGTTTTCAGCGAGAGCATCTTTTCTCCATTCATTCATCTTGGCCGCGGGGAAGGAAGGAAGCACCGAGAGCACACCGAAGATGGTGCTTCTTGCGATTGTTTGTGCTCAGTTGGCTTTCAAACATTTCATATAATAACGAAATCTATTTGCAAATAAATGCTGCTCGGAACCGGGAAAGAGCCGCTTTGGCTGGGGGGTGGTGGTTTTTTGTGTGCCACCGAAAACTGTCGGAGAAAATCATTTCCGTCGGAAGACAGCCTTCACTACTTCGGCGTGCATTTTGTTTTTCGGAAGGATCCAAACCCCCCGCCGCTCACCTCCGGGTGCTCTTTGAATGTGATGAAAGAAGAAAATCATTGTGTGTGTATTTTTTTTTGTTTCTGTCGGTAGGATATTTCGAGTGTACAACAAACAGCCCTATCTTTCCGCTAATGTGTGGAAAATATGTTATAGCTAGCACAAATTTCCCTCCGGTGAGTTCTAGTGCCGCACGGAACACGATCCCAATCTCGGAGAGCCTGGCAATAATGGGGCTCTGTCGGAATGTGTGGCTCATGTCCCGGGCCACATATGCTCCCATCGCATTGAAGGCTCTTAGTGTGCGCCTTGTTTGCTTCGAGCTTATAGTTTGTGATCCTTTCGTTCGTTGTCTGTTTTCGGAATAACTTCGGTGAGGCGGAAACCATTCGACAAATGCGGTGATTTTAAATTGGTTTTGTCCCAGCAAATAGCGCGCGCTGCTGGCCCGGCACCACAGGGCGATTTCCATCCGAATGTTTGTTTGCTTTTAATTGTTATGGATCTGGAAAGAATTAGAAATTTGAAATTCGGATGCAAATAAAATTTTAGTGGCGCTATTCGGGCGAAGAAACATACCGCGCAGTGGGTGTTAGTTTTTCCGTCCCCCCATTAATGTGTCGGTTAAAAAAGTACTTTGGAGGGAAACAAATTGCCATTGGTTTTCCCGAGATAAGAATGAGGTTTGTTTTTTTTATCGTTCCTAAGAGGATTCGCGGTTCGCGAAACAATTTCGCATAAGTATATATTAAGTGCGAGTTTTCGTTTATGATTCAATAAAGGAACACTTTCGAATAGTAATAATTTTGTACTCTGATCTGTCACTCTAATGAAAAAATCTAGAAAAATAAAAATAATTTAATTCTATTCTATTCTATCATGTCATCTTCTGATCATCAACAAACAATAACATGGAAGGTTCGAAAACAGGTTAGTCAAATTTCGATTTTGTCAAAATTCCAGATGATGAAGAGGAGTAACTCAGTACTATGTGAGATAGTAACTTACATGATTTATCACAAGCGTTGGAACATTTCGTCGGAAATGAAGTGGATAATTCGAACACAGAAGAATGAAAAACATAAACTCCAGGAAATTTTTGAATAATCGACAAGAAAACAAGAAAAACCTCGTGCAACGAAATTCGTGGTTGAACTCCTTCGAAACGGCTCGACACATTCTTATGAAATTACACTCAAAAAACTTGATAGGCATGAAAATAGGCCATAAACTATATAAGATACCGCTAGGGTACCGATTACCGATTAGGGGGGTCATATGCAAAAAAAACATTCTGAATTTTTTTTTCTTAGTTTAAAAAAAATTGTCCTGTTTTTGATCGCGACTGCAAAATTTCAGTCACGCTATTGTTCTCGATCCTCATAAAACACCAGCTCGAGAGCATGTGTTTGGATCCAATGTTATTGATGACGTTGTTGAAATCATGGTAGGTGACTGCACAGCGATGAAGAATATTATGATTCGAAGAAGAAACAAGAATCTGGAGTTCATCGTCGACACATACCGCTCACAAGACGCTCTCTACTTCTTTGTCATTTTTATTAGTACTTAGTTGAGAAAACGCAAAACGCCTTGAATGTATTTTGAGTGACAAGTTCTAGAATATGTGTAGCCACAGTACACATCAATTGAAAAATCTTTGCCCAAAAACATCCCGGCCGTTCTGAAGAGACAAGACGTATATTGCATAAACATCAAACAATGAGATTCCGCCACAGGTACTTTGTTATGAACATCATTACTCATTTTGTATCAATGTTTATGAACATATTGTTCAAGGATACGAACCGAACAACAAAGTACGTTTGTTGGATTTTTATGTGTATTGTATGATCATTCGACGCGGTCAGGACAACGTCAATCTACGATATCGTAAGCTGAGCCAACACGAAGGTAAAGACCGAGCGGCTACGATTCCTCCGACACAATCAACAGGAGCAATGTAAGGGAGAACTCATTCACTCGAGACGCTACCATGAGCAACGCCGACGCAGCCTTTGCTACGGCCAGGTCGAAAGGCAATGCATTGTCATGACATTATGGCATGTGTTCGAACAAAAAATGAGGTTATTAATGGTTTTCATTACAATCTTACACGTATTCGGTTCCAGACGTTGCTGGATACATTCGATCGAATGGCAAATCAAGAATTGCCATATACACACATTTCTAGTTTGATTAGTCGACAAAATAAGCCCTGAGGAAATCGATACTGTAACTTCTTTGGATATTCCGTCAACTAAATTATTTATACCAATATAATGAAATGCAATATTATTGAAAATTTGCGAATATCCAGATACTAAGGCTCGTACAAAAAAGGGACTGGAAAATGACTTACGAGTTCCTGCTACGGAAGATATTTCTCCTGGGGACGAACTTGCTCATGCTAGCCTCCTCCCTCAACTCTCCAATACTCCCATTCCCCCTCTCGATTTCCCTTCCCCGATCCCGATCCAACTCAACCCTCGTCCCGGCCTTCTCCCTCTGTTATCTTCGCACCCAGTGTCAGAAAATTCACCTGGAACTGGCCCGTGGGTTGTTTTCTTCCGGCCAGAACCAAATGGAAAACGACCTTAACGTGATTCAGATTATGAAAGATTTGGACAGATATGCTTACGTATCTAAAATTCGTAGGATTCGACCGAACAAACTGCGAGTTGTCGTGACTAACCGGAAGCACGTAAACAAAATTGTTGCTGATAAGCATTTCACACTCGAATATCGCACATTTATTCCCTCCCATAACTTAGAAATTGGAGGGGTGATAATTGAAACGGGTCTGATATGCGAATCTATTCAGAGTAAAGAAGTAGACAAGTTCAAGAAGCTCCCCTCGATGGAAGTCATAGTCTTGGATTGTCACCAACTCGATAAGGTTACTTTGAGTTGCTTCTGCTGGTTCCACCCATCCTGACTACGTTATGGTGGGTGAATTATGATTACCGGTGCGAGTCTTTGTGCCAATTCCCATGACTTGTCAAAAATGTAAGTCAGTTGATCACACTGCAGCTCATTGCGTCAACAAGAAGTGCTGAGCCACTTGCGGAGAGCATCATGTGGGCTAACCCTGCAGTGTGACTGAGCATAGGTGTCCATATTGCAGGAAGCCTTAAGACGCGTCCACATTACGTCGAGTGACCTTGGCCGCTCGGTAAAGCCGACTAAATTTGGACGAACCGCCCGGGCTTGCCGACGTGCCGAAAACCGACTCGAAACAAACCGAACCCAACCCGAAACAAGTGGGTCCGGTTCGAGCAAGTCGAACCAAAACAAAACGAAGTAAATTAGCGTTGACGACATTGTGCTTCGTGTGTTCGTGACGGCTTCGTACATCCGATGGGGCTTCGGTTTCGTGCACCCGATGTGGCGTCCATAACGAACCGAATATGCCGCCTGGTACAGGCCGATCGGCATCATTCGGCATAATGTGGACGCGCCTTTACATGTACTCTCGGCACGTGAAACTCACAAGAGTCGTTTGGGGAAACAGAAGCGCTCTTGAAGCACACTTTTGACCCGCCCCGTTACCAGTTGACGAATTGGAAGCGGACACAGCTAACGAGGACAAACCGACTTTTTCCGTCTTTTTTGTCCACTCTCAAAATTCAACGAAAAGTGCCATTGGTGACCCCCAGTTAGCTTGCCTAAGATAATGAATGCAGATAACTTCCTAATCGGGATTTATAGAGTTATCTGACGAAATCTTCACGTTCTTCAATATTTTTCAATGTTTACTGTTTTCTCCTTGCCAGTGGCATAGCGTGACTGGGTGACACCCGGGGCGGGTGGCTTGGGTGTCACCCCTCCAACCAAATCTTGTTATCAAGTTTTCGTTTCTTTCTCTAAAGAAAATTCACCGATCCAAGAATCTCAAACTTAAGAATAAAATCATAAAAGGTTATTTTAAGAGCGTTTGGATTTCAATTCACAGAACAAACAGAGGGAAATCGTAAGAAATGTAACATACACTATTGGGGTTAAAAATCAATCCTTGCCTTCTTTTAAAGAATATTTAATGTAAATGTTGGTCAAAACTAAGTTTTAGGTGATCCATACGTGAAGTCCAATCTCGATTTACTTTCTGGGACATATCGGCTGCTATCTTAACGATAATACGTGTGATGTTGTCTTCAAGTGTTTGAATTGATGTTGATATATCGGCTAAAACCAGCGATTTGGCATTCCCTCACAAATACAATCCAAGGGCGTCAAATCGTACGATTTTGGTGGTCAACTGACTGGTCTAAAACCGAGAGATGATTTGCTCGCCAAATTCATTGTGGAATAGGTTCATCATTCCGTGTGCTATGTAACATGTGACACCATCTTGTTGAAATCACGTGTCGACTCGAATTAGGTCGTGTATTCTTTCACTAGGTGCCACAGAAACGCAAATCGTTAGTAATCGCTAGTCAAACGTCAACGTTGTTAGCCAAACTCACTGTAAAATTTAGAAGCGTTTCTTAGAAGCCGCATTTCACCATGAACTGTAACACTTCCAATGCAGTCCAATAATTGGCATCGGTCAGGATAACCCTCGAATGTCCATGTCCGAAACTTCGTCGTCAAAATTTGTTAGTTAGGATGTCAACGTTTTCAGTTAATTGTGCCTTGCTTGAATCTGTTTGAAAATTTCGGCTACTCGTTTTGGCGATTTTTATCGCTCTTATCGCTCACCCAATGAAAACCTCTCTATGTATTTCTGCAACAGGAAAAATAACCAGTGTATTGAGACTGGTTTCAACGTTACTCAGAGAAAATCTTTGGGTTTGTAAATAGTTCTGCGTTAGATCTACTTCACGTAATACATCGCACCAGAAGTACAGATAATACAAGAAAGGCCTGAAGGAGGACCAGGCACTTACTTGGCTCAGGAGCATATGCTATGAGTTGAAACTACGAAACGAGAAAACTACTTCATCAGTTCTCATCGAAAGCATGTTGTCCTTCTAAGTTCTAAGTTAGTGGTCTACAAATCCTTGAATACGGCTTTTTTGTTTGCTTTCTCAACAAAATCTGTCCTCCATTTGAATTCGAATGTTGTTGAAAATTGAGAAAGGCACTTCATGAAAGCAGAACCGTCACTCTCCATTTGATAACAGATGTCTTCACTCGTAACAAACAACATTTCTTCCATCCAAAACGAAAAAAACCCAAGAATGATTATTTTATATGAATATTTCCATTTCTAAATTTTACTCACTAAATAAAACCACCAGTAAAGTAAAGGTAAATGAACTTTGAAGTGTAAAGCCTCTATGAAATGAACAAAAAAGAATCACGTTCATTAAAAATTTTGAACATTTTTTTTCGAAATAATATAATTATTATGGTCGTGGGTGTCACCCCTTTGAGGGTGACGGACCGCCCCCTCCGCCCCCCTACACTACGCCGCTGCTCCTTGCCATGATTATCTCTTTCCATGGCTTATTTGAATAGAGAGGTCGGTGATAGTATTGTCGTAGTCCTAGTCCCAAAATTGATACGTTCAATTTTTTTAATTCAATTAATTAAACATCAATTGTGATGTTTTCGCTCTGTCCGAAACTTGCCTTTCTTTGTGAAATGATCTCTCTTTCCATTACTTTAATATTAAACGCTTGGATCGTGATGACTTATATGGAGGAGTGCTATTGGAGATCAATAAGGAAGGAACAGCCTACGACAATCGTTAATTGTTGATAAATGACCTTTGTAATATTACTGTTTTGAACACTGAGGAAACCAATACGTGTACCTAATTTTTCTGCCAAACCCAGAGCTCTTGACCTCTCGCTTTGCTCGAATTTGCTATCGTTAGATTGCAAGTGGAACATAATCCAGGATCCCAATGGCAGTGATTACTTGCCAATCACAATTCCTGTAACCAATGGGTTGAATTCTTCTGAATCAATAAACATGGCATACGACTCACAAGATTTTGGAATGATTGGGAAGAATATGCGGACGCGATCGCCATCAGATTAAGAGACAGTTAACCTCCTTTGGAGAAGTATAACTTCCTTATTAGTTTGATCTATGACAGCGCAGTTCGAGCTCAAATCCCGGGTTTCATTATTCTAGACATTTATATGGACCTTGACTACATGTCCCAAAATATAAGTTTTTCTTAAAGCTATCGATTAAAGCTTCGGGTTTAGATTTAATCTAATCAAAAACACATTTTTGTTACTAATGAAGAGAAATCAGGAGATACCTCACAACATCCATCTAAATGTACATAGAACGCAATACGCGAAATGTCACAGCTGGTCGAACGGCTTCCCGAGTGCAAAGTGCTGCCATTAATACTTGTCATTATGACATCAATAGTAGTTCTGCTATCTTCACACACTTGGAATGATCCAAATTTATGACACCGAAAACAGAAGCCCAATATTTGTCGGAAATGATTCTGTTCGCCAGTTACCCAATGGCTGATGTCCGGCAAATATTTAACGTTCAAATATATGAATAGTATAGGCTAGACCAAGACCATTAACACAATCGAGTATAGTCATCAATTGAGAGACTCTCTTCTCGCATGAGCCGCATGAGCAAAGTATATGTTTGTTGACCATATGGTTTTGTGATTAATATCACACACCCGACATTGATTGAACGAGGAAAGAATGCCATTGAATCGGGTCAGTCGTAAAATGATATCTCTTGCAAAGAAGATCGAAAAGTTGATTACGAAAAAAATATATATCAATAACATTATTGGAAAGCTTCGCAAATAGTTGCCGAACGAATTGATAGACTGCGATATAATCTGACCGTTGGTCACAGCAAAAGAAAAGTTGTAACTTGGAAACTAATTCAATTTGCATCCTCCCAACATGCCATCAGAAACATATCTCCGTTCCACTGCTGTCGTTTTTTCTATGCGTATTTTCTTGCACGTTTCCCCCTTTAAAAACAAAACTATCAATTGAAAGGAAAATCCAGAAATAACCTCTCTGTGGTTGCACTTTTCTTCAGCTGCTGCGCCGAGTGCGGAAGCGGTGGAACAGCAATCCTTTCTTGTTCAATGAAATAATATTTTATTCTCGATCCATCCATTTATTGTCGTCTTACCCCAGCGAATGTTGCCACCGCAGCGGCGGGGGCAAATATGATGGAGACTAAAAGCTGCTGAAAAGTGTAATCCCTTTTTCCCGGAGAAAAGCCAAAACGAAAACTATGAGCGGAGAGCAATAAAAGCGCAACTTTAACGGGCTGCGCAAAAAGAAGGCAATAATCGGAATGATGGTTTTGAACACAGAAAAACACATTTATTTATCATGTCGAACTGTTTGCATGTGGAAAGGGTTACAGCGCGGGGGACATTTGTGGAAGCAGTGCGGACCATCTCACTCTCACACACACACTCGCGCGCTCGGGAATAATCTATAAAATAAAAATTAAACTTTGTTTGCACAAGTAACATCAATTCTGCTGCCGGATAACAAGATAAAGCTTTTTAACTCTTTCCATTTATAAATAGTTTGAACACAGAAAATGCCGTAGCCGAGCAGTCGAGTAGCGGTGGCATAACAAGCTACATTCTGACACTCGACTCTCCGACTGTTATGGAGTTCTTTTCTTGAGGATGTGATATCCTCGCCGGGTGGCGGCTAGAACGACGGAGAGAGCGACTACGGACAGGGAAAAAAGTTTCCTGCCTGCCTGCTTGCCCGAAGAAGGTCAGTTGGCTAAATTATAACTTTGGCAAGTTCTCAGTCGACGGTATTGAACTGAGTTTCGGGTTTTGCCATGAAAGGATGGCATTATCCTATATCATACGGGCCATTACTTTTAATTTTTGGCGATGAAAGAATTAGATAACTTCGTTAGAAATTTGATTCAATGTGAAATATTACTCGGGGGGATTGACGACGCTTTCTGACCAGGCGAACAAGCATTCCGGGTTTTTATCGTTATCAAAGTCTAGAGTATCAGATGGCGACATCGAACTTCAGCACGTCGATTAATGGTATCTATTAGAATTTTGGTTGTTTCATGATTTTTCATTTGTTGCCGTCTGGACATTTACTTCGTATGAATTTTTCCTGTGTCAGCTTTTCCATGTCAAACCCTTCTCAGATTTTCGTAAAAATTTGTATTTTATTCCCTATCGCAAAATATGAGACACGTATTTTTTTATTATTTTAGGGTGATCCCAAAAATGCATTTAACCCCCTTTTTCCAAAAATGACGTCGTTTTCCATAATTTCATAGCTTTCGAACTACTGTACCGATGCAGATGGTCGATATATCAAACCAAAGCCAATAACTTGTCTTCTTTTAAAAATATTACACTTGCACAAAATTTGAATCTGTTTTCGTTATTATTGATTGTATTTATTTTTAAAGTTTACATGGTTCAGGGACCTGAACTCCTCCTCCTGACCGACCTAAGCGTTCAAATCAGCGATGACGATTTTGATGTTGTGTTTTGGGCAGCGATCATGTATACGATAACACGCGTAGCTGTTTATTAAAAATCTATAATTATTGACGTGGGACTACGTCTAACCGGAGTATATGGGGGTGAAATGAAAACCTAAGCACAAAACATGCAGGAAAAAAATGAAAGATTCCGAATGCTTATAACTCGGACATTTCTTGACAGATCGGAAAGATGTTTGCATCAATTGATAGGAAATATTTCTACGCGTCTATCACAATTAATAAAATGTTATTTTTCATGAGATAAACAATTGAATAACTGTAAAATGTCAAGCGTTATCTAAACGCCCTAACTGCCAAGTCTTGATTGGTCCGAGTTACGATTTCCCTAACACAGACTTCTAAATCAATGTACCTGTGGGAATCCTTTTTACAAATATCCATGCAAGTAGGGGGTATTTTTGTTCTCACCGAGCTGTGTTTCGCTAACACGGACTACAAAATCAATGTACCTGGAAAATAGAAATAGAATATGTTGCATCGAGAGTAATAGATGCATACATTGTCCGTTCTGTGTTCTGTTTAAATTTTTAGTATCAATTACATTTCGACAGTCAGTCAGCTAGCAACCAGTCACCGGCGGTAGCGATGATGTCCATTCAATATCTTAATTTCCGCCGAATGAAAAGTGGAGGAAGGAAGTGGGAAGGTCCCACGTCTCTCCGGTTATGTCCACGACATTACCCACCTGTCCTTTGCATTTTTCCTAGCTTTTTTATTCCGTACTAGCTGACGCGGCAAACTTCGTCCCGCCCAAAATTTATTTTTCGCTATCACATCAACGTTTTCTTACTAAGCACACGTTCTTGGGTCCAATCGCAGAACTGTTCATTGATTGATTTATTTTCTAATCTACCCTTTAACATTACTTTTTACTATAAAATTCTAGTACTTCTACCTAAACTCGTCATTATAATATCAGATTACTTTCAGACACAATTTTCGTTCAAGATTTTTCAATCATTTGCAAATAACATGTTTATCCGTTACATGGAATAAATGTTTGATACAGAAAATATACAGATTTGCTTGATTAGTTCTTGAGTTATTCTTTATTCTTCATTTTTTTTAGTAGACCGCCCCCTTCCAAAACCCCTACATATCAATTTTCATGACGATGGGTTCAGTAGTTTTCGAGTCCATAAGAATCAGACAGACAGACATTCAGACAGAAATCCATGTTCATATACATAGATTTGAGAGGCTTTCAGCCTCGTGGGCTGGTTCACACCTCTAATATTCTTTCCTGCATGTTCAGTGTTCGGATATTCATTTTACTCCCCATATCTTTCTGTTAGACGTAGTCTTACGTCAAAACATCCATACTAATACTTCGTGCCCTTTCTGTTTAGGTTACTTACAGGTGTATTGAAAATCACTTTATGTTTATCTCACAATCACTTAGTGATTAACAACATCGAACAGTGTTTCAAAACTAGAGGTTACTGAAAAAAATATAAAAGGTTATGTCTAAGACACGACCGCATTGTTAATGAAGGACTATGCTGTTATTTTATTCAATTTGCCTGTTTATAACTTCGGATATTATTTTAGAATGCTGCGAAATGTTAGGAATAACTGTTTAGTAGAATGGTTTGGTCGCCCTGAAATGGTTATTCGTAGAATCAGTTGACGATAATGTATTGATGATTCGTTTTTGCTCTCGTAGAACAATACACAAGCTGATCGTTTGTCGCAATTTGGTTCATGTCAAGAATTTTTCTCGAACGTTATTCCGGTGGTCTTTTTCGCAACTGGCAAACACTCGGCTACATGTGATTGTATCACATCTATCTTTGGCACTGCACGGAGACAACAAAAATGGTAATACTCGATAGTATCGTGATATTTGTTATTTAGTATTCCCTCATTGGAATCGTACCTCTAGACATCGTTCGGAGGCTTGAAGCGACTAAATATATAAACACTTCTCACCATTTTGCTCTATTCTCAAAAGAAACGGTTTCTGTCGATATTACTGTCCTCGAAAAAAAGTTGCATTACTTTTTCATATTCGAGCGCAGCGGTCATGCTTAGTGGAGAAAGTTTTGCTACTGGCAAGCAAAACCCCAAATCACATAAAAAACTCCAGAACGTATTTTCTTGGTGTCTAAATAGACGTTGCTTGCTGCTTGAATGTTGAATTGTAATTGCTACTAAAATATAAACCACAGAACGGATGATGTATACATCTCTCGGAACAACTTATTATATTTTATCAATGCATCCTTCATTGTACAGAACGCTTTTACGAAGCGGGGCGAGCAATGGACACAGCAACAACATTCCCAAATAAACTCTCAACGTCTACACATCAAGCTGGTCGGAACATGAATGAATGTTGTATCTTCCACTCTTCTCTCACATATGCATCGCGCTTCGAAGCAACGTGATTTTTTATATGGGAATGTAGTTGCTATGCCCATTTTCGTGCCGCTCAGAGAACCATGTTGCATTGAAGCGCGATGCATTTATAAGAGAAGGGCGGAAGATACACCATTCACAGCCTTCGTGAGGACACCGACTGGACAACATCGTTGCTTGACGAGCTAGATGGCGAGGGATCGAGTGACTTTCTTAAGGCAATGAGGGTGGAAGTGTAATGCAGGTTACACTTCCAAGGGCCTTTCTCAATGCTAGAGACGAATAAACTGAAAAAGTTTAATGTCTCTATAATTCATAACCTTCCTTCGTTCCTTACAACATTCAGTCAAACCCCGATGTTGAGGGTTTATTTGGGAATGTTATTGTTATGTTCATTTGTGCGCTGCTCAAACTCTCAACACCCATCATGCTGATCGGGGTTTGGCTGAATGTTGTATCTTGCTCTTGTTCTTCTTCTCCATCTTCTTCTTCTTTGTTTTTAAGAGACTTTAAACTTTGCAGTGCATTAGGCTCTATGTTGTTATCTTGTTATCTTGCGCCCTTCTCTTATATATATATATCGCGCTTTGATGCAACATGATCCTCTGAGCAGCGCGAAAATGGGCATAGCAACTACATTCCCAGAAGCCATGCCATGTAAGCTTATTCCCGAATTGAATGGAATGGAGAAATGCTGCTTGTTGCATTAGAAAGCATGTACGAGTAAAATCGAGCTCTTTCATCGTTACATTGTTCACTTGTTTGACTATTTCCACTATACATGTCCCGGACAAAAACATACGTGGGAATCTTTACTCTTGATTTGTGTATTCGGAATCGAAATGCATCCATTAACTAAAGAGATATTAACGTTCAAAATCTTTCACTTTTTCCACCCGAAATTTTAAGGTTGGCCCCTATATTAAAAGAATAGCCATAGTCCCACGTACAAAATGCCCTACCAAAGCTTCTATCCAAAATGATTATCGACGCGTAATCATTCAACGCTGTAAAGGTTCAAATATGCCTTCAACGCCCACGAACAGCGTCCAAATCAGCCACAGATGAAGATTACAATCCTTCCCCGGAGTTTGCATTTGTTTTTCTTGCTTTCGAATTAAATATAACTCCATAAATTTCTTGAGGTTACCTGATGATGAAATCAGTCGGACAACCAACGGTCCAAATTGCATTTTCGTTCCTAGGAACTCGTCTCTGGCATGAAAATTAGTTATCCAAACAAATTCACGCCCAGGCAGCGTGTGGAAGAGAAAATATTACCCGTTTTTCTCGGAGCTGTCGGATTCTCGAAGCTCGACGAAAGGGCGCTGAAATTGGCTTGAGAGTTTGTATAACAATTTGAGATGGATGTGAACGTATATGTTCCACAAAATGGCTCCCCGCATTAGGGGATGACATATTTATTGTCACAAAACTACTCGCGTGTTCTCTCGTAAAAGCTGCCAAAGAATCCTTGGCTGACAGCGTTTCGTCGCGGTAAAGGTGTGTGGCGTGTTTGGGGGGTGGCCCATTTTCTATACCGCTAGCAGAAGCACATATGTCTTTTTACATTCCTGAAAATGTGGTACCCTAATGAAAAGATTATGTTATGCGAAGGTAAGAAAAAACGAGACCTTAGAGTCGAGCATAAATTAAACTGTGAAAAGGAACATATGTCGGGGGTGTTTTTTTTGTCCTGAATTTTGGTAGTCTGGAGAAGGGGGACCCACATTGGCATGCAGAAGAAGAAGGTGACTAAATTATGCCACAAGTTCTCATTGCAGGACAATTTAAGGTGTTGTAGTGGAAGTGAAAAGTATCATTAAAATGGAAGAAAAAGTGCCGTCTGGGGATGGATTAATCAACAAGTGACTGTGGGAAAACAGCAGAGGGCGCGAGTGTAATATTCATATTTTGTGTTTTTATGGGTCGTTTCTGATAGAATTGGAATTGGGATTGTATATCAGATTATTTTCACTAGATTTAAAGGTAAACCACTGGGTCTTTTTATGATAACTTATGCATCGTAATCGCAGCATTTCTTCCATATCCCAAGTACGTCATCATGCGGGCAGGGTACATTGATCGCTCTTTCCCCGCAAGATAGACCATTTCCCGGTCCTCTCCGAATACTGCCAGCAAGCATGAGCCAACATTAAATCGTCGGCACATGTCTGACTGAATCATGCAGGACGAATAAATTAATAATTCTCGAGTGCTTCGACCTCTCACCGTCCCCTTCGTCCGACTCCGTCTGCGGTTTTTCCTTTGACCGTGGCCATGTCCTTGGAAGCGAGCGAAAAAGATATTCGAAAACCAAAACAATGCAAGCAATTTTCCCATCCATCATTTGCCTTTTTTTTCGGTGTGTTTTGTCCTCCTGGGAGCGATTTATTTAATTATCCGAAATAATTCATATCTTTCGGTTGCGTGGGCTTTCTCACCTCACTTGGTGGCGTTTTAATGGCCTAAACGGCAACGGTTATGAAGGAAATTGTCCTGATGTAAAAACACACCGCCAACGAGTGTTCTTGGGTGTTCGCTCGGGTGATGACGGTTGAATTTTTCTGCGGATGAAAATTCTCTCATCTATCTCGTCTCGAATAAATATATGAATTAGTAAAAAATGTGTCTCTGAAATGGCTTCGTGGCCGTAAAAAAATAAATGTTAAATCAATGATGGCAGGCTTACGCTTGTTCGTTTAGAACTTTGGACTTGAATAAACAGTGAGGAAACGGCGCTGATTACGTTTTCAGGATACTCCCCCCTATTCTACGTGGCGAATGACGTGAGATGGCTCAAGTCACGGTGTTCCTGGAGGCGAATGGGATGACTATAATTTGTCACTAGGTGAGATTTGAAGTTGTGTCCTCATATGTTATCGACTCTGGTATCAAATAGGAGCTACACAGTAAGGTGGCCTCCAGAATAAAGCGAGAAACTTTATCATCTCACCTCATTCGTCACGCAGAATAAAGGGGACTAACTTTTGAAATTTTCGAACAAAATCAATCGCCGAAAAATTATTCAAAGCGTCGACAGCATCACATAAATTCGATTTGATATGGTGGGAGAAAAATCTGACAGTCTGTCCATCATATTTTACGTTTCACGATTAATTGTTATTCTTTTTGTATTAAATTGGCATCAGTGTTTCTGTGGTTGATTGATTTTTGTAAATATGAAACATAACTATTAATTACGCACGTCGTATTTGTGATGAATGTATCAATGGGTTATTGGGTGTGTAATTAATTCGGGGTAATTCGGGGATTTCGTAAGCCAATTTTCCCTACACTTAGGTGTTAGACTGACGTGTTTAAGGAGTGAACATACTTCTGTTGCTATGTTATTTTTTGTTCAATTATTGTCACATTAACACAAAGATGTACATAATGTGTTAATAAAATGTTTGTCATCGCAATCATTTTATGATTAGCCTTTCGTTTATTGCTCGGCCCTGCTGTGACGGATTGTTGCTTCTAGTTTATGATTTTAATTTTTCCGCAATGTCAACACTGTTGTCGCGTTTGATTATGATAACAATATTCTTAGTAGCGCTCGCAGCTGTCGGTAAGAAGATAAATTCAATCTGGGTGGATGTATAGGAGATCAGAATGCTTTGTAACAACAGAGAGCGCACATGCATAGTCCTTCGACATCGGAATCACAATCAAAATGTCCCGGGGGATACACAATTTATGGAACACGACGCTCACATTCGGCACTCATAAAACGAGAGCTTTATGAAGCCTACCATCCGGCAATAATTGGGTAGATGAATGTATGCTATAAAGCGGCTCATTCATTCATTTTGTGGCAGGGCTCCAGTTGCGTTATCACAATTATCCAAGTTATTTAATATCCTCTCGTTTTCGCCGCGAGCGTATGAATTAAAACTCCGCCGGCACAGATCTGGTTACAAGAAATTCCATAACAGTAATCGTAACCGTTACCCCGACAAATATGGCGCCGATTCAGCCCAAAATCGGGATCCCCTATATCGTCTTTAATTCTTTAATAATGTTCACCATTTTGTTCGGTCGATCCTTTTCCGCGACCTGATAAAAAATAATTTGCTGGAAAGCGATAAACCGACGATGACAATAAGTAATTGACATAAACGCCACACAAACATTTTTAGATGGTCAGCCGGAGAACCGCGAAAATTAAAATCTTGGCTTCCTATAATTAAACGAAAATAATGGATAGTGGTTTTGAGAGCTGTAGAGCTGTTCAATCAATCTTATTGGGCATTATAGGGACAGTAAACGGGTGTGGACACTATGATAACAAGGAATTTTAAAATATTTATTTGTTAAAAAAATAAGAGTTGACTATGGAAGAGTCGATTCTGAAATATTTCTCACTCAAGTCCGGCTGCTCATACAACAGCAAGCCGTGGAATAAAGGTGACGTATAATTTTCATCATAACTAATATTGCAGATTTTCTTTGTAATTTTTTCTTGTAAGCCATTTCAGTGTTTGGAAGACTATTTCTCGAAGAAGTTGTGATGTTATTGGAGCCATTTGTTTAGCGAGTGGAATTCCCCGAAGAAGGTATACGAATTTTGAATTTTCAAGTGTTTTTCGGTGTGTGTGAAGCTTCCCGCTGTATTGAACCTTGGAGCAGGATTTCTGAAAATCCCCTGCCTCTGGAAAATATAAAACAGCTAAGTTTTGTTTTGTGTTACTTAATTAATTAATTTTTTTATATATACAAATATAATAGTTTTATCTTCTGTGAGTGTTAGCCATTTTATGCTTTTTCTGCTCCCATTTTTATTACACAATTCTATCTAAATGGAGGGGAACGAACCCTCCGATGTTGATATGAACATCGTAGTTTCTCCTAGTAACAGTTTTTCTGAAGCTCGTCCTTCGAAGAAAAATAAAAATCAATCACAGTTAAATTCGACACAACCAACAATTGATTCTGTTTCACTCAGTTCGGTTCAAAATCCAATTAATTCTCCTCAACATCCAATCATTGAGAATGTTCCTCCTAAGAATCTTTCTCGAATACGACAATACCAGAACGTTTCGGGTTCATCGAAAAATCGTTGGGTGGTATTCTCCCGAACCGTTAAGAGTGACCCAAATTTGTAAAGACTTGAGGTCTAAGTACTCAAGTGTCTTGGAGATTACAAAAGTGAATAAAGACAAACTTCGTGTTGTGCTCTCGGATTGCAAAGACGCTAAAAAAATTGTTAATAATTCTTTGTTCACTGATGAATATCGAGTGTATATTCCGGCACACATTGTTGAAATTGATGGTTTGGTTTCGGAAAAATCTCTCCAACTAGCAGATTTCGAAAAAGCAGAGGGTATTTTTCATGATGTAAAACATGCTCATGTGAAAATTTTGGAAGTTCGATCCCTGAATTCTTTGATAACAAATGAATAAAATACTTTCATGATGAAAGTATTTGCAATAAGGATGCTGATAAAAGCATTCTTTGTGGAGGTGTTCCTCACACAGTTAAGGACTGTCCAAAATACAAATCCCGTTCAATTGAACTTAAACAGTCTCTTAAGGATCGTTCTAAGCGATCATTTGCTGATATACTCAAGGCAGCTTCACCTCAGGTATCCGAGATTTCAGAAAATCATTTCTCTGTTTTATCAGAGAATGATGAATCGGATACTGCTTTCGATCCAATAATCGCGGGAAGAGCCAGGAAGAGAAAAAATACTTCCTCCTCCAAGCCTGCTAAAAAAGAGGATTATCCTCTAATCATCCAGAAGCTTCTTCTCATTTTTCTGCTCCTCTCAACAGTAACCCTCCTGGTTGGGGATCCTCTAACTATGACGTTCCTTGCCCTGAATTGTCAAGTCATTCCAGATTTGCTTCTCGATCGGTTCCTGAACCCCAATCATTTTCAGGAGGTATTTGTTTTTCTTCAATTGTTGGATGTATCTTTGATATATTCGGAATTTCAGATTCATTGAAATGTCTCATTTCTGCTTGGCTTCCTACTATCAGTCAGTTAGTTGAGCAAATGGTTTCAAAGTGGCCCCTCCTCTCCTTCATTAATTTAAATGCCTAATTTATTGGATGAGTCAGTGAAATCTACTATTTTATAGTGGAATTGTAGAAGTCTTCTACCAAAACTTGACTCTTTCAAGCAAATGCTCCATTTTTTGAATTGTGATGTGTTTGCTCTGGGGGTTTCCGTAGCCACATTGGTTGCGCGTTCGCTTAGTAAGCGATCGATCGTGAGTTCAAAACTCAGGGCCCTCATTGACCATCTTCGTATTGTTACAGAATAACCACGTTCACGCAACAATCATCAGCGATGAAGATCGATCCACGGTCGAAATAAGATCGATTCATCCATACAACTGCTCTGCTCTGCAAGACACATCGGGCTGCTGTTCTATAAATAACTCAACAATGATCAACCAACTGTCTCCGCTATCCGGTCTAACTGGATAATGGAAGAACAGAAGGAAAACTCTTACGCCTAAATGGCTACTGTGTAAATATGTACCATATGCAATGGTATAGAAGGGAATACTATAACGACGAAAAATGGCAACTGAGTAATGTGCTAATCATAGATATGATAAACATGTGACATGTACACGATTAAAAATCGACTCTTTTACAGCTAAAATGCTAATGAGCCTAAAATAAACAAAAGGGATAAAAAATGTGTTTGCTCTATCTGAAACATGGCTTCGTTCGGACAATGCATTAAACATCCATGATTTGAATATTATTCGTTTAGACCGTGATGATTCCTATGGAGGAGTTCTTATAGGTATTAGAAAATGTTATCCATTTTACAGGATTCCCCTGCCTTTAGTCACAGGAATTGAAATTCTTGCGTGTCAGGCACGCATCAGGGGTAGAGATTTGTGCATTGCTTCTATTTATATCCCACCAAGTACAATGCTTAATTATCGAAACCTTGTGAATATAATTGAGCTTCTACCACAACCTCATCTTATTTTGGGAGATTTCAACTCACATGGCATTGGCTGGGGTGAATCTTTTGATGATCGAAGAGCTAATTCTATTTATGAATTCAACATGACAGTTTTAAATACAGGTGATATAACAATAATTGCTCCTTCATCAGGCCGCGCAAGTCGCTTAGATTTATCCCTTTGTTCTTCCTCTTTATCATTAGATTGTTATTGGAAGGTTATCCAAGATCCACATGGAAGTGATCAATTGTCGATCACCGTTTCTATTTCAAATTATTCTAAATCGTCTGGAACTATAAATGTTCAGCATGATTTATCTAGAAACATTGATTGGAAGAGATATTCTTCAATTATTTCAGAATCAGTGGCATTATTTAATGAGTTACCCCCGTTAGAAGAATATAATTTTCTAGCTGGTTTAATTCATGACAGTGCTATTGATGTTCAGACGAAGCGTTTTCCTGGAAATTCGTTCCGCAGACGTCCTCCTAATCAGTGGTGGGATCAAGATTGTACAAATCTTCACAAAGAAAAATCGAATGCTTTCAAGGATTGGCGTAAATCGGGCTCCTGCGAACGTTACGACAATTGCATTTATCTGGAGCGTAAATTCAAAAGTTTGATAAAAGCCAACAAGAGAGGCTGTTGGCGTAATTTTGTGAATGGGCTTCTCCATATTCCGTAAGCTTAGTTTACCCTGTTCGGTGTTTGTTGCGCAATTGGCTGCAATTCTACACTGCTTTACAACATATTCAGAACTTGTCACCTGAACATTTTTACATTTTTTCTGATAGTCTCAGCTCATTAGAGGCACTTCGTTTGGTAAGGTCTAGATATTCTTCGTATTTCTTGTCTGGAATCCAACAGCTTTTAAGTGTTTTGATTAGTAGATCTTTTGATATCACTTTTGACGTAGGACTACGTCTAACCGGAAGATATAGGGGGTGAAATGAAAATCTAGGCACTGAACAAGCAGGAAAAAATGCAAGTTTTGGAACGCTTATAACTCGAGCATTTCTCAATAGATCGCAAAGGTTTTTGCATCAATTGATAGGAAATATATCTACGCATCTATCATAACGAATAACATTTCATTTTTCTTGAGATAAATAATTGAATAATTGTGAAATATCAAGCATTGTCGAAATGCACTATGTGCCCATTTTTGATTGGTCCAGTTTGTGCTACTCAAATCGTACCGACCAAAACGGGCAACCAGAGCAGCAGCGAAATAGAATGAAGCACGATTGGAAAGGAAAAAGAAAAAAAAATGAACGAAACATTGGTCGCAGTCTCACACATGCGTAATTCTCGAGCCAGCCAGTCAGCTTAAAAATCCCCGCTCCGCTGCCGTAACGATCATTCTCATCCAAACCGTACACCACATCGGTTCGCATCACAACACATCAACAAACCAACCCAAGCAGCCATGTCTGGACATGGTAAAGGAGGAAAAGTGAAGGGAAAGGCAAAATCCCGCTCGAACCGTGTTGATCTGGAATTCTCCGCAAGGGTAGCTAGGCCGAGCGCGTTAGTACCAGTGCAACAGTCCACCTAGCCGGCGTTATATAGTTTCGGCCGCCGAAGTGATCGAGTTAGCTGGCAAAGCTGCTCGCGACGATAAGAAAACCCGCATTCGGAACAGAACACATTCGGTTCGGTGGACATCAATACAACAACAGGCAGTCGCAGTGAGTGGCGAGTGGCAAACGCAATCGCAAAACGGCATCAGGTAGCAGAAGAAAAAAGTTTGTTCTTTATACAAACTGCTTTGGTGGCAAATCCAGAACAAGGCGGCATCGAGGGCGTTCGAAATGGTTTTTTTCAAAACCACGAGTACTAAGTTTTCTAAATTGGAACCATTCCATAAAACAAGGCGCTTTTCAGGGCCATTAAACCTTCCAAAAAAGAGTTTAGGAAATACAGTTCAATGCTTTCTAAAACATTATCCAAAATAATAATAAAACACAAATTGATTTTTTCATCATTTGTTTGCCAGGATCTGATGAGTATGTGAATTTGGCAGTTGTTCTGAGCTTATTGATTTTCACCAATTCTTAAATTGCTTCTAGATTGAAAGTACAGTAATTTACACTTATCTCGACATTTAGCTAATTGGACGGACCTGCAGTGCGACATATTTAGTTGGACATTTTTGTAAACATAGAGTTCGGGGTCCAAACTATGACCCCACATTGAAAGTCGACACTGTACCACTGTCATCGCAAATGTTCAATAACAGGTTAAAATTACCTCCAATCCGATACTGAGTTGTGGTAATGCGACGTGCCATTGAATGTAATTTACTGTAAAATATGTCACAAGCTGTATGGGAAGAAATTTTCCAACTGTGAAAGCTGTGGCGAGTGGCAAACGCAATAGCTAAACAGGAAGGTTTAACCGAACAAGAACAAGATGGGAATATCGAGTGATAACAAAAACACCAAAGGTTCTTTTCAGAACCATCAACATATTCATAAAGAGTAAACAGTAAACTAATCCATTTTTCAGGTAGATAGGTAGGTATTCACGTAGGAGAAGAAAATAAAACAATATATTTAAAATATATATTTAACAAAAGCTGTCCCCTTTGTATAGTCCTACGTCACTCCGGTTATGTCCCCGACATTACCCACTCGTCTTTTTTATGGATTTCCTCTCATTGTTCGATACCAGGAAATGAAAAAGCAGATCTTCTTGCTAATAAGGGCGCTATGGAAGGACTCTTATTTCATAGGCCCATTACTTTTGATGAATATCTCCATTTTCCTCGTCTCGTGAATGTGCACTTCAATCTTGGCAGACAAGCAGGAATGGTAGTGATAAAGGTCGGTGGCTGTATTCTATCATTCCTAAAGTTTTCCTCAAACCATGGTTCAGAGGATATAATTATTCTCGTGATTTCATTCGGGTAGTGGGCAGACTCATGTCTAATCATTATTCCTCGAATGTACATCTTTTTCGAACTAACAACCTATGTATTTGTGGTACAGGTTACCACGATATTGATCACATTGTGTGGTATTGCTCTGAATTTCAAAATAACGGGTTATCTTTAATAGACAATTTTCGCAAAAAGGGAATGCCACTCTATGTTTCGATCCGCGACGTTCTGGCTACTCGTAATCTCGATGCAGGTCACGTTTTTATGAAATAAAGTTAACGTTAATAACTATTTTCACTGTGAACGAATTCTCATGATTCGCATATCAATCGAATCGGAAATTCTCTAAGATTTGTTTGATATACATTACAATTCACTAATCTCTAAACGGTTTAAATTCATGGAAACTGGAGAAACTTCCTTTCTTAATATTTCTTAACAGATCGGAAAGATGTTTGCATCGATTGATAGGAAATATTTCTACGCGTCTATCACAATTAATAAAATGTTATTTTCCATGAGATGAACAATTGAGGGGCTCAGAATGCAAGGGGTGTAAGTGATTTGATCGATTTCTCTTCATCAACTTTTTATTTATTTAATAACTCAACTGCAAAAACGTTCCAATTTAAGTTTGCGATTGAATCCGATCGATGAGGTTCTGACCTATCTTCCATATTATCATATACAGCTGGGAATATATTTGCAGCTAAATTATGACCAAAAGAGAAAGTCGATGTAGAGAAATCGATCAAATCACTTACACCTCTTTCATTCTAAGCCCCTCAATTGAACAACTGTAAAGTTCCCACCGAGCTGTGTTTTCCTAACACGGGCTTCAAAATTAATTTGTTTGGGGAAATTCGCTTTGTAAATACGGGGGTAAAAGTCGGGGGTATTTTTTGATGTTGAGTACTTTTGTACTCGCTTGTCGTTGTGCAGACCGGAATATGTTTCCCTAAAACATACTTTCAAACTGAGAAGCCTGGGAAAATCGTCATTTCAGATGAATGAGAGGTGAATGAACTTTCACGGCTCGAGAACTACGTAAACATGAGATGCGCAATAATCTCAGAGGGAAACGTAAAATACAATGATCGTTTAACAATTTTTCCGTTCACATATTTTGGTAGTCCTAGGCATCATATCAAACGCAAAAGGACGTTCATCAAATTTGTTTGTAACGAAGAACATAATCTGTTACATAAATTTCGATGTATTCTAAAATAAAATTTGAAGTGGTAAACAAGTGGATTGCATAATATAATTGCGTTGTTCTACGTCGAAAATATGTGGTCTTGTTCTAGATACAACCCCTTACAATTTTTTCTTTTATTTTTAATTATCGTTTACATCTCCAACTTTTTTATTTTTTGTCATGAATAATTTTATTATTTGTCAATAATCTATGGTTAATAACGTTTTCATTTTTCTTCAACTATTTCCCTCAGAACTCAAAAATACTCAGATGCACGCAATCGCACCCAATATTCAAGGAGGTGGTTATCTCTCTATTCTACATGCTCATTCTAAGCGAACGTCAAACACAAGCGATAATGATTACTACTATTAGATTTTTGCCTATTATGTTATAATTCAAATGTAATTCTCATAAAATGATAGTGAAACCAAAGAGTAACACTAAAGAATCAATTGTGATATTAATTTCATAGCTATATCATCAGGGCATTCAGCATTTCAAGATATTATTACAAAGTGTCCGAAATAAGACTCGGAACGATACTGTAATGTGCTCGATAATGAAATACATGATAGGGTATGCGTTCCTACGCGAAAATCACATTCCAGTTGTCGGGTACAAAGAAACCTTCCAAAAGTTCGTGTCACTGCATATTTAATTAACAGCGAGCTTTGAACACCGCAAACGGACGCAACAAGCGTTAGACACCATATAAACTTTGCGTTGGCCAGCTTGGTTCATGTCCCATTGTGGGCCACGACCATGTTCCGAAAATAGCCGGTGTAGGCATCATCTCTACTGGTGGTAGTTGATAGCTGACGAAATTCTGCTAAATGCCAAATTCAGTTATACATCAAGGTTTCCTTCCCGGGACGCAGCATTCTGAAATAATGTTTTAGAGCTGAGAAACCCTACGTTACGTAAAAATTTGATTACGTTGAAAAGTGTTCTGTTTTAAAACATGTTTTTTGGTAGCCATTGTTTGGCTTCTAAATCCAAATTTTGTTTCTCCAAAATTTCAATAACCAAAACTGAGTTGTTGATGATCACACACAGCTCTGGAATGATTCAATCACACATTACTCGGTTACCGTCGCTCTTCTAGAGGGAATTCATAATTGGCATGACGATGGGTGCTTGTTCCGATTTACCGAACCCACTTGAGATGTTTCACAATAAGACATCTTATCACTCAAACGTTTTGATTGACGACTAGTTAAACAAGCAGGATATGAAAAAGTGTGTCCCGAAATCCTATTATCTGCTTAATCATCAATCGTCCCAATTCGTCCTTGTCAGTGCATTAAGATTGTTAAGAATAGAATTAACTCGATTCATCGTCTGTTAGGGTGGAACTCCCGTAGCTTAGAGCATATAGGTGTGAATCAACAACGGCCTTAGTTCTAGACTGGGAAAAAAATCATGTCTACAAATACCGGAAGAATTAAACATGTAATATCACGCGCGAGACGACAAAGTTCCACGTTGGGAAGCAAAGTCACCTCCACATTTCAATATATCATTCCGATGTTCAAGCCTTTTGCGGAGGATAATTTTCACCAGGTCAACACGCCTCCGTAGGCACGGTGTTATTCTTGGGTGCTATAAATAATCACTCTTCTCCTGCCAAGCGCTGGAGTATTTTTCTTGTGTACTTCATCTCCATCCCAACCTCCTTCCTCCTCGTCATCATTCGAGCGTGTGCCATACAGAGAGAGTGGGGCGGTGCGGCAGAGAAAAATATACCGACAACAGCAGAATATATTACTAAGAACCAACATTATTTGTTGTCTTCATCTATCATCCAAAATTTTCTGCATGGTAATTCGTTTTCTCACTCCCCCTCCCTTTCGGACGAAATGCCTCCTGTCTGCATCCCTCACCCAAATTGGACCTCAGAGTGGAGTTGCTAAAATTCTCAAGAGCCTGGAGAAATTTTCATTAACAATTCCAATATAGAAGAGGTTATTCGTAGGATCAAGATAATAAACTTCGTACCGACCGACTCCGATTCACATTCGCTGGTTTGCCAGCGTTTGATTTCGTTCGTCCTGGGTGGGAAACCCAAAGCCCTCGAATATCGGATCTAGAAAGTAAATACATTTTGAGGCAATGAAAATGAAACAATATTTACCGAGGAAAGTATGATAAATATGCGAGTGAGTGATACGTTGCGATGGGATACGTTCGTCAAAGTCGTGTCGTTCCGAAGGCAATCTGTTCGATTTTCATGATTGAGGCTGGAGTACGAAGGATCTGCTCGAGCTGGTCCTGCGTCCACCGTTCAGCCGCCCGATGAGGAATTTTCGTTGGTAGGAATTTCAGCACCGTCCGGGACCCCGGGGCTATGCATCGATCCACTCTTATGCTAATGACAGAAACATCAATCATTTGGTGGGGCTGTGATTTGTGTTTCGCTAGAGCTGATTGTCCGGAAATCGGAACGATATTCGTCGTTCGAAGCATTCAAGGATTAGTACCTTTGAATGGATGTTCCTTTCTTTTTCCTGTGGACAAAGAATGATTGATTTCAATTTTCCGCTTCCCACCTGAGGGAACAGTGCGGGGATTGTGATAGATTTGATACGCATTGAACGGAAAAAGCTCGAATATGATATACTCTTGGATGATATAAGAATATAACAATACAGCCCACTACATGTTTGTTATACTTACATAGTTTGCCTTTTTTCTCGATTAAGTCTATCCTTCAGGGTGTCAGAATAAAAAACATTTCACGTTTTTGTGAAATAGTTTTAACAGTTAAACAGGTCAATTTTCAAATTTGACATTAATCTCATTTTCTATTTGAATACAAAAGCGGTCGAAGCACATCGTTTGCTTGTTTTAACGTTATTTCGGGAAAACTGAGCTAAAAAAAACAGGAAGTGGGTTATATCTATGGTATAACCGCAAGGGTGACGTAGGACTATCGTTGATTTAGAGATCATTTGTTTGAAGTTGAATCTAAATCCATCCTGAATGAATGAATAAATAAATATTTGGGTGACTTCAAAAACGAGAGTGTTACGTTGGAGACTCAAGGTTTTATGCATCCAATATTGGATACAAAAAACCTTGTTCTGAAGAATAATCTTCAGAAGCTTTCCTGCTAACTGCACTTGATTGACAAATCACAAAACCAAATGTATGTGGTCGCAGTATTATATGGATAGAAAACATTAAAATAAACTCGCTTGAATGTAATTTTCAATTCCAAGGGGAACTGGCAGATTATTTTTCAGCAACGATCATTTCTTTCCAGGTTTCCTCTCGATAACCAGCAAACGAAAAAAGTTGCGCACGTGTATGTGTGTGTGTGGCGGCTGCTTCTATGTCTTCCCGAGGAACCGTTTTTCGATGCTGATACTCTCTTGGTCACGAGAGTATCAGCATCGGCTTTTCTGCGCTCCCTCACAGTTAAAACAAACTGATTGCATTTCAGGTCAGGTCAGGCCAGGTAATGAATCCCTCGATCCCTCGCCGTTCAGCTCGTTCAGTAACGATGTTGTCTTGTCGATGTCCTCAGGCGTCGTGCACAAATTACGTAACGCTAAAAATCCGAATTCTGAACCACCTCTCCCCCCCCCCTTTCGTAACGCAATTTCCTATCTCTAATAAACAGAAAGTAACGCAACATCTACCCCCTCCCCCCTTATCACGTTACGTAATTTGTGCACGACGCCTCACGAAAAATGAATCGGTTTCACCACCACAATATCATTTTAGCATGCTTTTCGTGCGTGATTGAATCGAGAGAAGGTGTGGTTTACGATGGCAATTTGGAAGGCAAACTAGAGGAGAATGAACTCTCTGAGTATGAAAATTTCGGCGACTGAGCAATAATCGATTGAAAATTATATAATATTCGCGATACGAAACATTTTCCGTTTTTCATGTTATGCATCCAATATTGGATACGAAAATATCCTACTGATGGGAAAGAATAATCTTCAGAAGCTTTCCAGCTAATTACACTTGATTGAAAAATTACGAAATCAAATGTATTTGGTCGCTGTGTTCGCCATATAATTAGAAAACATTAAAATAAACTCTTTCGCATGGATGTATTCTTCAATTCCCACGGAACTGGCAGATTATTTTTCAGCAACGATTAGATCTTTCCGGAATTTTCTCAATGCTGTATGGCATCCACACGAAAATTCTCGTTTCAGTTTGGCCTGTAAAAACTTTTCTAAACTCTAATCCATCAAATTTGGAGCCCTGAAAAGGGCCGTTGATTATATGCTAAGCTAATATAGCACCCTCTCCTTGGATTCGATGGGCCAGCTGAATGTCCTTGGGCATGATGTCGTCACATCACGTTTCACGTTTTGCGTGGATAGCACACAAATTTGTATCTTCGAATAAGCCTCCTGCAGCGTCATAACAGCGGAACTTTGGAAGCGCAAGTCGGTCTTGAAGTCCTGAGCAATTCCACGATCCAAAAGCTGCAAAGGTAGCTTGCGGATTAGCAATTCGGTCGACTTCCGATAGCGATGAATTTCACGCAAAGTTCCCGGTCGATAGCGATGTGGCTTCTTCACCTATCCTGCGGCTGGTGCGCTTATCCGAGCTGCTTTCGTGTGCCTTACCACTGAAAGACTAACTAGCTATCTGCTTGGTCCCAAACAAACGAGTCGTCACGGTGCGAGAGTAGAGTAAGAAATGAACGAAAGCAAAGGAAGCGTCATTTTATAAACCATAAAAGTATAGTATGTATTTGAATCCGGGCACTTTGCGTTACATTTAATACCATACCGCAGCCACAACATTTTCTGCATGTTGAATTAATGCGATTGATTAGTAACTATCAAGAAACTATCAGTAACTATATTAGCAACTATTAATCGCATAAATTCAACATGAAAAAAATGTTATGGCTGTGGTATGATATTGAATGTAATGCAAAGTGTCCGGATTCAAAAGCATTACTGTAAAAAAGAGTTAACTCGACTGAAATTTTTTCGGTTCGGCCTGCAAAAACGAAATTAAGAGCCCCCGCCGACTGCAGACTGACTTGTCGACCGATAGTTCGGTCGGCTTCTTAATCAGTACGGAGAGGTATGCACGTGCGCAAATTACACCGATTCAGTTGCGTCGGTTTTTGCACCGGTAGGCCGATCCGACCAAACTGTCGGCTGAAAAAAAGTCTATAGTGTGCGGGGGCTCTAATTGAAGTGTACAGCATAATGCATAGACGTAAGTATGAGCTTCCCCATCTCATATTCCAATAAGATTAATGGGTTTCCAAGTGGGCGCGCTACATACGGATACGAATGATTTCAATAACCTGTTTTCGAAGCTATCATTAAGCTATTGAAACAATTTTTCGACTCAATAAATAGCAATCATATAACTCTTGGACATTTTATCTTTTGTATGAAATAATTATCATACTGTTCCGTTGATCCGAAGCAGAATGAATCACGCTTAAAGAAGGAATGGATTTTTTCTTGGAATTTAGTCAGCAGAAATAATGCCCTTTCCCAACAATTAAAAACGACAAACGGTAAACAGTTTCATCAAAGTGATTTCTTCGATATGGGGATATATTCACTACATCATGTCATATATTTCATATTTTTCATTATGAAATTCATATCCATGGCACCTATCGGTATCGAATTATCATCGACACTACGATTTTCGCTAAATGCTCCTTTCAGTTCGGCCTGTAAAAAACTTTTCTGAACTCTAATCCATCAAATTTAGAGCCCTGAAAAGGGCTGTTGATTATATGCTAAGCTAATATAGCACGCTCTCCTCGGATACGATGGGCCAGTTGGATGTCCTTGGGCATGATGTGACGCGTTTTGCATGGATAGCACACAAATTGGTATCTTCGAATAAGCCTCCTGCAGCGTCATAGCCGCGGAACTTTGGAAGCGCAAGTCGGTTTTGAAGTCCTGAGCAATTCCACGAACCAAATGCTGCAAAGGTAGCTTACGGATCAGCAATTCGGTCGACTTCTGATAGCGACGAATTTCATGCGAAGTTCCCGGTCGATAGCGATGTGGCTTCTTCACGCTTCCTGCGGCTGATGCGCTTATCCGAGCTGCTTTCGTGGTGCCTTACCACCGAAAGACTAACGAGCTGTTTGCTTAGTCCCGATGAAACGAGTCCTCACGGTGCGAGAGTAGAGTAAGAAATGAACGAAAGCAAGGGAAGTGTCATTTTATAAAACATAAAAGAATCGAATGTAAACCCCACCCTCTTTATTGTATAAGCTTACTGTATACTCACGAATATAATAAGGGTGGGATTTAGATTCTATACTTTTATGGTTTATAAAATGACGCTTCCTTTGCTTTCGTCCATTCCTTACTCTACTCTCGCACCGTGAGGACTCCAGCTCGTTAGTCTTTCGCAGACAGCTCGTTAGTCATTCGGTGGTAAGACACACGAAGTCAGCTCGGATAAGCGCACCAGTAGCAGGATAGGTAGAGAAGCCACATCGCTATCGACCGGTAACTTTGCGTGAAATTCATCGCTATCGGAAGTCGACCGAATTGCTGATCCGCAAGCTACCTTTGCAGCATTTGGTTCGTGGAATTGCTCAGGACTTCAAAACCGACTTGCGCTTCCAAAGTTCCGCGGCTATGACGCTGCAGGAGGCTTATTCGAAGATACCAATTTGTGTGCTATCCATGCAAAACGCGTCACATCATGCCCAAGGACATCCAGCTGGCCCATCGTATCCGAGGAGAGCGTGCTATATTAGCTTAGCATATAATCAACGGCCCTTTTCAGGGCTCCAAATTTGATGGATTAGAGTACAGAAAAGTTTTTTACAGGTCGAACTGAAAGGAGCATTTAGCGAAAATCGTGGTTTCGATAATAATTCGTTACCGGTAGGTGCCATGGATATGGATTTCTTAATGAAGAATATGAAATACATGACATGATGTAGTGAATATATCCCCATATCGAAGAAATCACTTTGGTGAAACTGCATTATAAAATTATTTGTGTACGAATGCCGCAATCGATAGTCGACTCTAATTTGCGCTGGGTAATTTCCTCGGAGGACTCGATTCCTCCTTTGAGCATTAATAATCTCTTTCTGGCAAAACGATGTGGTATGAATCACATTATTTGAATGATAGAATGAAGAAGTTTTCTGCCAATTTCCTTCAACCTCCAAACGTATCTTTCTCCCGTTTGTCGTTTTCGCGTTCGCTAATCCTTTCTCACAACACCCATTTCTAGTTTGAGAAATTGTTGAGTAAACATTGTTTGTCAGTGCGCGTAGAGCGGGAATTCCTAAAGATTAATTGCACCTCTAATAAATTGCCGAAAGACGTGGTCTTACGTTGATCGCACTTGATTGAAAAAATCAAAATCGAAATGTATTTGGTCGCAGCATTATATGAGTAGAAAGCAAATAATCGCTCGAAAATGACTTGATTTTCGCGATGTGAAACATTTTCCGTTTTTCATGTTATGCATCCAATTTTGGATACGAAAATTTCCACTGATGGGGAAAAAAATATTCAGAAGCTTTCCTGTTAATTGCGATTGATTGAAAAATAACAAAACCAAATGTATTTGGTTGCAGTGTTATATGGATAGAAAACATTAAAATAAACTATTTCGCATGAATGTATTTTTCAATTCCCAGGGGAACTGGCAGATTATTTTTCAGCAACGATGATAGCAACGAGAATTCCGCGCGTGTATGTGTGTGTGTGTGTGTGTGGTGGCTGCTCCGATGTTTCAAGCGGAACCGTGGCATCACTCTCCTCCTGATGGATTCCCTTTTTGGCCTTAGGTGCACAAACAGGCTCTTGGTGACACCGTTCATCAGCGCTTTCATGATAAACGAAATTAGCTTCACAACAACAGCGACAACATGCTCCAATCGCTGTTCAATCATAACTGAGTGGGTTTACGAGCGGCGCTCGCTTATATACCGATTTTTGATTTCAATAGCCTGTTTTGAAAGCAATTTTAAGACTATTGAAACAAGTTTTTGGATGAAAAAGTAACAAGTATATGACGCGTAGACATTTTATCTTTCAAATGAAGTGTTTATCATACCATTTCGTTCAGCTGTTTAAGAGCTATTAACGCTCAAAATCTCGGTCTCCGGCGTAACGCTTTCGTTCTCGAAACCTTGGTTTTACACCCCGGTATAGAAATGAAAGACGTAGTCCTACGTCAAAATATAATGGCTTGCATCTGGTGAAGCTGGCTCATTCACTGCAGAGCCGAATGAGCTCAAAGATAAGATGATGTGATATTACAACATGACAACGCACCGGAGCACAAAGCTAACCCCTAAAACCCCTAATTGAGGATCGTTATCGCACCCGCCGTATTTTCCAGACATGGTCCCGTCGGATTATCACCTTTTTGCTTCAATGGGAAATGCACTTGCAGAACAGAACTTCGCCAAACATAAAGATGACGAAAAATGGGTTGGCGTAAGGTTTTCGTCGAAACAAGAAAAGTTCATTTGAAGGGAATCCACAAATCACCTGAGAGATGGGAAAAATGTGTGAAATCAAACGGGGATTACTATGAATAAAAATATTTTAGGGTTCTTTTGAAAATTGTGTTTTCTCCAAAAAAACGACAATTCCAACTTGCACACCAAACATGAAATGAAGGGCAATAATGACGCAAACCCGCATTTTCTTTAATATGTATAAACGTGTTTCTCTATTATAGGGATGGCCAAACTTGGCAGCACTGCGGACTATTTGTTATTTGAAACATCGATCCAACAGTAGTTTTCCATTTTAGGGTAAACTTTTTAATGAAAAAATGACTGTTCTCGTCAGTGGCGTAGCGTGACTGGGTGACACCAGAGACGGGTCACTAACTCCAAACCTCCAAACTTATCTGAACATGAAACGTTTTGTATAAAATATTAGATAGGACGAACAAGAAATCACAAAAATAAGGTTTATTTTTGGATGTCGAAATGTGACTCAAATATATCTTATCAAATAAATATCTTTAGGAGCTGAGATATTATACAAGTGCTTCCCGTTAAGTTCGTTAAGCTTCTTGCTTAAGCTTCCGAAACTTCGTAGTTACCAGTTTGTCAAATCGACATTTTCAGTTCACTGTCAGGTGCTTATAACATGTGTCGAGCCTGAAATGCTTCAAAAATGTCGGCTTCTTCTTTAGGCGACCTTTTCGACCGTTCTTGTAATAACAATGACCAATGCACTCCGACAATCCCTCTTCCATCGTTGGACCGGGTCCGGAAGATATTTCGCCTGGTTTGCTCATTTTGTTTTCTTATCTAGAAGCATCTTGGGAATTCTCCTTCCAGTAGCAAATTTTCAGTCAATGGATTTAATACAACCTTTTTGATGGCAATTCCGACTAGACTGTTCCTCTCAACAGTGAGAAGAATTACCAGTGCTTTCTTCGAAGTAGATTCTTCGCGAAATCATGTTGTCCTCATAAGCTCAAAGAGTTGTCTACATACTCTATGGACATGGCTTTTTTGTTTTGCTTTCTTAACAAAACCTGAACTGCTTCATTTAATCCTGAGGTGGTTGGCGATGTCGATAGTCTGCAAATGGGACTTCATGAAAATTAAATCCTGACCTTCCAGTTGTTGAAGTATGTCGTTATTTAAATCTGCAGCTTTTCCCACCTAAAACGAAACAACTAGGAGCGCGTTATATCTGTGATTCAACCGCAAGGTTAACGTAGGACTACCATTGGCATAGTAATCATTTGTTGGAAGTCGCATCTAAACAAATTCTCAATAAATGTATGAATGGATATTTTGTTTTCCCTTGGAATTGACTTGCGGTCTGTTCATTTGAACATATACGAAATAATATTCTTTCGTTTGAGGTCTCTTTTTTATGTTCGACATTCAAATCATCAAGACAAGCTTATTCAATCCTCCATCCGAAATATCTTTTCCGTGAATAAAAAATATCACGGGAACACCTAGTTAATTGCCCGAGTGTGTGCGAAATCATATTCTACCTCTTGGGTGCATTCTCATGCAAACGATTTTGCATGCCCGTTCATCACGGCAGTTCCACTTGGAATTGAAAATTACATTCAAACGAAAGAGTTTATTTTAATGTTTTCTATTCATATAATACTGTGACCGAATACATTTTGTTTTGTGAAGAAGGCGACCAAGAGAGTAACGGCATCGAAAATTGGTTGGTTGAGGCATCGGAGCAGCCGCCACACACATATACGCGCGCAACTCTTTTCGTTTGCTGGTTATCGAGCAGAATCCAGAAAGATGTGATCGTTGCTGCAAAATTATCTGCCAGTTCCCTTTGGAATTGAAAATTACATTCAAGCGAAAGAGTTTATTTTAATGTTTTCTATCCATACAATACTGCGACCAAATAAAATTGGTTTTGTGATTTGTCAATCAAGTGCAGTTAGCAGGAAAGCTTCTGGAGATTATTATTGGATGCATAAAACCTTGTGCCTCCAACGTAACGCTCTCGTTTTCGAAGTCCCCCAAATATTCATTTATTCATTCATTCAGAATGGACTTCAAATAAATTATCACTAAATCAACGATAGTCCTACGTCACCTTTGCGGTTAAACCATAGATATAACACACTTCCTGTTTTTTTTCACGGATTCACATGTTTTAACGATTTATAAAGTCCACCTTCAATTCGTGTCAACTGTATGAGCTTCATCTGAACTAACTGTCAATCGACCATCAGATGATTATTTGGTACGTATTCAGACCTTTTCTCGATTATAACACTTAAGAATATTGTAAACGTCATGCTTGCACACCATTTGTATCAGAGTTCTCGATCACGTAATTAATGCATCTCGATGACCTCAATTTTGACCATGGTTTGTCCGATGTATTGATGTTGGTTTGTCCACATAATTATTATGGCAGCCGCTTGGCGCGCTGCAGTTTGTTTATGTTGTCCTTCGCGCGTAGCAGAAATAAAGTTTAACTACGTTATGTGCTATTCACCTTTAAATAAAAAGAAGATAGTAAAACAAGTAAACAATTAAGGGAATAAAATAGGAATATTTTTTTGAAATTTACTCGCTGCTTACGTTAGCCACAAACAACATGTTTGCAGACAATTCGAGCGATAGCCCACAAGGTCTGGTTTTCTTATTCGTTGTTACATGTTTTTGTGGCGAACAGGGCGAATCGATGCATATAAAGAATTATTCTACATTTTCCGACAGCAAGCACTCTTCAGTTGACAGAATCAAAGAAGAGGAGATGAGTTTCGACGAGAGTCTTGTTTAAATGATCAAATATCGATAGAGATTTCATTGGAATTATTGTTGTCTATTAATTTCGTGTAGACCAGCAAAACCAAAGCTTCAACTTTCGGGTAAACCGATCACTCATGCTATGTCATTCAAGTATCTTGGGGTCTGGTTCGACTCCAAATGTACTTGGGGGGCCCATATTAGGTATCTGAGTAAAAAATGCAAACAAAGAATAAACTTTCTCCGTACAATTACCGGCACCTGGTGGGGAGCCCATCCCGAAGATCTTATAATGTTGTATCGAACAACTATTCTCTCAGTGATGGAGTATGGCAGTTTCTGTTTTCAATCAGCTGCCAAAACACACCTCATTAAACTCGAGCGAATTCAGTATGTTTGTCTCCGTATCGCGTTGGGATGTATGCCCTCAACGCATACCATGAGTCTCGAGGTTTTGGCAGGCCTACTCCCACTAAAAGATCGCTTCAATTTATTATCTCTTCGGTTCCTCATCCGGTGTAAGGTTATGAACCCATTGGTGATCGGAAATTTTGAGCAGCTGATCGAGCTAAATTTTCATTCTGGATTCATGAGCTCATATCATGAATTCGTCTCCATGCAGGTTGATCCTTCTTCGTATATTCCCAACCGTGTTTGTTTTCCTGACTACATCAATTCCTCTGTGCATTTTGATCTGTCCATGAAGCAGGATATCCATGGAATTCCAGATTATCATCGATCGGGGATCGTTCCTACGATTTTCGAAGCAAAGTATGGGCGTGTCAATTGTGATAATATGTACTTTACTGATGGGTCCTCTATGAATGAGTCCACAGGATTTGGAGTGTTCAACAAATTTTTTAGCACCTCACACAGTCTTCAGTATCCTTGATCAGTGTATATTGCTGAATTGGCAGCAATACACTGGGCGCTGGACAGCGTCGCCTCACGACCTGTTGAACACTATTACATTGTAACGGATAGTCTGAGCTCTGTCGAAGCTATCCGTTTAGTGAGGCCGGAAAAGCACTCGCCGTACTTCCTTGAGAGAATACGAGAAATTTTGAGTGCTTTATCCAGACGCTGTTATGTCATTACCTTTGTCTGGGTCCCTTCACATTGCTCAACTCCGGGTAATGAGAGGGCTGACTCATTAGCAAAGGTAGGTGCAATTGAAGGCGAAATTTATCAGCGTCAAATCGCCTTCAATGAATTTTATTCTTTAGTTCGTAAAAATACCATCGTTAACTGGCAACGCAAATGGAACGAAGATGAATTGGGCCGGTGGCTCCACTCAATTATCCCTAAGGTTAGCCTCAATCCGTGGTTCAAAAGTCTGGACTTGAGTCGGGACTTTATTCGCACCTTCTCCCGACTCATGTCCAATCACTGTTCGTTAGACGCGCTGCTTTTTCGTTTTAATCTTGCCGACAGCAATCTCTGCGGTTGTGGCCATGGTTACCACGACATCGAACACGTTGTTTGGTCGTGCGAGTTGTATCTTGTCGCCAGATCGAATTTAGAAAACTCCCTTCGGGCTGGAGGAAAGCAGTCCAATGTGCCGGTGAGAGATGTGTTGGCTCGGTTAGACCTTGATTACATGGCCCAAATATATGTTTTCCGTAAAGCTATCGATCTTCGAGTGTGATTGTTCATACATCCTTTTCCCCTCCTTTTCGTCCTTCGCGAGCTATCGGTTCCCTTCCTACTATATTAGAATAAGTTAAATTGTAAACACATATTAAATGTAAGGATAGTTTTAAGAATTGAGTGTGAAGTGTCAGTGTGAATGAGAATGTGAATGTGAATGTGAATGTGAGTGCGAGTGTAAACACACATCTCCTTACATCCCATACTTTTCCTAATGAAAATGTGTCACCCTTCTAAACTCGAGTCGACCGCGAGTAATCGGTTTCCTATTTCATTAACCATAGAATTAAGGAAACAACATGTTGATATATGTCAGTTGAAATATAGTTAAGAGTTTGGCTCCATTAAACTTATGTAACTGAGCCTGTAAAAATAATCGGATTAATAAAAAAAAATAATTTCGTGCACAGTGCATATCTCTATCATGTAGGTCTTGCTATTATCGAATTATGTGAAAGATATCATGATAATGAGTGCGTAGTTTACCTACGAAATGTAGAAATGCTGCAATGAAACAACTGAACTGGCTGCTGATTGAGAGGTTCGAAAGGGCACACATACAGTTGGCAATATCAGAGCTAGATGTAACCTTTAGTTTATGTTCTCTATATACGTCTTCCTGAAAAGTATTTATGATTTTATTTAGCCAACTACACTTCCCCAAATTCACTTGCCATACCCTTTTCCTTTCCCTATAAATAAGCAGCACTCGTTGGAACCAGTTTACTACAGGAGCCTCACAAACCTCACAAAGAAACACTCACGGTCTAATCTGTATCACTTGGCAATATAATTATTACAACCCACCACAGACAACCCAGCCATTTAAACTTAAGATTAAGAAAGCACTGAAAGATGATTGCTTCTTATCCTACTCAACCAAATTAAATAAACAAAAGAAAATAAGCCAACGATACATAAATATTTCTGTGAGGACGGTTTAATTAACACTTTGCCATCCGTACAGCTCATAAAAATGTATTCGTCTGCCATTATTGACATTATCTTGTAATTATAAATTGTTCATTTTAACTAATTTAATCGTTAGTTCTCAACCATGTTCCCCTTCCTTCATGGAATTTCGAACATACGAACATACGTAAATAAATACAAACGGTACTAAGATGCTGTTCCAGGCCAATGAGCACACCACTGTGGTGTATCCGGCCGTTGACCGCAATTTTACCAGAAAACCAGAGAATGTCCAATGTCATTTTTTTTTCGGCAATTTACTATTGAAAATATACAGGATTAACAATTAATGATTCCATCCATTACTAATTTTGCAACCTGTTCGAAGTCCATATAACAAACGATTTTTCAAGGGATTTGGAGTATTGCAATAAACTTTACGGATTTCCGAACAGTTACAAAAGAACAATTCAAAAGCAGTTTTTCCCAAAAATCACTGTCCTAGGTCAAGCTTCCGTCCATACCTCTAGTCATAGACCGTTCTACTTTTATTCCATGCGAGGTTCCCTATTCCAGTTGAATGGTGCGATAACAATTTGAATCAGATAAAAAAAGTTTATCATTTTCATTTTGAACACTCCCTGCATAAGACTGGGTAAGAATTCCAACGTCTCTGGCTGGCGCACGTGTATTTTTCAACGCTACCGGAGTGTTGTTGCGCTTGAATCTCGCCCAATCGATTTTGACAGCGCTCAGCGCGGCGGGGAAACCAAGCCTGGAGAATGTCAACAAACGTCTCGTGCTCTAGCACTCGATTACGTATGGAAACTCAGGGTGAAATATTACGCCAAATTGGATACACATCGAAGTGAGTTTAAAATGAATAGTATCGGCGAGAATTGTACCGAGTTGAAGAAGAAATATGACACCTGTTTTAATCAGTGGTTTTCCGAACGGTTTCTTAAAGGGGACACCGACGATTCGGTGTGCGCTCCGCTGTTTAAAGTGTACCAGCAATGTGTGAAGGTGAGTGACCCTCGTATGTTTTGCGTTTATGCTGTGTTTTTCACGTCTTACAATATTACGTTTTATGTGTGATATGCAACATAATTCATTCGCCTACATCAGCATTCAGAATTATTCGAATACGAATGAATGTTTGAGTGAAAACTTTGAGTTTTATATTATTATAATCGTATGTTTTTGATAGATCAAATGTGTGAGAATAGAGACAGTTCTCTCGAAACAGATACAGTGATGCCGGTTGAAGGGAATTAGTACCTTTTTGGGGTGTACCCGAACAAAAATGTTGCATGAATTCAACGGCTCCGAATATGATGCAATAAAATTCTAATTCTTTTTCACAGGATGCCATGAAGGCCCAACGTATAGATTTTAAGGACATTGAAAGTGACCACTTGGGTTCGGATCAAGAACAAAAAGTTCCTCCGAAGAAAGGAAGCTGACTGTAACGAAGCCGACAGGGCTACACAAGCATTTCCATTGGTCATTAAATGAATCAATGTGAGCACCAATGTCTAGTCTACTCAAAGTGTTACTATGGTAAAAACTATCCTAATTTGGTTGCTAAGCTTAAAGTTTACTGATTTGAACGAAGAGTAACCAGTGCATCATTTAGAGTTATTCGAGAAAGTGTGAACATAAGTGAACCCCATAGAAATGAATGAATAAAGTTTTAGTTGTGTAAATGTTCTCAATTATGGATTAATTATTTGTATATCACATTATTTATATGTTCAACCAATGGGCAACCAATGAGGTACATATCGAGGTGGAGCAGTGGGCGAAGTATATCTGTATTGGCAAGCAGCATATCGTGTCGTAATTATTTGTATTCAATATGGAATGTATATGGAAGAAACAAAACAATGTTGAAATTACTCACGGTTACATGATAATTAGAGCCAAAATTCTCATGAAATCATTCAACTGTTTGTTTTTCAACAGATGACAATTGTATCGTGGCTTATTTCGATTATTTATGTGGTAAAAAGGTCCAGAGAGCAGTCGTATGCTCACTTCTCGAAAGCAGTAACATTTTCGGTGAAATTTGGATTAATTGGTGATTATTCTCTCTCAACATACACACCGACACTGAAAGTCTTCGAAACATCAACTTTATAACGTTAAAATAATGAAACATTGTTTCTATGAAAGGGGAGTGGAAATATCACGTTTATCCGTCTTTTTCGACGTGATTTCACAAATATTCACTGCACGCTATCACATTAGCCTCATATTCAGCGGGAACTCTAAAAATATTGTGCGTTTTTAATTGATAAATTACACACAACACAACAACTGACGTCACTATTTGAGAAATAGTTAGGGCAGCGCATGCTATGTCACTCGAAGCTCTACCATCTTCATTACCTTTTTTCTAGGACACTAAAATCATCAAAAAGGACACTGGATACTGAGCTTTCAAGAAACAGAAAATTCACGGATTATCACGCAAAAATATTGCCGACCGGGTTGACAGAACTCGATTGCTATTGAAGACGCACGCTGCCTACAACATACAGTGACTCAAACCCGTAATCGTACTCCACCATGCAGATCTCTTTTCCCTTCTTTTCAAAATCGAAAACAAGCTTTCGGAACATTCTATTTAGATAAAGTCATAGTGTCATATGAGAGTTAAAAGGTTTGCTATCTGTTTTCAGAATAAAGGTTTTTATTTCTCTACAAATGGCGAATGTATGTGCTAATGTATGAAAATTGACTCAAACTCATATTAGTACGCTGGTTGAAATCTCAACTCGATTTCGAACGCGTTGACCAATTTCCGAATTCCATCATTAGTATGGCATTCCTTGTTCATTACAACTATCTTTAGCTGTCGTTTGCCTTATTTTTTTTCCAAAATATATATTTCTATCAAGGCTCATATGGCGTTAGCCTCACGGGGCCGGGAGTTCAATACTTTGAGAATTTTTCTTATTATCTATGTTAGTAATATGTAACCGATTACTCGCGGTTGGCTCGAGGTTAGTATTACAAGTGTTTTCGTAATTGGGATGTTTCTGTCTCCAATGCTCTGTACGTGTGCTCGACACGGGATACTTCCTATTGGGATGCAGCTGACCATTAATCAGCAACGCCCCCCTAGTCTGTACCTCATATCTAGCGTGGTGCGTCTTTCTCTACTCGAGGAATCCAGGATAGAATGGTCACTAGCCGGCGCAATCATCAGTTCGTGTAGAGTTGTCATGAGCGGTACAACCTTTGGCTCTTGTTGAATGATCAGTGGACTGCACAACCTTCGGCCCGTGCATCTGTAAAGAGTGTGTGTATGTATTGCCGCGACTAAGTAAAAGTTTATCGATCGGATAGGAAGGATATTGAACGGGGACACAACGAAGGAAACATCATTAAACGTTGACATCGGCGTTTCTGAGGAACAGGTATAGATGAAGCAGAAAATCAGGATCCCGGCTACCTAAGATATCCCGGACGGGGATCTCCGATTGTCTGCCTTGTGCTCTCAGTGCTCTAGAGAGCTGAGAGCGAGCAGTATGGAATCGGATACACGACCAGACAGCATGCTCGATGTCGTGGTAGCCATCGCCACAATCACAAAGATTGTTTGCTGCGAGCCCAATGCGATAGAGATGCGCGTTTAGGTTGTAGTGATTGGACATAAGCCGAGATATCAAGCGAATGAAATCACGACCTACATTCAATCCCTTGAACCATGCACTCGTCGAGGTCTTAGGGATAATCGTGTGTAACCAACGACCGAACTCATCTCCACTCCACATGCGCTGCCAACTTACAAGCGTGTACTGACGAGGAATGTGGAAACATTTTATAAGCAATTTGCCTTTCAAAAAGAGTGCCTTCTAAAGCGCCCACCTTAGCTAGCGAGTCCGCTTTCTCATTCCCCGGAATCGAGCAATGCTAAGGTAATCTTGAATAATTTTTCGACCAAAACACTCAATAGTTGTCTTATTCTTGTTAGGAAATAAGATGAGCGTTTATCAACCTTCATTGAGCGGATTGCCTCTATTGAGCTGAGACTGTCTGAAAAAATAAAATAGTGGTCGATGGGCAATGTTTCAATGATCGCCAGTGCGTAATATATCGCACCCAGTTCAGCGACATACACGGAACAAGGATCTTTGAGTTTGAAAGAGGCACTGGAATTTTCATTGAAGATGCCGAAGCCAGTGGACCCGTTTATGAATGAACCGTCAGTAAAGAACATTTTATCAGATCTAACTATGATTCTTGACATTTTTTTACATAACATATTCGAAAATCAAGATGTGTTCTTTTTCGGTTTTGAGTCACGATTTTTCAAAGCGGACCGATGGTCCGGAAAAATCATTTGTCCCTTTTTTTCAAAAAAATCATAGCGTTTGAACTACTGAACCGATTCAAATAATCTACATATTGAAATGAAGTCAATGAGCTAGTCTTCTTTGAAAAATACTACACTTGCGATAAAGATGGATTCTTGTCGCATAGATCTAGTCTAGTTGCATAGGAATATTGAACGAAGACTGAGAACATGTTAACTTTGAACAATCATAACTTTAAAACGAAAATACTCTGAAACTCTGATTTTCCGATATGTTATTTTAAAAATCTCAGCTTTCAGCAAAAATTATTAAAAAAATTGCGCCCTTGGTACCGAGACCATGTAAACTAGAAAAATCAAATACAATCAACGATCACGAGAACAAAATTCAAGTGTAGCAAGTGTAGTATTTTTTTCGAAAAAAAAGACCAGGTAATTTGAGGTTTTATTTTGTTTTGTCGATAACCTAAATTGGTACAGTAGTTCAAAAGTTATGAGTTTTTGAAAAAAAATCATTTTTGGAAAAAAAACTGATTTTTCTGACCACCCTAAAACTAAAATGGTGACCTTACAAAAAAAAAAAAAATGATGCAAAATATGGGTCTAATATTAGGTTGGGGAAAAAGTTATCCATTATTTTCTGGGTAGCTTTAGTGATCGATATCTCGCGTAATATCGATCATACAATTTCAAGTTAAGGCTCGTTGTGTAAAGGTTCCACACTAAAAAAATGTTTTTTTTTGTTTGTTCCATTCAGTTGGGAATAACAGGGTGTTAACAATGGAGGTCAACAAAGAAAAAATTCGGTACATTTTACAGTTTTTATTTTATACATGCGAAAATGTAAGCCAGGCCGTTGAAGTTGTGATTAGTGCTTATGGTGCCGATACTGCAACAGTAAAATACGTGCAATTAAATTTATTTTAAATTTTTTTAAATTTTTCTTGTAATTTCATTATTTTTTTTCAATTTTAATTTTTTAAATTTTTTTTTCAGTGCAACACACTAAATTATGATCTCCACTGTCAACAAATGGACCGTTTGAAGTTAGCGATTGACCAGAAACCTTCAGAATTGGCCAACAGAAGAGGTGTTGTGTTCCATCAGGGCAAGTTTGGAGCTTCATTTGAATGTTTTAATGCATCCACCATGTAGTTCGGACCTGGCACCAAACGATTATCACCTTTTTCTCGCATTGGAAAATTTCCAGAGTGATAAGAAATTGGGTTCAAGAGAAGATTGTAAAAATCTATTGCTATGTTTTTTTGCTAATAAGGACCAAGACTTCTATGATAGAGACAATATGAAGCTACCTTTAGAATGGCAACAAATTTTTCAACAAAACGGTGTACATTTGACCCAAATCTAACAATCCGAAGTATACAAAAACTTTGAATATCACCCAAAAATAATGGATTACTTTTTCCCCAACCTAATGTTTTGAGATAAGAAACAAAACTATCTCTATTCACGAAATTCAATTTCAATTTCAATTTATTTATACAAAAGCTGTGTAAGTGTAAGGAAAAATCCTTTTCAATTATTGCAACGCGTGATAAAATCAACATAATCTGTTCTGAATGCTAACTAAACATTTACCTTATATATGAAAACTATAATATCGTTAGGAAGTCGATTCCAAATTGCTATTCCCCTTAAAAAAAGTATTACCATTTTGGGACGTGCTGGGGTTCGGTAAAACATAATTCCGTACACGATTACTTCTGAAAGGTACAAGCTTTTCGTGTAAATATATTGGTCTCGAAGAGTTAATTTTTTTGTTTAACAAAAGACATGTTCTTAGATTGAAAAACTCATAGAAAGGACAACCTAATTATCGCTGTTGAAAATGTGTTACTCTAGAAAAGCGTGTTAGATTCAAAGCAAAGCGAACACACGTACATTATCCGCTCCGTACATAAAATGTGGTAGAAACAGACTTTTGAATAGTTTAAATTTAGTATTGGAATTCAACATATTTGCTGTCAACCTTAGTTGACGAAGCCCGTTAAAAATTTTAGTACATTGAGAGCTTACATATTTGACTTTTGAATAGTTTAAATTTAGTATTGGAATTCAACATATTTGCTGTCAACCTTAGTTGACGAAGCCCGTTAAAAATTTTAGTACATTGAGAGCTTACATATTTGTTCTACTCAAGATCGTTTTGAATGATAAATCCAAGAACAGACGCTGACTGCACAAATTAGATAGCATCTTGTCCAAGAACTAGCGGTGGTAGGATGTAGTCTACTCTAGATCTTGAAAGAAACTTCCCCTTTGTTTTGCTAACATTAATCGGAAGCATATTTGTCTGAGTCCATTGATATATCCATTTTAAATCGTCATTGATCAGCCATTATGTAAATAGGCAATTTAGAAGTACTCAAATAAAGTTGCACATCATCAGCAAACATGTGAATTTTACATGTTTACATGAATTTTACATAAATGTTTCTATGGTAGTAAGACACTCCTCCCCCCTCTCTAAGGGGTGGGGGTGGGTGGTGGTAGGGCTACCATACAAATGAAACACAAATTTCTGTATTACTCGGAAATTAGCCAAGCAAACGAAACCAAAGTTGGCATGTGAAGGTTTTAGGGTGCAATAAATGTTTCTATGGTAGTAAGACACTCCTCCCCTCTCTCTAAAGGGGAGCTGCCATACAAATGAAACACAACATTTCTGCATTATTCGGAAATTAGCCAAGCAAACGAAATAAAAGTTGGCATGTGAAGGTTTTAGGGTGCAATAAATGTTTCTATGGTAGTAAGACACTCCTCCCCCCTCTCTAAGGAGATACTGCCATACAAATGAAACACAAATTTATGCATTACTCGGGAATTATTCAAGTAAATTGAGCCAAATTTGGGATGTGAGGGTTTTTGGGTACGAGAAATGTTTCTATGATGGTATGACACCCCTCCTTCCTCTGGAATGTAGAGGAGGTCCCATAAAAATAATACACATATTTTAACCAAACATGACAATTCGGAAAATTCAATTCCTATATGTTCTATAATTACATAGTCCATTTGATGTTTGCACCAACGAAATTGATTTTTGTTCGAAAGTGGAAATGGATTTTAAAGTGATAAAACGCACTCCTATATCTTCTTCTATCTATATAAATAAAAATGGATTGCCGAATGTGTTGATAAGAGCAAAACTCGAAGAAGGAATTATCCGATTTAGGGCTATCTTCATTCTATCATATTTTCTGTATCAAGCATTTATTCGATGTAACGGAGAAACATGTTATTTGCAAGTGATTGAAAAATCTTGAACAAGAATTGTGTCTGAAAATGATCCGATATTATAATGACGAGTTTCGGTAGTTCATATTAAAGTCCTAGGAGTTCATATTAAAGTAAACTGACCAGACGTCCCGCGTTACGCGGGACAGTCCCGCATTTCAACAAAATGTCCCGCGTTAGATTCCGTCCCGCGAAACGTCCCGCATTTGGCAAAAGAAACGAAAATGTCCCGCGATATCAATATATTTCAATATCACAATTTGATCATGTTGATTTTCTTAAATGGATGAACCTCCAAAAAAAATCTTTTATTTGGCAGACTGCTCAAGAGCGCTTCTAATGCATCATCGCACCGACATTAGGCTTTTTGTTTAGAGAGTGTCAACTGGAAGCGACAGCAACAAAATTGGAAAATGATTTTCATAAAAGTCCCCTATTGATCCGCAGGGACCAACGTGAGCCAGACGAAAAGTTCATCTTTAGTCCCCTAGCTCGGTCAGGGCTTAACGTTTTAAATAAGCCGGAAGAACTAGTGTATACTCCACAGGAAGAGGCAGAGTTGTTTTATGAAGTATCGTAAATGAAGCACTGGCCGGTCTTACGGAAGTTGGCCGGAACCTGAACCATGGCCGATGAATAGATGTATATCGGCGTGTTATTTTACCTTTTCGTGGCTTTGGTGGTCGCCTGTTTCTCTATTTTGGCCATTCGCACAAAAGTTTTCTATCGGGCGCAGCTGGGGAATGTTGAGAATGCTGGTGCTCTTCGCGACAATGTTTATCTCCAGCCGATCCATCCTCCAGTGATCATTTGGCATAATGGGCTGATCCCAGGTTCGGCAAGCACTTCGTATTATATATCTCCCCGTTAACCATATGACTCGAAAGAAGAGCGGCTTGGACATACCCTTCACGTCTGTCAGAGAAGGGCCTTCTTCGAGAACTTGATGTGAACGATATATTCGACGTCATCGCTTACCTGGGAAACGTAAAGTACACGGTCCCCTGCCATTCGTTGAATTCTAGCATTAAGTACGTCTCGTCTTTCATTATGAGTACGAAAAGAAGTTTTTCACTTCTTTCGCCAGCACCTCAAGCTACTCCTTCTGGGTGATTGCCTGCTGCTCAGATACGGCCAGTCTCGTCTGACGCTTCCGCATAAAAATGTCCATTTTGGCCAGATTTTTCTCCACCGTTTGGCCGGTTGCTTCGATCTCCCGGCTTAAGGAGCGGCAAAGAGATGATATTGTAAATACCAGATCGGCTATATCTGGCGGACACAAAGTGCCTCAGGATATCCAACTCCTTCACTGTGGGGTGGAGCTTGCAGTATGGAAAAATCATCATGTTGCTTGACAGTGCTGCTGCTGCGAATCAACAGCCTTCAATCATTTTTGTTGTAGACTTAATAACCGTAAGATTTAAAGAAAATTTGTTCCTATAAATTATCTTTCATCGCCATCCGAAATTAGTCCATTTTTTTGTGGCGATGAAAAATGATTTGGAATTTTCGAGCATTCCATTCGGTAATTTGCAGAAAATTGTAGAATTTAAATCGTGCTTGCCAGGCGTAAATGCTCTGATTGAGCGAGTGATTTTCGAGCGTAAACAAAATCTAAACCACCGAAAAATCACAACTGAGTGCCGGTACTCATAAAGAAATAATACTGATCAGTTTAGACTCGCTAAACTATGGTTTATGTTCACATAACGTATATACGTAACGTTTTGTTTTTTGTGTCCCGCGTTAGACCTCTGACCATCTGGTCACTTTATATTAAAGGTAAATTGTAAAGGGTCAATTAGAAGATGAATCAATGAACAGTTTTGCGATTGGAGCCATAATCGTAAGCAAGAAAACGTGAATATTTGGAGGTACTGAAAACAAAAAAATAATTTTGGGCGGGACGAAGTTTGCCGAGTCGGCTAGTATACAATAAATTTGAACGAATATAAATTGACTTTTATTTAACGCTTCTTGGTCCTTTGCGGTAGAATTTAGGTGGCTTGCATTCCATGACAATACTTGAATGGTCTTTCGTTTCCCCAATTCAGTTGAATAAATTTTCATGTGTTAGTACCGTAAAGTTAACATAACATCCAACAAAAATACCATAATTCGTCGATGTTTGATAGCATTCATTCACTGACTGACATGTAAATTAATTGGCATTCGTATGTTTCGTCCCGAGACTTTACGCCCCGAAACTGCCAAATGCATTGCGGAGCAAATAAATTCGGTTTCAGCGAAGTTCGCGTATGGAAATTCTGCGATTGTGAAGTTTTTCCGATGTATTATTCACATTGTTCCTAGTATTGGGGCAGCTGTACACCGAAAAGTCGGGATATATAGAGAGAATGTTCAAAACATCTGGAGCCTCTCAATGCATGTGTTTATGTGCCAACAATGAGTCATTGTGATTGTCTCTGTTCCTGCCCACTGCTATTTTTGGGAAAACACCGAGAAATGAACAATCAAATAACAGAAATAGATGAGCTATTGGTAAACAATTTGAACCTCATCCTTGAAACGATAACAACGAGAGACTTGTCGAGCTGCAAACTTTCCGACAGAACGTTAAAAAATTTGATTGATATTGGCAAAGTTTTGGCTCATCCGCATCTGCCAGATCAATGTAAGCACAATTTCAGTAGAGCTGTGAAAATGTATTTAAACGCCTTTTCACATTTTTTCATGTACAGTACAAACGCACTTTCCGCCTGTGTTTGTAATTGTGATAATGCAAACCTTTCCAAATCGAGTGTCTGTGGTCTGAGAAGGGGTCACATACACGGAACCTCATACTCTGCCGCCGGAAACGTAACTCAATGCAAAGTTTTGTCTCCCCGTACCGAATAACCATCGACGAACAATCCGTAAGCCACGTCGTTTGTGGAACTAGGCCTAGATCTCTCGGAATTAAATTATAAACCAGAATTAATTAAACATTCATTAGAATAAGAAATCCGAAGAGCAAAAGTGGTATCGCTCATGGGAACTTTGGCAAGACGAACTTTTTTTCATCGTCATCGTCATCATCATCAGCCTGGGAGTGCGAAATATTCAAATGATTTATGCTGAGCCAGAGTGTATGTATCGAAACGAGTGTACGGAAAGTAACTAGGGGGGCTTACTCCCAACTGTCGTTTGAGCGTTAAGCTGTTCGCAAGCTTTTCAGAGGCGCACGGAAGGAAACACACTTGTCTCCAACCCTTAACACTGCAAAATCACGTACTAATAGGATTGTGCTCTGATGATTGATATCTACAGTTCATAAAATATTTATCGGGGCGTCGTAAATCAAACGAGCGGGAGCAGTGATTTTGCTCAATCGAATATCGGCATATAAAACTAGTCGATAGATATGAGTACCTTCATAAATACGCAAACATTTCAGCTGCATATTAAGCTCGGTCCCGTTCCACCGTGGCGGCGGTGGCGGCGGCTAAAACCCATTAGTGTGTATTTATTGAACGTACATATGAATATGAATTACCACAGGCAATGCGTCGTAGATTCGCAGTCGCAGGTCATCAATCACGTCCAGGCGAAATCCGGGATAGTGGGTGCTAAAAATTGAATATCGGAGCTAAATAAACATGCGGTATGCAGATAATCGGCCGCTGGCCGCGTCGAATATTGATTTTAAATATTTGCTTTATAAGCACTTAATTTTGCTGTTGCAATCGTGCCGTTCGTTTCCGGGGGTGGATGCGTTTTGGAACGGCGGTGAGGGGTCGGACATCCTCGGAAGCGCGTGTTCACCAGTAGTGGGGTGCATTAAATGCATCTGACCGCACGGCACAACTTGATTATGATCAACTGGCGGACATGCCACTATTGGAGCTATAATGCACCCAGGGGGTTCGCTTTCGAAGTGGAGGATTATTGTAAATATTAGAAGTAACGAGCGCTTGGAGGAGATGATCGGATATTATCGGTTGGGAAATTATGTGCTTTGGAATAGCAGTGATTGGAAATTGCCCGGTCATGTGATCACTACCTGAAATCAACGACATCTGAGGAGGATTTGGTATTGTCTCAGATTTGTATCCAAGTTGTTGTTTTACAAGTGTGTATCCTTTTCTCATCGAATGTAGATGAAAAATTCTTTCCCTGGAGAACCTTGGAATGAAGAAAAGGGTAAACAAAATCAGAAAAAGAGTATCCACCCAAATATGCTTATTTCCTAAATAAAATTATTTTTTTGAAAAATTGATGGTTTTTAAACCGTTTCTGTCACTTTATCATACGTGAACAATGCCTTTAATCAACAGATTTCGGTTTACGCTGTCTCATTTTTTTGGAGTTTTTTTTTCGTTCCGTTCCGTTTTTCGTCCTACAATTTTGAAAAATAACAATGAAATTCGGAAACTGATACATAATAGGTCACCATGGCTCAGAAGTTTTCGAAGAGCGGTTCTTTCCAGCAAACCAGCAAAGTGATCAGATCTTCCATCAAATTCGCAACTAGCAAACTGCAATACGCAATATAAAACAGGCAACATATTTTGTTGTTCTTCGCATACCAGAGCAATAAAAACCCCTGACATTATGCAAACAATCGGCTTAATGAACGAAACTTGTCAAAATATGGGCGATAAGTTGCTCTTCAACTGACACGCCGTGTTGCTAGCGACATGTGTTGCTCTGTAAAGGCGACAGCGATGTTGCATGTGAACAGTTGCTAGTTGCTTATTACTCCGGTGTGCGAGCCGCCTAAAAGAACGCCGTAAATTTGCAATGGTGTCTTGTGTTAATGATCTAATTTCGCAACGAGTACAATCTGCTGAATTACTAGAAAAATTAAATTTCGATGTACCTGGGCGTCAACTAAGAACACGCAACTTATAATGTTGTAGAAAGTTGCACAAAGGTTGTTTACAAAAATGTCCAAAATGTACTAATAAAAATGACGCATGTAAGATGTTGACGTTGACGGTGAGAAGGCAAAAGTTCCACCGGGGACGTTAGTGCCATCCAACAACTAGCAAGGATAGCAGGTGATGCGACACGACACGAAAAAAGTTCCAAAAGGGTTGTTTCTGAGACATGATCGCATATTCGACGTAGGATTGCATTTGACTATCTATTGTATGCTCTTTTTGGGTATGTTTAAAAATTTACATTTTCAGACTCTTTAATACATTTCTTTTGCCCTGAAAAAGTGTCCTTTCCTTTGGTTGTTATGTATTGTTTGTTCACTGTGTCAGTGTCACAGTGTTATCTCGAAAAAATTGAAAAAAAAATATTTTTCTGCCACTCCGTCGTTTTTCCATTTGAAAAGTCGATTTTTGACCAACAATTTTTTGTAATAACTGTAAATCTCGATGGTCATGCAATTTTAAGACATTTGACTTCAACTTTTTTTTGAAAACCCTGAAACCCCGTGGGTGGTTTTCAAGATTTAAAAAAAACTCAAATTTTCACCGCTTTGTGCCATCATCCCTTGAGTCCGAGTGAGCTAAAATTTTGCATTTTTGTATTTGTGTTGTATAGTTTACATGGTTTCGGGACCAAGGGCGCTATATTTTTCTCATATTTTTTCTTGAAAGCTGAGGGATTTTTATATAACATATCTAAAAATCCGAGACGTGTTATTTTTCGTTTTTGAGTTACGATTTCTTAACAGATGGTCTCAAACATCATTTTTTCCTTTTTTAAAACATTACTTTTTTTTAAAAATTCATATTTGTTGAACTACTGGACCGACTTAAATAATCGACATTTCAAACTGAAGTCAATGAGCTTGTCTTCTTTGAAAAAAATATCACTCTTTAAAAAAATAGATCTAGTCTTTTCCAACAGGAATATTAAACGAATACCGAAAACATGTCATCTTTGAAAAATCATAACTTAACACTTCGCTCACGAGATTTCTCGTGTTTCGCGTTCCGTCTGAAACGGATGGAACACGAATAACGCGTGTTTTTTTCACTTGATGGTTAAATCCATGGTCTGCCAAGAATCTCACAAGGCCTACCGATGGTTCGCCTTCGTCTCATCCAGACCGAAGGAAACGATCTCATTCGTAGCATCCGAACAAATGAAGCGTACAAGTTTGCCCCAAAACGTGCGGTCCTTAATATGTTAAAAATTTAAAAAATCACATCTCTGATTTTTGGATGTGTTATGTGAAAAAACTCAGCTTTCAAGAAAAGATATAAAAAACATATACTGCCCTTAAAAAAGCAAATGCAATTAATAATCACGGTAACAAAATTCATTTTTTCGCTGGTGTAATATTTTTTTACAGAAGACTAGCTTCAATTTCATGTATCGATCATTATAAAACTGCGTATTCCATGGATCTTGAAAATCCAAGATGACTGCCGCTGCGAAATGGTGGATCTCATATTTTTTCAAAACCTCATCAATATGGGTATCAAATGAAAGGGCTTGACTAGTAGAACACGGTTATTTATGAAAAATCCAAATCCAAAATGACTTCCACTACAAAATGGCGGACTACATATTTTCTCTAAAACCTTAGTACAGATGTAAAACACGGATTTCGTTATCAAAACATTTCGACAGTTTTAAACGAATCTTATCTCCCGAGAGATAAAGGTGTGTTGAATTCCCATTATCCATAATTAGCGACTTCATTTTATGTCTCACGATTTTATGTTAGTCTTATCAATGCCCTAGACTAATGAAGAAGAGGTGTGATAACTGCTAACTGCTACTTGCCTAGTTATTTTCTAGCTTTTAGTACATTATTATGCTTAATCACAATGAAACCGTTTAACTTAAAAAAGATTTTTTTAACTTATTTTTTAAGTCATTTTTGGAAAAAAGGAGAAAAATTTGATTTTTCGAACCATCGATTAACTTCGAAATATCAAATTTAAAAGAAAAAAACGAACACATTTCTGTTTTTTTATATGTTATGTGAAAAATCCTCAGCCTTCAAAAACAGTATATAACAAAATATAGCGTCCCTGGTCCCGAGACCATGTAAACTGTAAAAACAAATGCAATCAGTAATTACGAAAAATAAATTATTTTTTTTTAAATTGTAGTAACTATAGTATTTTTTCAGCTAATTGACCTTAATTTGATGTGTCGATGATCATCTGTTCAAAAATTATGTCTTTTTGAAAAAGTCATTTTTTGAAAAAAATGAGGAAACAAATGCATTTTTCGGTCCACCCTAAAATCGGAATTGGCACTCTAATGAAAAAAATTAAAATAAATACGGGTCTAATATTTTGCTAAAAGGGACAAAACTTGTCTTTGCAGTGAGTCAAATGTATTCAAAATGAAGACATGTTCTCACATCTGGCATCTCTGACCACTAAATGATCGTGCCGATAGCCGTTAGGAATACATTTTCCTAACGAATTGCCATATTTCGCCCGTGCTATGGTAATTTTATTATCTGGAGGATTATTGATAGGCTGCTTTATGCCGCTGATTACACGTGTGCGTATTTATAAGTAGTCCCTCGTCCGCAATGATGTCATTTATTTCACGTTTTTCTCTGAATTTGATTGCTGGAAAAAAGTCACAGGTTTTCGACAGTCTATAAGACTTTATAAGCTTCGCCTGTTAGTGTTATCCTATTAGCGTTTTGACCACCTTGTCGATGTTTATCTATTATGTCACCTACTGTTGGTCTTCCACTCCTGTCTCTTTCCGGCAATGGCAGCCTTTGAATTCCCATCAGCTACATCGTTAACAGTGGAGGTCTTTTCGACTTGTTGTGTAGTCCCAATGCAAGCATAACCACCGTTTCGATTTGCAGGGTGTGAGTGTCCTGTGCGCATGTCCTGGAGTTTCCGAGACCGGCCGCCAGAGTTGCTTCCGAAAAACATTCCTTTCGAGCAGTGACGAGCGGAGTCAGCTGATATCTCGGCTCTTGAATTCTTCTCTCTTTTCTTTTTTTCTCTCTCAATCTCTCGAAAGCTTCTCTCGCTGCTGAGAGCCTACTCTCAGTTCCGAGGAAAATCGAAAGCCCATTCTGCGGAAGAAAAACCCGAACCTTGTTGAGGTGGGTTCCGGACGTGAACTGTGTTTTACTTTCACTATTTCCCATCACTGCCCCAGCGGTTAGCAACGGTAATGTTGGTTCTCGTCTGCGATGTTTTTCCCTCTCATCCTCCCTATAGTTTCGATGGGTGGGGAAAGCTGTTTATCTCACGCGAGCGAGGATATCCGTATGTTGGGGACATACGTTGATGGACTCCCAGTCAGACTTCGTCGCCGGATTATTTTCGCTTGGCAAGCTTCCAGAAGTGGCTTTTGGGATTTGCCAAATTTAAAAGTGAGCTTCACCACCGTCTCACCACTGCGCGTTTAATTGATTCACAACAGCGAGTGAATCGAGCATAGAAAGCTGGGAAGTTCGTGAATTCGATTACGTATCACGCTTGGTTGTGGTTCGATTTTACTCAACGCTTCTTGTTCGGCAAAACATGAAACCAAAAATTCATGGAGCATAAAAGCCGCCACTTTAACGGTGGTGTCTTGGAAAGAAGGCACCAGCGCGTTTGATATTCCGTGCACGACGGGTGCGATTCTTGTGAAACAACAACCGACAGTAAGACGTTGTTACATGGCTCGTTTCCTATCGAACGATGTTTGTCGACTGGATAACGGATGACAAACGGGGGGTTGTAGATTTTGGTGTAATCACCACATCTCATGGTTGCACACAAACACTCTATGTGGCTGCACGAGATTCGTTTCGATTCGAGATGTGGAATAATGTTTATGGGTGATATTGAATCGCATTGTTGCAAAATGTATTCCTGTATGTAAGTTTTCCGAGGAACATTTGCTCTATCGGTTCGTTTTGGGTGTAAACATACAGCTTGGTAACGGATCATTTTTCGCAGATCCTGTCGAATCGGATCTTTGCGATGATTTCAAATTGAAATACACTACTGATGAATGATGCTTCCAATTTCCATGAGTTTGTGAATTTGGTTTTACTTGAAGGAGAGCTCTTTGTCATTATTTAGTTATTTCAGGGCATAATTTTCGAACATTTTTTGCAGCATTGAAGACCGGAAACCAACAATAACGTGGCGGATAGTGTCTTCGGTGCCTCAATCGTCTGCGGCTTATCGACCTAGACAATAGAATTCACATAGCCCCACGAAAATAGTCCAACGGTGTTTAACTGCATGAGGCCCATTTACGAGTCCATACCGCAAAATTATTAGCCTGTTGAACGTTTGTTTCAGTAAATCAATTGTGATATGCGTGATGTGGTACGGTTCCAGAGTTGCAAACCTTCAGTTTTTCTTGAATATTTCCAGTTTTTTAAGCATGCCAGCGGAACAGCCAAATACAAGATATCTTCAATCTTGTTTAATTTTTTACTGTTTTATCCAGCTTTTTTGTTTTTATGTCAATTTCCAAAATTGATTACTTTTCTACCGGTCATGAGCATCCTACTCCGCTCCACTCACATCGAAGACCTTCATGACGTTTATCGTCTTTCTCGATCTATATCTATCTATCTGCTATAAGCACAAAGAAGTACGGTTTGATGTCAAAAGTGGTAGTTTTGTTCTTTATCGAAAATTTTTAGACCAGGGAAGCGTTTTTTTTTCGTTTTTGAGTTATGATTTTTCAAAGTTAACCGATGGTTCAAAAAATCATTTTTCTCTGTTTTCCCAAAAATGACTTTTTCAAAAATTTATTACTTTTGAACTACTGGACCAATTCAGATGATCGACGTATCAAATTAAAGCCAAAAAATCAAATTAAAAATTACTAGCTACCCTTTCTTGAAAAAATAACATACTTGCCAATTAATTGGATTATAGTCACATACATCCAGTCTTGTCGCATAGAAATATTGAACGAAAACCGAAAACATTTTAACTTTGAAAAATCATAACTTAAAAAGGAAAAATAGTACCTCTCTGGTATTTGGATTTATTATGTGAAAAAATCTCAGCTTTCAGGAAAAAATATAAAAAATATGGCGCCCGTGGTCCCGAAACGATGTAAGCTATAAATAGAAAACAATCTGAATCGGTGTAGTAGTTCAAAAGTTATGAATTTTTGAAAAAAGTCATTTTTGGAAAAAAAAAAAAAGGAAAAAGTTGATTTTTCGGACAACCTTAAAATGGAAATGGTCACCCTAATTAAAAAAAAACGGGTCTAAAGTTTTGCGATAAGGAACAAAACTACCAATTTTCACGAAAATCTGAGAGCCACTATATCGGTTTTGCATGAAATGGCTGTGTAGAGAAGTAAGAGTTAGTTAGAATGACACAAAATGTAAAATAAAAGTGTAATGTTAAAATGCATCATCACAATCAGGAAAAATCGATGCAACGAGCCAAGCAGCAAAGCAATAATAATAAGTGTGTGAAATAAAGGTGATATTAGACTATTCGGCACGTAACGTAACCGACACGGCACGTTTCATGCAAGGAAAATATTTTTACGTGTGTTTGAATATACAGTATACAGTGTCGGACAAAACATTAAGACCGCTGCTCAAGCAAAAAAAGAAAGTGACAAAACTTTGAGAAATATTAATCCAATCCAGTGTTTCAATCCATTTATAAACATTCATTTGCATTGTTCAAAGACATTTATAACATATGTAGTAAAAACAGAAGTAATAAATTAAAAAATGCGTTTTGAGCGTATTTAATAACTAAAATGATGCGACAAAATTTAGGACCAATTTCTCGTTTCGGCTGTTTCGACCGATTTTCGAAGAGAATTGATTGTTTCTCGGTGGTATTTTGTATCTTTCGAATCCTGGTAAGTATTTATCATGTAAACAAGAAGTATATAAGGTTTTAGCTCTCGAATTCTAGTTGCAGTCAACGAAAAATGGGTCGCGCTCTTAACTGCACGAAAACACAGCGGATGTTCATCCGCAAAATGTTCAAGGCAGGCAGCAGCCAACGCGAAATCGAAGAATACTTGGGACGATCCAAAACCTTTATGTTTAATGCCATCCACGACCGCAAAAAATACGAATCGACTGGACGCCCAAAGAAAACGACCGCGAAGGACGACTCTGCCATAAAGCGAGCATTCAAGAAAGATCCCTCCGAAGCATCGAGAAAGAACCGGGAAGAGCTTTTTGTGAGTTCCCGTACAGTTCAGAGGCGGCTGGTGGAACAGGGGCTAGGCGGTAAGAGCCTCGGAAGGTCCCGATACTGACGCCGAAGCATCTGAAAGCGCGGCTGAAGTTCGCGAAAGACCACTTCTATTGGATCGGTCCGGAGAAAGAAAAACAGTGGTGAAATATATTGTGGTCGGATGAGACGAAGGTAAACCTCAACCTCAACCGTCAACAAGTGGTTCCGGGATAACAAAGGAGTGGTATGGCCAGCGCAGTCACCGGATCTATATAGAACCTATGGGAGATCGTGAAAAGGTCGGTGTACAGCAACTGTGGGATAGGATCCACGTTTGTTGATACGCCATCTCTGTCACCTGAAGCTGGTGGAATTCATGCCGAATAGAGTGCGTGAAGTGATGTTCAACAAAGATTACACGATCAAGTACTAACCCTAGAAGCTTTCCACGGAATTTTTTTGATTTTATTTTTTTATCATGAATTTTAAAACCGGTCTTCATTTTTTTCGCGTCATTTTAGTTGTTGAGTGTGATCAAAACGCATTTTATTATGAATGACTATAGTTTCAACTACAGATGTAATAAATTTCTTCGAACAATGCAAACAAATGGTTATAAATGGATTGTTTTGTTACTTTCTTTTTTTTGCTTGAGCATTGGTCTTAATGTTTTGTCCGACACTGTATTTAGCGGAACGACTCCGGTTATATACAGCACGTTTCAGACAAATGCATAAAGGAACTCTCGAAAATAATATTTTGCCGGTTCCGCTACGTGCGTGGCAACATCCAAATTAGCAGGCCCGAAGGCAGTTTTAAATTGTTAAAATTTGAATGTAAATTTTCACTTCATGTTATTTGATTGCTTAAAACTATGAAAGTAGGGGTAGTGGGGGCAAATTGGTCATGGGGGGCAAAGTGGTCACCTGCTTGTTTGGTAGTATAACTATTAACTATAGCTGCCGTATTGATAGTCACCTCATGTTTGAAGAATTTAATTTGAGTAACCCTGTACTTCAGTAGAGCTGTCGCTTGTCAAAATACACACAAAAACAGAAATTGCTCTCTCGATAGCAGTTCGGCCATAGTTCTGTGCGCATGGTATCTAAGGAATTTCTCGTGAAATTTAGTTTATTCAATTTTATATGTTGGACAATTCATCAGTTTGGACGACTGTTCACATATTCTAGAAGAGGTGAACAGATATTTTGTTTAGTCTCAGCGATTAATTAGCATAGTAATAACTTTGATATTTGGGGGCAAAGTGGTCAGTAACAACTTACAATGTTCTGTTTATTAAAGCTGATATGCCGTATCACATTCTGCTCTTGAAAAAGATCCTTTTGTGGCTTTGACCCTGGAAAAATATGCCACTCCAACTAAACCAAGCCTCATTATGCGGAATGTTATGTGTTTCTTACTACGTTTTTGTATGCATGAGAAAATTTAAATTTAGACTATAGGTGAATAGGCCAAGCTTATTTCATACATGTACCTACTATATCAAATATGATTGGAACAAATTTGGACGAAAAAACGCATAAATCTATCCCATTAGCTTGATATGTGCGGGTGACCACTTTGCCCCCACTAGGTGACCACTTTACCTCCAAGCAAAAAATAAGTTCGATTTTTCACCTTTTTTTCTAATGATGAAAACTGTACTATTTTGAATTTTTATAGTAAAAGCCGTTTGCTATCTTTAAGAACAATGAGTTGAACTATAATATTCTTCGAGAAATGGGAATTGAATCGGTGTGTGGACGCTGGAAATGGACATAGGGTGACCATCCATGTGACCATGAAGGGCATCCTTAGGGTGACCACTTTGCCCCCACTTCCCCTATTGAACGTTACTCGATCATATTTTCACATAAATTGCCTGATGTTTTCACTAAAACACATCATTATATTGTAAAATTATTTTTAGTGGTTTTTGTCGTATAAGATTTTTTCCACATGCGAAAAATGTGGTTTTCCTGTACATAAAATTAATAAAATTAATATTCGAAATAGAAAAAGTTATTTTTCATTCATAAGTTTCATTTGGAAGGTGGGTTCATTTCACTTGAAAATCCATTATTATCATTATCGCTTCCCAAACTCATGATACGAAGGTCAAAGTCGTCAACGCGAGTTTACCTTCTCGTTCAAAAACCAAATTTCTTCGCTCCAACCATAAGGTACGATGGCCAATCCCTCGCTACTATTTAAATGATGCTGCGAAGAAGACACCGTACAGTAGGTTCATTTTGTGATAGTCGGCCAATTATGTATTTTTGAATGTCCTATAGTCCAGTCTTTATCCTAGATTCTAAGTGAAAAGTAGTAATTGTTCTGTTTCTGTAGTAATGTAGAATTAAATGTAGTCTAAGTAATATACGTAGTTTCGTTGAAAAAATGTAGTGTAGCAAAATTTGTTCAAATAAATGTTAAATGTAATCGCTCGTTTCAACTTTCGTGTTCGGGATAAATTTGCGCAAAAATTTAGCTGTCGTGAAAGTTGTGGTGGAATACTTAAATATTCAAACAAGAAACAGCGTCCTCTGCAGGAGAGAAAAGCAACATGTCCGCTAAACATTTCGCATTTCGAACACAAGTACATCAGGTATTGAACGACCAACACATTCCCTGCCATTGGACGTTCTGGACATTGACGTTTTCAATATCAACCAAGAGATGGTAGAGAAGGCACTGAAAAAGCTGAAATCATTTGTGACGCCTGGTCCGAATGGCATTCCTGCGTGCATATTGAAAAAAGGTAGTGCCATGTTGATAACACCATTGCAAGCTATGTTCAATCTCTCTCTCTCTCCAATGTCAGCAATTTCCGTTGGCATGGAAAATGACTTATATGCAGCCAATTTTTAAGAAAGGAAGTAAAATTGATGCGTTAAACTATCGTGGAATAACCTCGCTACCTGCTGGATCTAAGTGCCTGGAGATGATAATCAAAGACGTTATATTCTAGGCCTGCAAAACTTACATTTTAACATATCAACATGTCTTCTTTCCTCAACAATCAATGAACACGAATCTTTGTGAATACACGTCGTTTTGCATCAACGAAATGGATAAAGGAGGTCTAGTTGATAGTGTTGACACTGATATCAAGGCTACACTGAGAGAAATAATTAGTAAATATAACGAATTTTTTGGTAAATACTACCAATCTATAGTCATTTTCGACCGTACTAATAAACACATATGTCAAGCAGAACCATGATTCGGAAGCCCAATATCGGCTACATTTTCTCGCCGAAAATGCACGTATCAGAATTATATCCTTATTATACCTCCGTATTGCCTTATGGGAACAATGAAAATGGTTAATACGCGCTTTTCTCACCAATTTTCAGATATGACAATATCCAAGCTTACTAATGTTATCGAGTAAAATATACTAATCTCTGGTAGGGATGCGGGTTTGTTGATAATATGTACAAAAAATTTGTACATTCTACTAATTTTGCATTACCAAATGTATTTAGTAGTTTTCGACCGAGGATTTTTCTAAGGGTACATTCGATACAGTGAATCACGATATTTTGGTAGCCAAACTTGACCGTTTTGGTGCATCTTCGAGAATGTGTGAGTGGTGGAAATCATATTTAACTGGTCGTCAATTGTCCGTGAAAATAGGATCAGCCATATCTGCACCATTCATTCCCCGATGTAATGTGCCCCGAGGAAGCAATTTGGGACCGTTGTTGTTCGTGTTGTTCTTTGATGATGTGTCTCATGTTCTCGATAACTGCCATTTGATGTTCTATGCGGACGATTTGAAAATCTACTTGACTGTAAAAAACATTGACGACTGTCGCCAACAGCAACAGCAACTAGAAGCGTTTGTTAATTGGTGTGTACTAAACCATCTTGCTGTAAGTGTGTCCAAATGTTGTATCATATCCTTCCGAAGAATGAAAAATTATATCGTGTATAACTACACTATCAATGGCACTGAGTTGAATAGAGTTGATAATGTTAAAGACTTAGGTGTGATACTGGATCATCAGCTAACCTTCAAAATGCACTACTCACTAATAGTGGATCGAGCGAATCGGCAGCTAGAATTCATCTTCAAGATAGCAAGCGAATTTGATGACCCACTATGTCTTAGATCTTTGTACTGCTCATTAGTAAGATCTAAACGAAAATCCTGGGTATATAACTGCGAAAGCATTGAAAATACCCCAATCGTTGCGAGACTCAACAAGACTTTGGCAAAAGACCACTCGAACGGGCTTGGATCGCTTAAAAAGGATGACAGTTCGTTCACAAAAACCCCCTTAGAAGTACTAGACTTACTGATGAAGACTCATTTTCCGGGATCTACATCTGTCCACTAGGATACAAATCCTGGCTATAATGGCGACACAATATGCTCTCGAAGGCGTCTCATAGGACCCGAAAGTGCAAAGGTTGTCGCTAACATAGTTGCTGGGTTAGTCTTCACGAGGGCCAGAGTAGTAAACGCGGTGAGATCCTTTCTACCTTACAAATCTGCAGATGCAGATGGGATTTTTCCAGCCCTGATTCAAAATGGAGAATCAAAACTAATTCCGTCTCTAATCGAGATCTTTAAGGCAAGTCTGATACTAGAGCACATTCCTTCGATATGGAGACTTGTGAAAGTAGTTTTCATTCCAAAAGCGGGAAAGCGCGACAAATCACTTCCAAAGGATTTCAGACCAATTAGTTTATCATCAATACTGCTGAAAACTATGGAAAAAGTATTATATGAATACATAAAGTCTGTATTCATGTCCAAACACCCACTATCCAAATACCAGTATGCCTACCAATCAGGCAAATCCACAATAACAGCACTACACATGCTTGTGACAAAAATTGAAAAATCTCTCTTGTCAAAAGAAACCGCATTCTGTGCGTTTCTTGACATCGATGGTGCTTTTGATAATGCTTCTTATCTATCAATGGCACAGGCAATGAGAAGAAGACACTTCGATAACTGTATAGTCGAATGGATCCATGGCATGCTCACACACAGAAAAATCACCTCGGAGCTGGGCGGGTCGTCTAATTATGTGATTGCAACAAAGGGTTGCTCACAAGGAGGCGTTCTATCACCTCTCCTTTGGTCACTCGTAGTTGACGACCTTCTGACAAGTTTAGAGGCAAAAGGTTTTGAAATTGTGGGCTTCGCCGATGATCTAGTCATAATGATACGAGGCAAGTTCGACGACGTGATATCGAGCAGAATGCAGATGGCCTTAAACCTTACACAAATTTGGTGTACCACAGAAGGTCTGAGCATAAATTCCTCAAAAACAACAATTGTTCCATTCACCAAAAAGAAAAAAAAACAGCATCTGCAGTCTTTATATCTTGGGGGAGTGGAAATAAAATGCAGCGCTTCAGTGAAATATCTAGGTATTATCCTAGATGCTATTTAAACTCAACTGGAATGCGCACTTAGATGCAATAATCAGTAAGGCCAATACAGCCCTATGGGCATATTCTAAAATGATAGGAAGAACATGGGGTCTTAAACCAAAAATGGTAATGTGTGTCTACACTGCCATTGTGCGGCCTAGAATAACCTATGCTTCATTAGTCCGGTGGCCAAAGACCAAGGAGACTGTAGCTACAAAAAAGCGAAACAAACTCTAACGACTAGCATGCATTGCAATTACTGGAGCAATGCGAAGCACACCCTCGAAGGCACTGGAGGCTATCCTTCACTTGCTACCTCTGAACCAACATGTTCAGCTAGAGGCTAAGAAAAGCGCTCTAAAGCTTAAACAATGGAAAAAAAATACTAGACGGAGACAAAATTGGTCACTTGAGCATCCTGAATCTCTTACCTGTAGGACCATCCTCAGAGATGAACAGTGATTGGATGGAACCTAGGACTAACTACGACATTCCATACAGTGTCAAAATGGAATGGGATATACCACAATAGTTTATAATAATGGACGCAACAGGGAAAAAAAAGATCCATTCTTGAATTTTCCTCTGCTGTCTGTTCACCATATGATGAGGTGTGGATTTCAAGAAATACGAATAGTGCGTTCGGTAGTTGGAAGTGTATGCTATAAACGTACGAAAACACGTTTTTGTCACTATAGTAGTTTGCGTCCAGCAGTGGTTTGAATGGTACGTGGTTTGTAATGCGCGTCGAAAATCATGTGTGACGAAAAAGACGAACAACAACGCACCTGTCCATAACGCGCTGTCAGTGAAGCAATTTTTAGCCGATAAGGGCATTCCAGTGCTCGAACATGTCCCGTACTCGCCAGATCTAGCCCCATGCGACTTTTTTCTATTCCTCAAGATCAAATCCGTGTTGAAAGGTACCCGATTCCAGTCCGCGGAAGCGGCGAAGGAAAAAGCGACGCGGCTTTTGAACGCCATCACAAAAGAAGAGTTTCAGCACTGATTCGAACAATGGAAAAATCGTATGAAAGGTGTGAGAGAAGTCAAAGGGAGTAAATTGAAGGGGGGCATTTCGTTGTACCGTAATTTTTAAAATATAACCCTTTTTCGTAACCAGTCTCGTTATTTAATAGCCATACCTCGTACATATTTTAGTCTAGAATGGGCTTAAATGTCAACCAGTTATCGAACAGAAGGGTGCATATTTGATCCAGATCGAATAATTTCCATTCCAAATTTTTATATAATTAAATTTATTAAGATGGATCATCCCATCGAAAAAATTTCATTCCGGAAATTGTTAATGCCATTATTGTCATTTTGATCCACATTTCATCTAAGGCCGTCATCACGTCAGAAAATAAACACACCAGTCTCGTGATGCCACATTGGTGTCATCCTGCTGCACGTAAATATTTATGATCCAGTTCCGAGCAGCTGACAGATATAATTTTCCCCCTATCAAGCTACATCTCGGGACGGCATCCATTTCGTTACACCAGCTACTTCCGTTACCCACTTTTAGGTTGTAGCTGCAGGGCTGCTCCCACGTGATTCTGGTCGAATCACACACAGGCCCCACATTGTGAGCATTGTACCCGAGCGGCTTTTCAGCCCACATGTTGCAGCGTTTTGGTGACACCTACATAGGTGGTAGCACCGCATCCACCCATAACTCATTCGCACGTCTTCGCAGGAAGTCCAAAAACGTCTCCCAGTACGCAATACGACGTACGGCGCAATCCGCCATCGGAATGATGATCCCGGTGACTCCCAGGGTGATTACTGTACTTTTTGATACAGACTAAACCGGATTCGGGTGGGTTGGAGGGTTGGTTGGCGGAAGAGGTGAACACAGGAGCCGCCGAGTGTTTTGTGTTTTGTTTTCCATGGGAGGGGAATCGGAGGATGAAGTTGTTTTGTGTGCCGTTTCAAATGATGACAGCCAAATGCTTTGATATGATTTATTGCGATGTGCGAAACGGTGCGCTATTATTTATTGCGTTTTCAAAAGATTGGCAAAGATTAGGCCCAGCGGGAGTTAATGCTTTTAGTCGCTACTCGAGGATGAAGAACGCAATGGAACATGGGTGGGGTGTAGGCGAGTGAGAGTCAATCAAAGAATCCTCAGCAAAATTCGTGCAAATTCAAAGCTTCTTTCCGAGAAATCAGCGTGCATTGTCGAGGGGATAGCTGTTATGGGATTGCAAAATTAAGCGGAGAAAACTCTTATTATGTCTGAAATTATAGCACGAATTCCATCAGTATAACACGACTTGGTTAAAATTTGGACGAAAGAAATCAGCAACTTAGCTATTTGTCGGGGTAATTTAGATGAAATAAAAGTGATTTTGAACAAACAATATTCAAATTTAATTTTTAGAGAATTTCAAACTTTTCTCAGAATACCTCGCATGAACACTCAATTGGTCAACCTGAGCGCACAAATTACTCCACGTTATTTTTCGAGTGTTTCTCCTTTTATTCTCCATCGTGGTACTAACATCGATTCAGACCACTACCTGGTGATGATCAAACTGCGTTCTACACTGTCAGTCGTCAATAACATAGGACATCAGCGTTCACCACGGTATCACCTACCGACTATGACTGCAAGTGCTTAACGTTGCTGCAACATGCTCGTTAACGAGAGTAAACGAACCGGATGCTGCTCCCCTTGATGAATGCTGGAACTCCTTGAAAGCAGCAATTGGTAACACTGCAGAGACCGTCATCGGATATGAACAACGAGGACAACGGAACGAATTGGTTTGACAATGAGTACCAGGGTTACCATATCTATAGAATAATCTGTATTTATACAGATTTTTCAGACCTTTTGAAACCAAGAATCTGTAGTTACAGATTCATACAGATTTACAGATTTTTTAAAATAACGAAGTTCTTTGACACCAAACTTCTATCTTTCTTTATTTCGCTGCATTATCGTTATAAACTATTCCTGGTGAAAATTCAATCAAAATCTTGAAAAATCACGATTTTTACTCCGCTTATAATAGCCAAATAAATTTCACCAATATTACATTTTTTCATGAAATTAGTCATATTTGATATATATTAAAAAAAATCAAACTGTATATAATCGAGTTCAAAATTGTATAGAAATCATATATAATAGAGTCTGTATATAATTGAGTTCGACCTAGTCGCTATCTCCCTCTACCGACTCGACTATATCATTTCATTCTTCCCAGTAAAATTGTCCTCATTGTATTTTGGAGTGACTTCCCCTAAAACGAATTCGTTTCTCTCTTTCTCTCTCCCATGTACGTGTTCATGCATCGATGTTTGAGTTCAACGTGGTTTGACATACGCTACAGGTGAGCTAGATTCTTTTGTATCATACTCTACTTTATCGTTCTCGAGAATTGCGGAAGTTCTTCAAGAATCTGAACGGCTCATACGAATGCCTTGTGCCGCGGGTGGAAACGTGCAGAAGGCATGATGACAAACGAATGCGAGGTGTTCGATTTATTTTTTATTTTTCGGCAACGGACCAGATTTTTACACTGCGGCAGATCCTCCAAAAGTACCGCGATCCTCAGGTCCCTACGCACCACATCGTCATCGACTTCAAGAGGCCGCATATGATACAATCGACGACAGTTATGGAGAATCATGAACGAACACAGCTTTGCCCGAAAACTGACAAGACTGATTCTCTTGTTCTTTTTCTTGATTGGACATTTTCGATGAGAGTGGTACAGTGCCGACGTCTGGTGGCGACTTTCATTAGGGTGCCATACTCAAACTCGATGTCCAATGAAACGTGTCGTATTACAGGTCTGTCCAATTAGCTAAATGTCGCATCAAATGTAACTTACTGTATTTCAATAAAACACGTACAATATTTATTTCCTTCACAATGGTTAACTACGTTAGGCAACATCAACTCACCTCCGAACTGAAATTTTCTCACGTCTGTTGGTAACCGTGTACCGCTCTGAATCATATTTCGGACAGCTTCATATTTTGGACATTTTGTAATAATATCTTGAAATGCTTAATGATGATACAACTATAGAATTATTATCCCAATTGATTCTTAAGAGTAAACCCTTGGTTTCACCATCATTTCAAACGAGAATTACATTTGACGGATTTCGCGCCAACTCGTCTATGGGATTGGCATGAACCCCTCAGAACTTAGTGAAACTTTCTGGGCGTAAAGACCTTACCTAATTGAGCAACTTGGCATACTTAGTTTTCCGAAAATTTATCTAAACTAACATATGGAAAGGGCTAAATATTTTTGATCATTTTTTTTATAAAACTTTTTTACTCGAAAATAGTAAGTCTTACAGAAAAGTGGTGTATAGAAAAGTTTTAGGAAAATAATTGAATTTGCAGAAAAAAAATACTGAAAAAATATTTTTTGAAATCCTACACTGAAAAAATCGATTCGAGAAATTAATAGTCGTTTTTCTCATATCTCGATGAAATGGTAGATAAATGGTAGACAAATATGTGTCCTACAACTCTTCCATACATCGCAACTTGTGCATATTTAAGGCAAAAAAGCTTTTCTAACAAAAACTTTTTCAAGATTTTTTCTCGAAAATTTTCTATGTTTTTTGGGTGTACAGTTATAGAAAAAATCAATAACAGGTAGAAATGGATTTATGGTGACTCTTGGATGCTAAAGTTTTCAGTTTTCAGTTTTCAGCTTGTTTTTGTAGTGAAATACAATATGTTTCAATTCAGAGAGCAACGGCAGCTCTCATACAATAGCCATCTGCCGAAAATCTCTTGATCGGTCGGTCAGGTATCGAATAGTTGTTGTAAATTGAGGTATCTGTTAAGAGTCACTGCAGATATGATAATAATAAATGGATTGTATAGATACCTAAAGGATGAATAAAATGGCTCTGCAGTTGTTTGAAAATTACTAGTCGTGACCGGCAGCAAATGTAAAGAGGCGGAAAAGAAAAAGCATTATTTTGTTTCTGCGTAATCATCAGAAGTCAACAAAGAAAAGTTTAACATTGTTTATTGATTTTATTGCATTAGTAATTGTACAGAAATATAAATTGAGCTTAAAACGACAAGAAACGTTATGGAAACAGAGTGTCCGAAATTCGATTTCACTCTGTCCGAAATTTGTTTTTTTTTTTTCATAAAAAGTGTACGAAGTTTGTTCCGAATTCGCTTCAATTGAAAAACATTTTTATTCGATAATCTTTTATGTTTTCAATCAAATAGGTACGACAATAGAAAGCTTGAAAGTATATTGAACTAATTTGATGAAAATATCAACCAAATAATACCTGTGTATAAAGTTTAGATCTGTTTTCTGCATCAAATGCCTTATGCGTTCGAAATATGATTCGGAGCGGTACTATTTTGTGATGACAGTACGTTTTGAAGTGATTTCCTTCTTTGAATGAGAATGAGAACACTAGGCTGTGCGTATGAACGAGAAAGATGAAGAGTGAGTGAATAGCTTGTACATATAGTTGTGTCAATAAATCGATTTGTAGATTATGGATGCAGGCGGCGAACCACAACTGCATTCGACACATGATTATAATGATGGCTCTCGAGCTCGAAGGGGGAAATGCTATCCATTCGATGCGCTGTCAGTTACCACCGGGGGTGGTTGAAGTGTGTTGGTGTAAAAACACGAAAAACACACTTTCAGGAATTGCCCGTTATGGAAATAAAAATATACATGTCATTTGCGGCACTCGAGGCGATGTAAACAAAGCAGTTAACCAATATTGCGAAAAGTCGATATTTATAGGTTTTTCAGATTTTAATTCAGCGTACCGTTTCATTCATCTTCAGCATGACTCAAATGGGAAAAACTCGCTCGGAAAAGGCGGATAGGGCGGGTAAGATGGACACTGATGTATAATTGATGAATTCTCGCGTAACTTTTGGAAAGGTAACCTTTGTAACATTTACGTCAACTCGTTGAAGCCTCGTAGCGAAAAATGTTACATTGGACATTTTGACTGACCGCGTTTGTACATTCAACAAATTATGTTTCACGATAAGCATTTGAAAATAACTATCGAAAAACAATCTAAATACTGCCTACTGTTTATCACTCATTGAATTGATACTAACGCCCTAAAGAAACAAAAAGTGCTTGAATTCCGAATCTGTACATTTCGGACATTTAGACACTCCCCTTCCCCTCCGTGGACAAGCGTGGATATTCCTGATACCCCTCCCCCTCTTGTCCACGTGGACATCGCACCATTTTTTAGAGAGAATAAATGAATTTTCTATGTTTTATTCCATATTTTTATTGGTAAAAATGTTAGCTATTACTATTAAATGGTTTGTTGTCATTTTTTTATTGTTTACCGAGCGCGGGAAGCTCTGTAGTTTTTTTGGCCGCTGAAGTCCACATGAAAATATTACTCATGGATCTAATCGCGTACATTTTTATTTAAAACCGACGCACGTTTGCTGAGTTGTATTCAAACAGATTCATCATACCTATCAAGATTAGTTTATTAATGTAGAATATTTTCACTTATAAGCATAATTTACATTACAAAAAAGTAGAAGGGTTGGAGCCTAGGGGCACGGACGGAAGTTTGACGTAGGACTGTGATCGTTCAGGACACTTGGTTATTTCAAATGTAATTCTTTTCAATGTTCAGAAATCTGTTAGTTCAACTCTTTGAAACTCTAAATAGTAGCCCGGGCCGTTTGTTGTATGTATTCATAACCTTCAAACGGTGTGCAACAAACAAAGAACGACAATAACATTGTAGCAGGAAGTTCAACTGTCTAACTGAAAATGATTAATCAATATCAGTGGGACACATAACAGGGTGGAATGGTAGATGAAGTACATGATATATATCATTAACCAATATTTTTCTGTACAGTTTCGTTAATCGTGGGAAATATTCGGTTGCCAGGAAAACTCGTGTCGATTTTATGAAAAAATCATAATTTTTTTAGACATGCATTTCTTATATATGCACCGTTTTGTATTTTGTGCTCTCTGGTGAGCCACAGTTCTTATAGGATCCTGAACAAAAGATAATCTAAAGAAGACATATCTGGTAAATACGGCGAGTACCAGCCAAAAAACGAACGAAAAATGTTTGCCGAATTGTCAATGAGGTTTGGCATTGTCCTGGAGGAATACAACCTCCATCATATTGGATAATTCTGGCCTCAAACTCACCTTAGAAGTGTTCAGTTGCCATGCAGGTAACTGATGAAGTGAATCGCAAATGGAGATGCATTCAATCAAATGTGTGGATATACTAGGCTCAAAATGTTGTGCCAAAATTGGAATATTTGCAATATTTGCAAAATTACAGACGACTTTCTGAAACACTATAGCAAAACTGTTTTTGGCATGTTTTAAAAATCGATGCAAAAAATTATATTAAATTTCGTTCGTTTTTCCATCGAATCAACGAATTAACTTTGTACACAATTTATTGCAATTTTGAAAACAGCAGCGCGTTCATCACTTATTGAATTATTAATTATCGAAGACGATGGAGCACTTTTTCATTCAAACAAGAATAACTTTGTATTGAAAGTTTCTACAGGAAAGTTCTTGGAACCAATGAAAACTGGTTGATAAGGTTAATTTGATTTTTTTTTGTTGACTTATTTAGCTAAAAGTCACGAAAAACCTTGAAATAACAGAAATGGTCGATGGTCTTCTTTCAAACTGTTAAGAACAGTTCGATGTAAATTCTCGTCTGCAAAAAAATAAGTTCTTATTGTTGATAAGTAATTTTTTGGGTGTTTTTCATTACGTGAGTGTTTTACCATCATTTTCCTTCCATTTGTTCGAATCAGCAATAAATTTTCTCTTTTTTACTCCAGAAATATTGATGTTGAAAAATTCTAATCAAGTCGGGTAAGACGGACAATCCACCGAAGGTAAAGACGTACATTTTATTTAGGAAACAATTTGAATTTCTCCTCTTTCTTTTTAATAACAGTACTCACTAACTTCGTATGCAAGAGCAACCGAAATCCATGAACGAGCCAGCGGATGGAAGATGCTGTTAAAGTTTTTAAGGGAGGGTCACCCGTGAACACAGCTGCATTAAATTCCAACATTCCAGGAACACAATTCATACGGCAACTCAAAATCTTAAATTTTTCATCACAGCTAGGACCACTTCGACAGTTTTCAGACAATAGCAGAAACGAGAGCTATTGCGATATTTTCCCGACCTAGAGAGGAGGTTCTATGGGAAGGCCATGACGGAAGCAGGAAATTCAGTTTTCGAACTGGCGGAATAGAACGGACAATAAACCAACTCAACGTAATCGGGAGCTATTTTAGACATGAAAAAATGAGAAAAAGTGCAAGGTGCCTTCTAGGTGATTTTAGTCAAGCCTTTTTGTTCAGGCTTATTTGAAGACTTCCAAAACTTATTGAGTACATTAACTTGAATTTTAAAATATAACATTTCAGTTATTGTCCATCTTTCCTGACACTTTCTTGTTTTTAAAATGATGCCGAAAGCATTAATTTTGAAAAAAATGTGCCTTTTTTCATTATGAAAAGAGACATAGACTATCGACTCGTGGTTAGAAAAAAATCAACCTTTACTTAACTGCCGTGATCTCGCAAAGTGACGCAAGCGCCAAAATTGACATTCTACTTTTTATGTTATAGATCGATAAAGAATACCAAGATCTTTCAAACGACCGCGAAGTTTTATAGAAATGTGGAAAAATGACCCCGTAAAAGCTTGACAACGGAATGGCGTAAGCGCCATTTCCCTTTTAATGTAACGTAATTTGAATCTGATGCGATGTGATTTTTAATCCGTTCTGATGACATAGAATGAACGAGAAGGGACAACAAATTTCAAATAACAACATCAATCAAGGGACAAAACATCTTGACGATGTTCACTTACCTCACTTGCTCAATGTCTTTTTCGGATGAATTGAAGCTGAGAGTTGATCGAAGGGTAAATGTCAGATTTACTGAACAGCTGCACTCTTCTAAAATCTCCATCGAAACGCATCTTATAACAAAACTCCTCGCGTAAACTGTATTTGCTTTACATCGGATAATTTCGGACGGCATTATCTTATTCAACACGGTGTTTCAATTGCATTTTGGATTGGAAAAGATGGTGCTGTCCATAGTTGTTGCAATCGGGTTCTCAACTACGTTGGCCCGCTCGACACGCTACAAAGACGGAAAATGTGTAGAAATCTTCTACCTGATGCAACCTCATGCTCCACTCAACGGTGGCATGTTGTAGAAAATATTTGGAAACAGATTCTCCCATACTTTGATGGATGAACGCCAATCGGTTGTGGAAACAGCGATTAAAATTTGCTGTTTCCACAACAAACTGGCGTTGGTAACATAGCTTAAATGAAACTGCATTTTTTTTTTCAAAAATCGAGCCGATGGCCATGTTTTTCCATCAATTGTACACAATTTGTACAGATAAGATTTTCGTAATGTACGCGTATACAAATTATACATGCAATTTTGCGAAAAGTCTCGTACTGAAAATTTCTCCCTCTGGCGCTTGCGTCACTTTGCGAGATTACGGCAGTTAAGGTGTCCTAATTGAACATGATGAAATTCCAACACAAGCTAAACATAACTGAAGATGCTTTGATTGCAACCTCATCTGTCCACTTCTGAGAGGATAATTGTGGAAACATGTTGTCCCTGGCGCAGATATTCGCCGACGAGGCTAACTTAAATTGGTTCGGTTTTCCCCATCCGCGATTGGAGCAAGGAAAACGGGAAGCGATATTCTTCCGGGCATTTCCAACTTTTGCTGGCTAATTTAGGCTGGTGGTTTTTGTCATCTTCTATATCGGCCTTCCTCTCACACTTCATCCGCTTCATCCAAAAGCTCTTTTTTGTCTTCACTAGATAGCGGCTTTCCTGGGTTTCAGTCTTTGTTGGGAAATATTTTGCCGGACATCTTTTTGTTCATCTATCAGCCAGCGCTCCGCTGAGGGCAGCCGGAATTGGCGGAGGAAACCCCCGTCCCGATAAATTAGTATCTTCCCCGTACTTTATTATTGTTTGCATTGCGTCTCCCGCGTGGGCCCGGCGGAAGAAATGAAGAGCCAAGCCCTGCGTCTAATGGCGGGTTTACATTAGGGAGATCTATAGCTATAAATGGATTTATTCACGTGAAAATAAGTGTAAACGGGTGAGAATAAATATGATACACTTATTCGAGGTATATATAACTTGAATAAATTCAGCATATGTAAACGCTTGTGAATTTCTCACTGGTGAGAAATCACTAAAGTTGGATGCAGTTCTACTTCAGGTGAACAAATTCATCGAAAATATGAATATGTTCATCATAGAAGTTCGCGCTTGTGTAAACGGTTGATGCGATTTCTATAAATCTCATCATATTTCTTCACATGAATATATCCCTAGTCTAAACCCACCCTAATGCGATTTCGGTGTGAAGCTTTCGGCGAGTGGGTCTTTCGCTTCCTCACTCAATGTGGTTATTGTTCCCAAACACATAAATCAAGCCTTGTTTCGCCAGATTATTGCCACCTTATCATTGTTTACCTTCGTTTCACACTCGACGTTTTCCATTTTGTTTTGATTGCTCAGGTTAGTTTAGGGGGAGGTGGAGGGTATATACCCTCCAGGGTGTATTTAATTCTCTCTACGTAGAAGTTGGATAATGATAAGACCAGCGGAATAAAATCTGGCTAATTACCATATCTTCTCGCAGTCCTAGCATTAAACAATTATCCCTCGGCCGAATCAACGGTGGTTTTAAATTTGGCAATGAAATAAGATATCTGGAGACCTTTGGTTATTTACATCAGGGTATTTGTTTAGAATTCTAAGCAAGTACAACAAGAAAAAATCAATTATTTGTGAATAACTTGTATTCGCGATGTTTGTATATTTTTACTGAGTTGCCTTCGGCAATAGAGTGAAAGCAACAGTTTGTGGTTTGTGAGTCTAGTGACTCGGCGAGGTGAAAAATAATCGGTGCCATGGAGAAAAAAAAAAATTTTTTTTTCCTAAAAATCCAATAATTTGGTTGGACCAAAGTATAATCCTACGTGAACGGAATTTTTTTTTCTACGAACTAATCGCTCGCATCAACAACTCGAAAAAAACGGAATAGCATTCGTGTCACAATGTTTAGTTCGATCGTATTACGGAAATGAAAGGTACAGGGAAACTTCGATATAACGTACCCTCGTTATAACGTACCCTCGTTATAACGTACCCTCGATATAACATTTTACCTCGATATAACGTACACATTTCCAAAGTGTAAAGGAAAATTTTTTTCAATATTTTTTTTCCGATAGAACAATGAATTATTTGTATTGTGATGCTAAAACAAGTTTTGCACCTTCAATCAATCCCGAAATACAGCTGGTTTTGTGATTCCGGATTCTAAATGAATCAAGTTTTAATCAACAGTACGAAGGGAAACATCATGAGAAAGGCTGGCTTCGTCTTCTGATTGAAGTTATTCATTAACTTTACTAAAACAGCAACACAATAAAGTATTATAGACTACGTTTGTGAGTACTTTATTATGCTTCGATATAACGTACAATTCGATACAACATACAATTTTGAAAGTGAAATGTACGTTATATCGAAGTTTACCTGTATTCGATCAAAATTTGGCCAACCAATATTGCATGTAAATTGATAAAATTCATTATTAAAAAAAACATATGATTTTGTTGAGTTTCTATTAGGGTAAATGATCTTGGTTCGTCCGATTTAGGGTGTTTTTACGCCACTAGTAAATGCAAATCGATTTTACTTCATGAAAATCTCATATAATCGATAGGAGTTTGGGTTTGTTGAAAAGCTCCAAGTCTCTAGTTGCTAATACTATCATAAGGCATTGAAATTATTCAAATTTTTATGTTTTTTTTAACGATTTTAGTCAAAGAGAAATTATGATCATTTGACCACCTCTGATCATGGTTTGTCCGGCTTTAGAAAACACCATCTTTGAATGAAAAAAATAATAGAATTTCCAAGTAGATGTGGCATTTATCCAGTGCTTGGAATTATCAGTCTCACATCATTCATTTCAGCTGAATTTCAGGCCACATTCGATCATAATACCATTGCATTCGGGATACCGAAAATGAAACAACGCCAAGCACCACAATCACAGCAAGCCACTGACAGTTGATGCATTCACTTTCGTTCATTCTCTCTTTCGTTCTGCTCTGCGTTCACGGAATGTAAACAAATGGAAATATCCCAAGCTTTGTCATTAATTGATATTAATATAACAGTTCATTCAATATTAACATCGTTCTCAACTGACGAAACGGTAAAATTCTTTGAGGAAGATAAGGAAGTATTGAAAATTCATAATAGTGACAGCAAATTAGGATAGCGTTGCGATGTGTGAAGGAATCGACAGTGTAAGCCGAGGAAAGGCTATTTTAAACAGTTCAAGCAAGCGAGTTAAAATATTCTCAGTTTACATATTGAATATACAATTCCAACTCAACTTATCAGAAATGCTTCAGAAACACTCCAATACCGATTTGAAAAAGTATAGGTTTATTTAGTTCTATGCTGAAAATTAAACAGCAAATTAGGTTGAAAAGACCAGAGGTGCAAGATCGCGTAACTGAGCAAGAAATGAATTCAGTTACATGGCTTGACCATTAAATCGATCCGTTCTTTCTTCCGTTTTTCACTGTCTCCCGTCTTCGATCCGCTCCTCCATTTTCGTCCTTCCCGTTACTCCCTCACTGACAGTCTGCATCTTATTCTCTTTGTTTATCTCCACTGTCCATTGACATTTCAATAACGAGGGATAGCCCAAATCATTAAATTGTAGTGAACCCTATATTACAATTGAAATAAAAATATCCTCTCCTCTAGCAGAGTGTATTCGCTAGATAATTCCAAGTGTTGCAATCGGAAATGGTGGATGGAATTGCAAACGTCCAGCTTTGGGTGACGAAGTTTGTATTCGCTAATCAGATCGATTTTGCAGAATGCTTCCTCGCCGTCCAAGCTTATGTAATCTTTAGCAATTGCTGTGAATATGCGAACTGACCTTGCTCTTTTGTTGGCATTTCCGCTTGAACACTCATTTGCGTTGCCATTTCGGAGTAACTTCAGGAACAACTGACTTCAGAATAAGCGAAACACTCTCCCAATGAATAAATCACACACTTCTCAGGATATTGAAAATGAACAGTCACAATATTCCTGACAGTTCAATGGCAATGAATAAATGTGAGTGAATGCTCATGTTTCGAACTTTGGAGAAAGCTCAGATAGAACAGAATGAATATAAATGAACACAGCAGTAGATTTTCTTGACGTCGAATGAATGATAGCAGTATCGCCAAGCAAAATAAACGCGTTACACTGATAAAATTTCATTTTCAATATTACTTAACAAGCTCGATATTTCCAAGCCCTGGCTATGAATTCGCGTACAGCTTGTTTAAAATGAATTGAAAATGCACGGAGCTCTAGTTGCAATGTTTGCTCTATCAACATTGTCCGTAGAACGAACGCTATTGCCTTTTCTATTGAACACTCCTATACTAGCGCGAAAAATCGTAATTTGTGTACGTTGGACTGCGCACGTCTCTTTATTGAAGAAAAAGATATACAGCCATTCCATGCCAAACCGATATAGTGGTTCTCAGATTTTCGTGAAAATTGGCATTTTTGTTCATATAACATAAGACCCGTATTTTTTTATTTTTTCATTAGCGTGACCATTTCCGTTTTAGGGTTGTCCGGAAAATCAACTTTTACCTCTTTTCTCCAAAAATGACTTTTTTCGAAAATTCATAACTTTTGAACTACTAGACCGATTCAGATGATCGACATATCAAATTAAATTTTTTTCTAAGTTTGAAAAATAAATTTGATTTATTCGATCATCGGTTAATTTTGAAAAATCATAACTCAAAAACGAAAAAGAACGCCTCTCTGGTTTTGACATACGTTATGTGAAAAATCCTCAGCTTTCCAGAAAAAAACATAAAAATATACAGCGCCTTTGGTCCCGAGACTATGAAAACAATCAAAAACGACTACAAT